>NC_136704.1:17820934-17953434 GCF_947650265.1 Symphodus melops
AATGCGCTGACGCTGGAGGGGTGAGCGAGGAAGGTTGGACAGGAGAGAGATAGTTTGTGTGAGATTAAGCCGTGTGTTTATTTGTGTTTAAACACATCAGTGAACAAGTGGTAAAAAAAAAAAAAGCAGGATTTTACGAACTGCAGTTCCTCTTTTGTCCACTATAAGTCCTCTCCTGCAGTGAGTCAGTCCACATAGAGTCTCATGTTAAAAAGTCTGCAAAATGTCAGCCTTAATGTTTCTATAGCTAATTACTCTTTATGATCACTGTACAGAATTTTTCTACGACTCACCTGTAATATTGTAAACAGGTTTAAAGTGACATAGAATTAGGGGCGTGGCCTCTTGGATTCACTTATGTTGTATGCATATTTTACAAGCCTTTTATAGTTAAACCAAATCATAAACTCTTCAACAAGTTTTAAATGTTTTTATTGAAATGTAAAAATGATTTGATCCTTTCAGGCAATTACTGGAAATGAACTCCAGATAATATATTTTTATTCCAGTGGCATTCCACTTCTATGGATGTAAATATTAAAACTACATGAAGTGTATTTGTTTATGTTTACCCTCAGCTTGTTTATGTACCAAAGCCCGTGTCTTCCTGTTTGTCCCACTTTTTCCATTTTTTTTGTCTGTGTATCACAGTGTGTGTTTCAGTGTGTGTGTTGTTGATTCCACGTGTCATATATGTGTGCGTTTATTTTTCACACCTTATTTATGAGTAGTGTTTATTTTCTCTCCTTGTAGTGTGTATTTGTAAAATGTTAGTTTGTACTTATTTTATGTGCTTGTGTGTGTGTGTGTGTGTGTGTGTGTGTGTGTGTGTGTGTGTGTGTGTGTGTGTGTGTGTGTGTGTGTGTGTGTGTGTGTGTGTGTGTGTGTGTGTGTGTGTGTGTGTGTGTGTGTGTGTGTGTGTGTGTGTGTGTGTGTGTGTGTGTGTGTGTGTGTCTGAGTTAATCTAGATTTGTGTGTGTGTGTGTGTGTGTGTGTGCTGTCTGTCAGTGTGCGTGTCTGAGTTAATCTAGATTTTGTGTGTGTGTGTGTCCCAGGGGTTCTCCCTCAGCGGTCGGCGGGCAGCATATGGGACTTGGCGCTAATGACCACACCTCCACGCCAAAACTTGATTTACACACACACGCACTCCCCATGGGACAGGGCAGTGTGTGCACATGTGTGTGTGCTCCTTTGTGTGTACGAGTGTGTGTGTGATGGGGGCGGAGGCGGAAATCTGATTAAAGTCATGTTGGCGACAATTAACAGCCTTTCACACCCGCCGCCCCGCGCCCTCAGGGACTCTCTGTGTGTGTGTGTGTGTGTGTGTGTATGTATGTGTGTGTGCGTGGTTCAGGTGGCAGATTTCGGTCTTAATCCCCTCTCCCTCCCTCCTCTCCTCCACCTCTGAATAAATAATGTGACCCTCTCCTTCCCTCCTTTCATCCCTTCATCCATCCATCTCTCATTAAACTGCATCTGTCGCCACAGCTACCTTTTCTCTTTCTCTCTTTTCCTCTCCTTCTTCCTCATTTTCCTTCTTCTTCATCTTCTTCCGTTTCTTCTTCTTCCTGCTTTCCCTCTGCCAAAACATTGATGGAAGGACGCAGGAGCAAAATAAAAGGGATGGAGAGATAATCAGAAGTGTGGCGACCCTCTCCTCCTTTGTGTTTTGAGGCTTGTATAGTCCCGCCCCCTCTTCCTGACTTCTGACCCCGCTGTGTTGATTGACAGTACCTTTATCCCCTCCATCACTTTTCTGGCAGCTCTCTTTCTTTGCGTCTCTTTGCTTTGTGTTCATTGCTTCATTTTTTCTGTCAAAGTTTCTTTGGCAAATTGTTTACAGGTTCTTTTTCTCAACCTATCATCCCTTCCTTCTTTTGTTGTATCTCCTTTTTGATCTATCCATCCCTCCATCCCTCCCCACTTATCCCTCTGTACCCCCATTCCTCCCAGTGAAAGAGCAGTAACTGGTGGACAGCTGGTGCACACACACGCACACACACACACACACACACACACACACACACACACACACACACACACACACACACACACACACACACACACACACACACTAACACACACACAAACCATCTCTCTCCCTCTGTCTGTCTGGACATTCACTGATGTTTCTCACGTTCACAGACACAAACTGTCATCATTTTATGGTAATAATAATAGAAAAGCAACACAAAGTCTTTATGCAGGCTCAGACACACACACACACACACACACACACACACACACACGCAAACACACAGTAAAGTTGCACAATAATAAATAGAAAACAATAAAAATGAATAAGACAAACACAGAAGCATAAATCTGCCTTAATAAAACAGAACAAAGAGAAACTGTAAAAAATAAGAAGAAATAAAACATACAGCAACTCCTGCATAAACCTGTCAACACACACACACACACACACACACACACACACACACACACACACACACACACACACACACACACTGGCTGGGTAGACAGCTGTGTGTCTGTGTGTGTGGGCGTGTGTGTTTGTGTGAGAGTGTGTCTCTGGGGTGTGCGAAGGGCAGAGCAAACATTTGTTTGTGCAGCGATCCATCTCAGCCGGGCCTGCGTCCTCCATAACAAACGGATGAGAGGGGGAGGAGGGGCGAGAGGGGGAGTGTAATACAGAGAAAGAGAGAGACTTTAAACTCACCTGTTTCAGGTTAAAATGTGCAGACAGCTTACCTGTAGGTTACTGTGTGTCTGAATGGAAGTTTCATCCTAAAGACTACATCAGTTTCAATAGACGGTGCTTTGGAGAGGAATGAACTCATCAGCACTCCTGCACAGTGTCTAAAACTCACAGAGATGTTCGCAATGGTTCAGTACTGAAATGTTACCAAAGTTCTTGTGAAATGTAGACAGTTTGCAGGAGTTTTACTGCAAATTCTGATCAACTGAAAATAAGAAATGCTCCAATTTTGGGTTATTTCGAAAACAAGCGACCGACGTCTCATCACCGCTATGTAAAAAAACAAAAAAGGCTCTAAAACTGATACATTGAGACACGTCCACAGATTAGAGATTTTAGCAAGTTTATTTATTCATGACGATTCGAGAAGCAGCCATGACATTGTTGCGACAGCGATGTGATTTGAAGTTGAGAACGACCACGACCGTGGCGGTCCAGAAGCCATTTGAGTTTGAGCCGTTTGAACTGTTGCCCAGGCAGACAGCCGTGTCCGAGGACAGGGAGGGGCAGGAGGAGGAGGTGGGCGACATATCTGAGAGGCTGATTGGTAGATGCTTCCCCCTGGAAGATTTGGCTGTTAAACAAACAGCCCTGTTTTTGCACTTTGCAGCCATGTTTCAAGGCAAGCCCCGCGTATTTCATTTATCTCAACCTGAGAAAATTCTCTTGATCGACTTCACTCCCAGCAGTTTTCATTGTGTATGACTAAATGACTTAATTATGACTAAAACTGGCCACACATACCTACTTCCAGATCAGCCAATAGAAAAATAAACTTGCAATAGCAGGTTTTAACCTGTAGAGGACAGTCACTTTGCATACTTCTAACACATTGTGTAAAATTTCAATATATTAACTTCAATAAGATTTGGACTCATATTCGTAAACAACATGTTTTAATACACATGTACAGAGGTTTGTAGTTAGGCGGCTGAGAGCTCATAAAACACACTCCTACAGTCCTGTTGTGTTCGAGTGTGCTCGCCTCACATTCATGTTTGATCCATGCGTCGATTATATAACAGCCACTATATCAGGCACAAAAACAACAACAACAACATCAAGCGTATTTTTCGACTGAGCAGTCCTCGCTCTCACTGATAAATATTAAATTAGTGTAAGTGAGCCCTGCAGAGAGCCGGTCCCACTGCTGCTAAAAATACTGTGCAGATAAAAATAGATTACATTTCATTTTGAAGCTCCTCATTTCATTCAGAGGAGAACGTGCCTGCTGCTGTTTTTGAGTTTACAGATCCGTGTCTGTCCTCCTTTAATGTCAGGTTGGCTTTTATCAATAATAAAGCTCAATAAAGTGTCTGTGGTTGTTAAAATAGAAACCGTTTTTTTCTAAATATAGTCCAAACCTTCATCTATAAATATGTTCGACAAGAAAAAAAACCCTCACGTTTTTGTTTTTTTTCCCCCACTATTGACTTTTAAATAGAACCAGAAGTAAATATAGATCATATTTTAATCATTAGCAGAATTTATTTCAAGTAATTGTTTAAAACTGATCTTGATTACCGTAAATTCCGTACTATTGAGCGCACCTGGATATAAGCCGCACCGGCTAAAAATAAGTAAATAAATGTATTTGTACATATATAAGCCGCACTTGATTATAAGCCGCAGGTGTCCACGCTATAACAAGAGCTATTTACACAGAAAGAAGTGACACAAAACCATTGTTTTAACTTTTAATTAAATACGTAGGCTACCGGTAACATCCGCAAATACAAAGCCTAGTGGAAATCCTTTATCGAACAGTGTCTGTAACACGGCTGATGAAAAAGATGACCGTAATACATTTCACAAGAAAAAGTCCATCCATTCAGTGACTCAGAATGACTTCATTACTCACTTCCTCAGTCTCTGTTGTCGCTGTCAGTGTCAACTTTACGTGCAGCAGCTCTATGAGCTTCTTTGACAGCCAGGCCGATCGCCTTTAACATGAAAGCTGCATCATATGTATTTCTCCGTGTGTTTTCCATCATGAGGGTGCGTGCATGAAGCGCAAAATGACTGATATTAAGATCCGATGTGACGAGGTCAAATTTTTTTGCGGCAGAAGCTCATTGTCCCGCAAGAAAAATCCATAAATGAGCCGCATCGTTGTAAAAGCCGCAGTGTTCAAAACGTGACAAAAAAGTAGCGGCTTATAGTCCGGAATTTACGGTACTTTAAATTGGAGCGCAGAAGGTTCCTACTGAACGGTGGATGTCCTATATTTATAATCAAACTGACAGTGTGTCCTAAACAAGGGGCTGTCAGCGTTAACTTGTTAATCGATGTTCATTAAGGTCTAAAATTAAGGCTTTCATTTTTTGTAATCATGATTAATTGCATTATTTTTTTGTCCCATAAATATAAAAAAGTAATGAAGGATGTAAGTGAAGTATTGTTAGAGAAGAAATAGAAAAGTTCATTTTCTACCTTCTCCTTAACACCACATCCAAAATCAATAACCACTGACACTAACTTAATTAAAAACTTTTTTTTAGCTGTAACACCCACATTTCCCCCATTGGGGGATCAATAAAGTTTATCCTGTAAATAAAAAACTCTTAACAATAACATCTTTAATATCTTAAAATCCTGGTTCCGTGTAGTTTTCTTGCTGTGTGTCGGCGCTCTGTGCTCCCCCCTCTTAGCCATCCTTCATCCTGCAGCTTCACAGCTCCTCTGAACAAGTCTGCTTCACATCTGAACACAAGACACTAGAGCCCTCTGATGACATCATCAACACTGGACAAATCCCTGAACACGCTCCTCTGGCGAGGACTCTGCACCGTCTCTCTGGATGTTTGAAAAGCTTCAGTCTGCAGACGAGCGGCTCAGAGATTTGTCCTGTGAAGACCTCAGCTCTGCTGCCTTCAGGGACACTCACTAGCTTTGGAAAGTCTGCTGCTGCCTGGGCTTGATCTCCCCACACTAAACAATGTCGACTGCCCCCCTATCCTCTGCAATGCCCACGTTTACACTTTTCCTCATGATATTCCCTCACACTGGTATTTTTTAATGCTTCATATCCCTAAAATCTGCACAACTTCAACTGAAAATAAAAAAATGTACAAGTAAATAATTTTATTTACAATAAAATCTTAATAACTTAATTGTGTCATTAAAAAGTAAAATACTCTACCTTGTTTGTTTTGCTTAACAAACATGCTAAATATATTGATCTAATAAAATGCTGAAAAATAAATCTCATACTTTTAAATCGCATCATAAACCACTGAGTGGGAATGACCCCACTGCACCTTTGAATGTCTTATTTCACTTTTAAAAGTCAAAACTTATATTCACATCGAGACATCAAGCACTTCTGTAACGTCTTCTTTTTTGCTGTTTTCATTCACGTTTTGATTTTATTTTTTTTAAAGTGTCTTTTTCCATGGTTAAGGAATTTGATAACCTAGTGGAAGTTCCCTTTTTTTTAAAAAATGAATAAAAACAGGTTTATATTTAAACAGGAAGTACCCTACCCTTAAAACAACACAATCTAAATATACTGAGTCCAAAAAGAACCTGCACAATAATTGGGATTTTAAACAAATGTGATTCCCAAGTAACTATGAAAATGTAAAGGTTATGAAAGGATCCTGTTTTAAATGTTTAACAGATCTATGTGACTGAAATAATCGAGTATTTTCAGTCCTTCCCTGATCTCATCCTCTTCATAATAGCACACATGAGGCCGTGTGGCTGCGTGTGTTCTGGATAATTGTGTGTGTGTGTTTATCACCATCTGTGCGTTCCACCATTTTGCCTTCATCAGACTGTGTTCCACCTGACTCAGCAGTTTGGTCGGTGTGTGTGTGTGCATGTGTGTGTGTGTGTGTATGGCATGGTAAATGAAACACAGGTGGTGCCTGCAGAGTGTGACAACATACAACACACAGGCACACACATGATTGGTCTTCATATTTATTTAAGGATCATCCTGACACACACACACACACACACGATGATGTCCCTGTTCTTCCAGTCTCACACTGAATGTTGGAAACTAGCATTGTGAGTCCTTTTAGAAAGTCATGCTGGTATCAAAGAAATCTATTTAAAGCACAAGGTAACTTAAATATTGCTCATTGTGTGTTTGTATGTTTTTACTTTATTCTGTGTGTGCTTTGCTGGAGCAGATTCACAGAGAAAAGCTTCACTAATGAAGACGTTAACACACACACACACACACACACACACACACACAGTTTTGTTTAATGAGCCGTGGGTTACAGAGTGTTTGTGGTTTCGGAGGTCGGCGGTGTGAACGTCTCCACGGCGTCTCTAATCGAGGGGTCCGCTTCAACAGCGTTTGATGTCAACCTCACGATGTGGTGGGCGGGTGCAGAGAGCGATGTAGTGAAGATAATGAGATGAGAGGAGGATGAAGAGATGAGAAGGACACTCCAAGTGTGACTCATACGGGACAATATCCGCATCGTTTATCATTCAAACCTCGAACTTTGTCAGATTCAAAAACTTTAACAGCAACACTGATACTTCATCAAGTACTTCCACGATTACAGCTACTCATACTTTCCTGATTCGTTTATTGATCGTACTTTAACTACTAGCTGTTGTAAAAGTTAATGTTAATTACTTCTGCTGGCAGAATCAGAAAGGATTGGTTTAGCCCAGGTAGAGCAGCGGTCCGTGTCCCAAGTCGGATTTGAGCACTGATGACTTGGACTCTGACATGTTTATTGATGAAGACAACTTGATTTGAGTTTTTGTTTTGTAGGCTGAGTAAGACTCCGATTTTGAGTCGTACTGCTGATTTTGAAGTCGGGACAAATTTCACCCCAATCATGCAGTGTTTTTTTTTTTTTTTTTTTTTCTCCTTTACTGAGCCTTTAGATGCTCCGCGCAACACGCCAAAATTCCTGTCTCAATCAAGACGCAGCAAAACGAAGAGAGAGCAGAATCATATTGATAGCAAGCAGCTGCATAGAACAACGACAAAGAAAAGCATTTGAAGTTTAAAGACTCCTAACGTCAGACATCTCTCTCTTTTCATTTCATTTTTCTCACCTGAAGAGAAAACAGACGTGCCACATGTATGTAAAGGGTCCAGAGTGATGGAGATCCAGCACCTTCTAGTTCATTGGTCTTGAATGCTGATCATTTGATCACAAAATTAAAAACTAGGGCGACCCGCCGAGGTGGGACACCCTGCACACTACATGTTCCCCCAGGCATGTTTTGTCGAGTATTCTCTCCTCCTGCTGCTGATGAAAATCTGAGTGATTCACAGTAAAGACTTCTGTTGTAACTTCAACAATTTCTTTGTGTTACCACTACAAACTATAACTGCCAGTACTTTTACTTTGTCTTCTTCGTCTCTTGAATCTACCAGAAACCAGCAAATGCAGATTTTGTGAAGCACAGGCGAGACGAGCAGACTGCAGTTATTTATCCAAATGTCTCCTGTCATTGTTTGACTTGATAATCTGTCATTCTGCTGTGTTAGATTCACATCATGTTGCTGCCATAGTAACGATGCTGGAGTGTGACATACTGGAGCGTTAAAGGACAAATCCTCCATAAAACACGACAAACACAGCTGTTAGTCACACATTCAGAGTTTGGACTCAGTAAACTGTGTTGTTTTTTTTATTTTATTTTTTTAGGGGAAACGGAACGATGTGACATGAAACTAAAATGTCAATTCTGAACTTTGTTTTTGGGCTTCAAATAATTCTACTTATCGTGGTGATCTGATAAAGGATCCAGACGAGTTGGATGAAGCCCACAGGTCTGATAAGTGGGTTTAATGCTGTCGTTTCATGGATGTGAATTTTTTTCAGAAGGCCACCAGGATCAAACTTAAAAGAGTTGGCTGTAATCTTTTTCGTTCAGTACGGTGTGCTTGAAGCCTGTTTGGTTTTGAGACCAAATTGAACAGATTACAGATTAGCAATTTCTGAAAACACCTGTAATCATGCGGTGTTGGAATCACACGGTGAGAACACACATGAAGGCTACCTTTTAAAATGAACAAAACACAAATGATGATTTTGGCCCACTAGTTGGTCTTGATATTAAAGAACCACGTGGACTGGCAGGATTTTGTGAAAATCTGACACTGCTAGCATCTCCAGCCCGTTGTTTGCAAACTGTTAGCATGTGGACTATGTGTATTGGTAACTGTTACCATTAGGTCATAGGCCATGGTTAAATGACTACATTGAAGAGGCTCATTTAGCACATCTTAGTTGAGACTCTTTTGCACGGTTCATAACTTATAGAGCTAAATATGATCACTTCTGGCTCCAAAAAACAAGATGGCTACCTCCGAAATAAGTTTAGGCCACGGTTGCTTCGGCCACTTCTGATTGGAGTTGAGTGTTAACATGATGATGACTCAGGCTGTCCTATTTCTTAATATAGGGTCTTCTTCTTCTTCTTCCGTTATTAGAGCGACACTCGGTCTGAATCATCAATCAGTGTTCTGACGACGGTGGACTTTGTTAAAGACCAATGTTTTCCGAGTCTGGTCTTTAATGAACGAATGACAGAATTGTTGGAAACACGGTGAAGCCTTTAGTCATCAATCAGAAACAATGAAGTCAGATCTCAGTCTGATTGATGACTCAAACTTCAAAGCGTTGATCGGCAAAGTCCTCTGCTTTGCGATAATATGAAGAGACACTGAACCCACTGATGAGCTAATTTAATGCAGCTGATAAAAAACCCATAAACCTTAGCGTTGACATTTTGAAAGGTTTTAAATGAGATCACTGATGTCTGGTGAGAAAACGGAGATTCATTTTTGCTATGAGATTTCTATAATTTTAAAGATGGCAGGTCGTTTATTAACAGCTGCTACATGAAATCCATGTCTGTTTGTCAGTAGTTAATGCTAATGTATTTTCTCCTGCTGATGTTAATTTTAGCCAGGTGTCCATTTAGCAAAGAGGATCAAGTGATTATTTCTTTCAGGTTTCTTGTCTTCTAAACGTTGACTCACTTTCTCTTTAACTAAATCCTTCTATTTCTCCGCACAGCATCACTCCGAAGCGTCTATTCAGCCACCTTCTCTTCTATTCGCTCTGTGAACGAGGCCGTGCTTCCACATCCATCTTTGCGTTTTCTCTCGAAGTCCGTCTGAAGGCCGCAGGTAGTGTCAAGGTTACTCTCTTAAAAGTAAAGTTTTTTTATAGTTTCATGGCTGCACATTAATCTGCGTGGGTGTGAGCGATATAATCCATTAAATGTTCTACCTGTTTGCGTCTCGCCGTTTACCTTGCTGTAAGGACGGCTATTAAAACCCAGCTGTACCAGTTAAACCATTAAACGCCCAGATGGAGTCCATTTATTTGAGGTGAAATCTTTTTTTTTATGAAAACCTCGCTGCTTTATGAGATGACACAAAACTCATGTGCGTGAAGTGCCACATTTCACAAGTTTATCATCCACATCTGGTGCATGTTTCTTTTCATTGTCCCTGCTCTGACACTCTGAATCATCATGTTCACTTCTGTGCACGCCTAAAGATTTCTAGAACATTTCAGGTCAGGCTGCCCCAGAAATCTTGCTTGTTCCCACATAGAAATCCCAGCAGGAGAACTTCACTGTCGGAAAAAAAAAAAAAAAAAAAAAAAAAAAAGGCAGGGGGAGATCTTGGGAGGCAGGACATGAAGTTAAAAAAAAACAGTGGAAATGCTGGATGACCCGACAGAGCCTGATGCTTTAAAGACCATTGTCATGCACTCATATGCGGTCGAACATACAGTTTGAGGCAGCTTCAATCAAATGCACAACGGTTGGACCTGCTGCAACATATCAGCATCGTAATCCTTTTCTGAATATTTCGAGCAGCGTTCAGAGATCAGCTTGTGTCAAGCTGATCTCAAGCTGTGTCAAGTCGGGTGACTTGACACAGAAAATGTCACGAGGAGATTGGCTGGAAGACGTCCATTTAAAGCTGTGAATTTTAACAATCCAGCCCTTTGTGTTCACACGTGCAGCCAGAAAACATCTCGGAATTTTCAGTAGATTTGCGCATGTGTGAAAACAGCACTCTTTTGATGTTGTTGCTGTAATAACAACTTCTTTTAAAAAATCCTTAAAGAATTCGGAACACCCCAAAGTTCACACTGTAAAAAACTCAAACCTCAGTGGGTTTATTTGTAGAGTCAAAAATATCTCATTTCACCCATCCAGGGGTGAAAGTAGTCTTAAATTGTTGACCAGTACTTCTACCACAACCTTCAATGCTTCATTTTGTGATATCTCTTCAGCGTCACGAAACCTTCAACAAAAACCTTGCACCATTTTGCTATGTGCACGTATGGAGTAGAAACAATTGATGTTGAATGTCCCAGACCAATAGATAAGATGCTCCTGTTCACAGGTGCTGTGTTTAGAAAGTAAAGGAAGGCGTGCATGCTCAGTTGTGTTTTGATGATGTGACATACCGAGCAATCCGCCAGATCGTCACCTCACTCATTACTGCTTATGAGCAACCTTCATCAGACAAGTCCAGATAAACATTTTGAATTGAGAACATTGTCTCTCTCTTAATTAAGTTATTTCATCTCAATTGAAGACACTTGCTTGGATTCGACTTGTTGCGTTGTATTTTCCTGGAAGTCAGCCGGAGGGGAAACTGAGTGTTCATGAACACGAACAACAAAATCCTCCTCTGGATGAATCACTGCTTCACCTTTTTCAACAACATCTGTGTTTCTCTTTGTAAAATCTGAGAGCAGCGACACAAAAAAAAAAGCAAAGGGGAAAAAAAAAGTACAGCTTCTCTCAGTGTTCAGACGGCAGAGGGAGAAGATGTCGGGTGTCAGGCTGTGAGGAAGAACAGAAGGTCAGGGCTGCCCCTCCTCCCTCCGTGTGACAGGAGAGGACAAGTCCTCCAACATGGAGGAGAAAGCTGAGAGGAGCTTAACGATGTGCCGGCTCTCTGTGTGACTTCATGTTGGCAGAGCGTTACACACCTGAGAGGCTGTAGACGTCTTCATCACAGGATGTCTTCACTGTGTTCCACCAAAAAAAATCTGTCTCTCTCTCTCTCTCTGATGCTGAAGAGGATGAATACCTGGTTTCAGGTGGATGTCACGATAAAGATGTTCACGCCATTGATGGCAAATGCTGCCTCCAATCTCCGATCAAACCTCACACTACACTGTCACCTTACTTATAGGCTCTAAAGAAATGTCCTGTCTTGATTGTCCAGTAGCTGTTGTTTAGTGATCATGACTGCAGCTTAAATCTGTCAAAGATTTTCTGCCAAACATCTTCCAAATGCAAAATCTGTCAATCCATAATCAATTCTTAAAGTTCGAGCTGCGTTAAACTACTGAAAGCTTAGTGAAGTTCGTGATAGATGCATGTATAAGTTGTTGAACGTACAATTTTGATCTCAGGAAAAACAACCAGTCTAATTTCTGACTAATAGAATCAAAATAAATGGGGTTTTTTCCTCGGACACATGTGGCGCTTTCACACTTGCACAAAACTCCTCAAGTTTTCCGCGTGAGCTGTGTGTGTGGACGCCGACAGCTGAATGTTTCACTCTGACTTTATCCAGAGTTTCTCATGCCAGACTTGTGCACGCAATGAAACTGCTGCACGATGTTTTCTGTTCTCAAGTGTTTTCTCTGCTCTTTGGTTGATATTGCATTGGTACCGTTGCTTTGCCCTTCACCTTATGTATGAGTGCATGTGTGAAAACAGAACCAGGAGCAGTATCAGGGGGAGCTCACACATGGAGATGGATTTCGGTACTTTTGGCCCTTTAAAATGAAGCCCCTCAGTCTGTCATGCTTATGTCTTTCTAAGCACCTTAAATTCTGCTCTAATGATTCAAACAGAGCTGCATTAACGTTTTATTAGGCGAGAATCACCTGAGAAACTTTCGCACATGTTTCACAGATAGTCATTTTAAGGACGTCTCTGCTGCAGGCTCTTTGTGGAATGAAGAAAACCTTTCCTCTCTGCGACACCGCGCGTCTCTGAAATTAAACAGCGGGATGTTCAGAATGTTCTCGCGGCTCAAGGGTCTAAAAACTGAACATTCAGATGACCATTAATCCAAGGCTAATGCCAAATCTGCAGCGAGGGGCTTTTCCTGGCTGTGTCGACGAGGTAATAAAGGCCAGCGAGGAATTAATAAATGATGTGCAGGGAGGATTGGTATTTTTCAAATCCTGGTGTTTTTTTATTTGGTCTTAATGAATGCATGTTAACAAGCTAAATAACAAGCTTAAGGTAATTAGAGGCTGTTAATTGCATGGCCTGCCTCTGACAGAGCTCAGGGCAGAAAACGAAGACGGAGAACGGGGGCGAGAGCGCTTTGGAAAAAGCAGACAGAGCTACACATCAGAGGCGGCGTGTGGAGGATAATGAGAGGCAGATTGAGAAATGTGAAGGAAATGTGAGGAAAGCTTGAAATATTGCAAAGCAGCGAGATAAGAAGGAATCCGAGCGATGCAGGCGATGGACACCTTGAGTCAGACGATGAGCCGAGTAAGTCATCATGCTGATTGGACTCGAAGAAGTCTGTGGAGCAGGTGTATCCTTCTGCCATGATTAACTAACGTCTAACTAATGTGGAAGTGTTGACAGCAGGGCAGCTGTGTGCAGCCTGCGGAGAGATTCTGATGGAATAATTCACCAAGATCTGTGATTTAAAAACAGTATAATAAGCAACGTATGATGATGTCAGAATGAGCAGTCATATCCTTATGAAGAACATTTCTTACTTGGAGACCCGGGGATGACAGTAAATGTATTTACGCTTCACCATGCGCTCCAAGTCGCAGTGAAATAAGTCCACTAGTTATTCAGTGTCAGTGACACTCAGAGAGAGGAGTGCGGGGGGGGGGGGGGGGGGGGGGGCTTGGTGCCATGGAGCTTGGTGTAAGCTGTCGTTCAAGATGACCTGCAACCTCGCCAGCATCCTGCTCTTTGACACCTTCGAAGAGAGTCCAGCTCCAACCCAGCAGCATCACTGGCCTTGCAGATTTCCGTTGGCATTCGCTACCCTCAGGCCGCTGCTCATCATATTGGAAATAGTGATTCAAACAAAAGTTGGATGAATGTAGTCACAGACAAAGAGGCAGAGCGAAGGCAGACTTTAATCACTTTGAAGCAACAACAACGCTTCACTTGTCAGTCAACTCTACCACTCCCCTTGTTAGATTCCTTAAAAGACATGAACGACTGATACCAAATTAGTTTTGGTAAATATTTGTATTTCACCTGTAGCAATAATAATATTGGTGTCAATGGGATCTATGGGGCTTTTGCAGTAAGCCTCTAGTGGACCCTTGGTGAACTGCAGTTTTTAACACTACGTCATTGGCTTCCCTTTTTTGAAAACCGGCGGCGTGTTAGTTTATACGTGACATTTCAGAAACATTTGATGCAGGTTCTGGTGAATCTCTTAAATGTTGTCAGACACTTATAAAAAAAATCAATCTGAACCCGTCAGGGACAAAAACAACTTTAAGTGGACAAACTCAGAACAGGTGCATCCACTTGGAGATTAAGTTTGAGCCATTTAAGGCAGTATAAAAGCTGCTGTCTAAAGCAATTTATTCTCAAAAGTTTTGTTACTTTCACCCGTCTGCACTTAAAATGATTGGAAATAAAAACTTCCCAGATTTGATTTATTTTGAAAAGCTAGCTTTAACTATTCAGATAAAGTCTTTAGCTTCCACTGAGACTGTACCTTTATCTTTTCTTTTTTTTTTTTTAATCCTAATACTGCTGTATCTGCTCACCCGCCTGCAGCCGCACTCTGCTGTCAGCACAGAGTAACAGTGAAACAAAGTGGAGAGACTCTCAGTTCTGCTGCAGACAATCTGAGGACAGATTCAAGTGCTGATTTCTGTGTAACCCCCGGGAAATTCCCAAATACGACAGGAGGACTTTATTAGAGGCGGTCTGGTGAAGCAGAAAGGCAGTAGAGGTTGGCAGAGATTTATTTCATGCCCTTCAAAAAGAATCTGTCTTGCTGCAGAGCAAAGGAGCGTTCAAAAACAACAACAGCAAAAAAAAACTACAACTGTGAAAACCTTTTACAGGAAACCTCCTGCAGATCCTGTTACTCTCACAGGTGGAAACTTTTTCTCTGAGCATCAGGGTCAAAGTCAGAAGTCTGAGCAGGCCTGGCTGTGATCATTCACTCAGACCTCTGTAAAACAAAAACATTTTAAGTTGCTGCATTTGTGCACAAATCAGTGCGTCATGTTGAATCACACTCCAGCTCAAGCCGGAAACACAGTGTGTGTCCTGCAGCGTTAAAGCTGAACTGGATTTAAACTATACTGGACCCAAAGCAGCAGGTGATGACATTTTGGATGAATACATCAGTGAGATGTAGTTTAAGGACACACAACATCCATGACACGTAATGCACACAAACAACAGACTCTTTGAATCACTGATTATATGTTCACGATGGGCACAGAAGGGGATGGGTTGGTCATGACCATCTGAGGGAAGGGATGGTACACAGGGAGCAGACTGCACAATCAATGTGAATCACACTCTGATGATGGTGTTCATCACACGTATTATTACTGATATTGGTAGTAATAATTAGATTTTGGCAAAGCAAAGGGGAAAAAAAGAACATTTTAGTCATCGCAAATATTGTTCTGTCAATACTTTTTTTTTTAATTTCTGTGCGCTCAGTTTGATTCAAAGTCTGACGTACTTCAGTGTTGACGAGGAACTATAATAACTGGATTGCTCCTGTTCTATCAAGTGTCAGAAGTTACTCTTGTTTCAGTATCATCTGGTGTTGTTAGTTTAGACTGACTTAATATCCTTTCCTAAACACAGGGGATCAGCCTCGGTCTGTCCAAAGGAAACAAAATGTGCCTCTTTCCACCTTAAGGGCCTGCATTCACATACGGCGATTTAATAACCAACCAATACAAACAACCTGAGCGTCAGCTGTTAAATAATAATTCAAAGACCGCTGCACTCAATGTCATTTCTTCCTCATAGACCAATAAAGAAAAAAGGTTCTTATCAGGGTACTTAACTTGTCTTATCTGAGTCGCCTTTGAAAGAAACAGCATCCAGCCAAACTGCTGCCAATGAAAGGACAGGCTTCTCTTTACATTGTTCTATCTTTTGTTGCTGATATTTACTTGAATGAAGGAGAATATTTGTTTATTGAATGAAATCAGACTGAAGGATCACGCACAAACAAAGCAGAAGTTCACGTTTGTTACCTGGCAACAACGGGCGCCTGTGAGCAGTGCTGTGGAACCCAGGTTGTGAGCGCTGCCAGTTACCGAATATAGACTTTAACTTTTAACAACATTAAGGTGTGTGAAGAGTCCTTTTGGATTTCTACAGTAAATGACCATCATGCTGTACTGATGAAGACTTAAATCTACAAACCATAAACTCATCAGGAATATGTTTGAGAAGTAGGATCACTTTATCAGACTTTCAATCAGACCTCTCGTTGCTACGAGTAAACCCCCACTGATCTGAGAATGCAGTTTTAATGCTTTGTAGCGTTGTCTTCACTTTTCGTATGAAGACGTCAAATTCTGATATACAGTGTATAATAAATCCCACCTGTACTATCTAAGAATGTCTTAAAATCAATCAGCTCTTTTTTATGATTCACTTTCACTTTCCCTCCAGGATCATTCAAAACCACAATATTCAACTTTACCGCTCTCATGATACTTCCAGTGCTGTGTAACATGCGCAAGCTAATGTCGAATGTGCGCAGGGCGTCTCGTTGATCCACCTCATAGTCCCAGTGTAATTCTCAGGAGGGTGGAGCTTCTCTCTGCAGTGCTCTTAACTCTTTTGAGAAAGAATTCGCTCTGTTGGCTGGTGATTTGCGAGATAAATTATTACTCAAAACACGTCCAAATCCGCAGAGCATAGTCTCTTCTTTTTCCTTTCCCAGCAGCAGCAGCAGCATTGAGTCATTAGAGACACACACACTCTGTCATACACACTCCTTGCACTCAGGCGTGTCAGTATAATTAACATGTAGACGTCTTTATTAAGGTAATAGGCAGCTGGGCTCTTTCCTCATTACAGAGCGCTCGGGTTGAATCACTGTTTGGAATCACTTCACCTCTCTGTCAGCGATTAATCATGTCTGACGCCATTAAACATCTCATTTGATTACGTTTTTTTTTTCTTTTCTTTTTTTCTTTTCCCCGTACCTGTCTTTTTTTTTTTTTTTTCGCGTGGAGAAAATGAGGAAAGGTCAGCCGGGTGTCAGTGTAACAGTGGAGAGAAACAAGAAGAGGTCGAGGAGTTTTGACGGTAATGGGAGGAGATGACAGGTAGGGTTCAAACAGAGGCTGGGTAATTAAAACAAACAAATGTGAAGGGAAGGGAGCAGGTGACACAACAAGGACGGGTCAGCAGGATATAACACACAAGGAGGGTCAAACAGTTCGTTGTTTCACCTGCAGACTGCGCGTGTTTACACATGTTAGCACGAGATCTGCTGCTCTGCCAGAAAGGTTTAAGAAGAAGGAAGAATTTTAGATGACCTGCAGAAAGTCTTCAATGGAGACCACGACTACAACTCCCATGGTGCATCTTGTTAAAGGGTTATTCGGCTATTTAAATCTGGGAGCTGTTATGACATATTTTTCCAGTGGATGGCTTCAGCCTGCAGCAGTGAAACAGGCTGCAACAGCTGCAATGTACTCCCTGAAAGAAATAAAGGTCAAGGTCTGGAGTCTCAATGGAAGCTAAAGACTTTATCTGAAAACTTTATTTCCAACCATTTTGGGTCTAGACCGGTGAAAGGATCAAAACATTCACTGAGTGATGGAGGATGTGTGTCAGCAGAGGCTCTCCTGGTTATGTCTGATTCATTTACTCTGCATGCAACTTCACTTCACTTCTGGTCTAAATACACATTGATACACCCACAGGGTCACTTGATGCATTTTAGATTTATCAAAAACATCAGCTCTCCGTGTTCCCAGTTTAACCAACAGATGGTCGTCACTCATGGAAAAACACTAAATGGAGGGATAACATTATGATAAAAGAGTTTCATAGACAAAAGCTGTTTAAAAATGGTCTAAAAGCCGCCTGTGTTGCTTTTAAAGAGCCGAGGGAGGAACGCAGCAGAGTGTTTGTCTTCAGTTTGAGGAGGAAAAACGGTTTCACCCCAACACATCCCAACTGTGATGGAGGCAGACAGATGGGGAGGCCGACAGACGTTTAGATCTGCAGGCAGGAGAGCCAGACTCGCACACACACACTTTCACACACTCTGACAAGCAGTTAATGTAGGAAGCACGCACACACACACACAGACACACACACGCATGTCGTGTTTGAGGAGGTGTGGTGGCGATGAGGGGATTTCCCTCTTTCTGCCTGAGATGTTGTCGCGTCTCATTATCCCGTTTGTAGTCCAGAGAGGACACAGTTTATCCGCCGTATGGAGCCTGTTTTTAATCAAGAACACTAAACATGCAGGGGACATTAAAGGGTTAAACAGTCATTTTAATCAGAGCATGGGGAATACAGAGCAATACAATACAGTTGTTGTACCGAGTACAGAAAAGAGAAAGACGGGTGTCCCCTGCACGATGGCCATTTAGAGGCATTTCAAACTCTCGTTCATGAAGCTTCAGCACACACACAGTGTACGCTTCTATAGTTTAAAAACTACATTTAACTTTTGTCCTCAAATGTGTGCTTTTTTTTATTAGCATGGTTGTAAAATGTCGAGGATTCGTTGAGATACCAACCAAACCCAGAGAAGCGGTGCTCAGGGCCCTTGTTGTAGTGTAGCATGTTGCTTTGATGATCAAATACCCGTCAGTCTTCAAACTCCTCTGCAATCATCGTTTATCATTATCGATAGATTACGTCTCTTTATCGTGGCGTAGCCAGCGGTTAGTGTTAAACACCTTAAACGTGCAGGGTTCGCACCTTCGTCGCCTGTGGTCTTCGCTCTGGATCACATCAGCTGAGCGAACCTGAAAAAGAAACGGATGTGATTCGGTTTTCAGAAGATCGTATTGTCATTACAGTGGATTGTGTTCCTGTAGCTACTGACTGTTTACTTACTGTACGCCAAAGCCTGCTGATACAATACGTCTCATGCTACAACATTTTACAAACACATACTGACCTCTGTGAACAGATGTGTACGTCTTCATGTAGAATCTGTGAATAAAGATTCGTTCCCAGTTCTCACCTTATACAGAGAGGCCTGCAGTCACAATGACTGTTTGTACTTCAGTGATATTTCACCACATACAGGCGTGTAATTCCTTTGTCCTTGCCTTTCCTGTCTGTGTGTGAACCCCTCTGCAGCTCTCTGCCTCTCATTAGTCTTTGTATAATGTGGGCCGGTGTATAGGGACTGTTGATTATCACTGCGTGGATGACAAAGTGTCTTAACCTCGACTAAACACAGGATCAGGCTGCTAAGCTGTGAGAGCAGCTCCAACACCTAACCTCGCCAAAGCCCGGCCATTTCCCCGTAATCCGCCTTTAATTACAGGCTGATCTCTGCGGCACAGCTGATGGTAGTTTAGACTAACACACCTGTGTGTGTGAGTGTGTGTGTGTGTGTGTGTTCATGTGTTTGGTACATACAATCCTTGGCGTGACTTGGACGAAATCCACAAAACGGGAGTAGGAGGTATTTTTTTGGAGAGGAGTGGGAAGCCGCGTCACACACCTGAGCATGTTTCTTTGTGTTTGAATTTCGAGTGTTATAGAAGTCTAAAGAGCCACAGTATTTGTGGAATCGTGACTCATGTGTGTGCGTGTGTGTGTTCGTGTGATTGTGCCCACTCAGGAGGGACGGACAGGATTTCAGTAAAAACAGAGAGAGTGCACTTTCAGAGTAAGCGGAAATGACGATAACCGAACAGATATTTTTTTTGTCTTCTTCCATTCTGAGAGTTGACGATCTGATCCTAAAGCAGAGAGCTGCCGTAGCTGCTGACCAAACAGAGTGATCTACTAATAGTCACATTCATGCTCAAATACATCAGCAGCAGCTGTGATGTCACTGTTTGAGTGACAGGACCTTTTACTGAGGACAGCACTGGTCAGTGTTGGCACTTGTTGTCCTCATGTCCTGTGAGTCTTTGCATTATGGGACCAGAAAGTGGATTTATTGTGTAAGTTCGACTAAAGCTGGACTTTTAAAACCCATGTAAACATGTTAGTCTGACTGAAACAGTATGAAACTTTAAGCTCTCCAAGTTGGACCCACACACTATGTTTTTGTTTTAAAGAATCGATTTTGGGGGGTCGCCGGTGGCGCAGCGGCAGTGCGCGCGACCCCACGTATTGAGGCTCAGTCCTCGCGCGCGGGCGGCCCGGGTTCGCGTCCGGCCTGTGGCCCATTTCCCGCATGTCTCTCCCCACTCTCTCCCTCCTTTCCGACTCTATCCACTTTCCTCCCTCTATCATTAAAGGCAAAAAGGCCCAAAACAAATCTTAAAAAAAAAAAAGAATCGATTTTGTTTACGGCAAGATCAGTACAGTCTGTCGGGAACTATGGGAGCTCTAACTTCTTGTTAGGCAGCTGATTGTCGCTCCAGCTCCGTCCTTTTGTCTGTTTTTAAAATGTTTCAAAGTTAGGTAGAGTCAGCATCTCCAACATGGCGTCCGCCATTCATTAGGCTTACAACGCTCTCCAGAAACGAATGTCTGACGTGTCTGAGCCGACGTCCATATTTCATACAGTCTGTGTGTACCGTGGAGGAGACGGAGCTTCAGGACCTATACTCGCTTCCAGCCAGCAGGAGGAGCTTCTAAGGTCTTATTTCTCTACTTACATATTTTCAGTATAGCCTGTGGTCCGGACGCTTGCTGCTGCTGCGGCTAAAAAGAAAATAAGGTTACAGATAATGCTCTTTGGTAACTGAAGCAGATCAATAGCGAGGATGAATATTTCAAAGACAATTTCCCCGTTGTCACATCTTTATTCACTCTAAACAAATCAGGAGGAGAAGTTAGAGAAGTCGACGGAAGAAAAACTCTGGCGTCCATCGTGAATCTGATTTGTACTTGCAGTCTGTTTAATTGATCAGTTTTTCGCCCTCGTGTCGTTCAGTCTCTGTCTCCCACCTCCATCCAACTGATCCATAAACAGCGAGGTAAACCTGCGTGTTGCCTGGTTACTAATCACTCTGCATAATTTATGACTTCCTCGTTAATAATTCAGCAGCGAGGCTCAATAACAGGCGTCTGCTGCAGACTGTTTCAGCTCATATTGTTTTTATAATCTATATTCATTACTGGAGGCTCATTCAAATCAGCGACTCGCACCGCAGGGAGAGTTTGTGTTTAACATTTCACACACAAAGTCTGCGCTCGCATTCAGAGCGACGATGGGAGAAGGAGTCAGACAAAATGAAGCTTCTCCTTTGTCATGTTTCCAATCAGCACTCTGTAACTTCGCCAGGAGAAGTTTGAAGATGAAACGCGTAAGATGGAAAGAGTGGCACGCATTTTCCCAGCTCCTGATGTCCGGTCGTTGAGAATCATCAAATGTCCTGGCGTGTGTTGTCCAGTGGTCATCATGATAGACATGTCTCTGGGTGAATCAACAGATTTGTGTATATACACTATATATCCATTTTTAAGCACAACAAAAAAATGTGATTCACATGAAGAAGAAAAGATTTGATTGTAAGTTAGAAGAGGATTATTTTTGCTTTTTAACAGGAAACAAACTATCCTCTGTCTTTTGAATAGACTTCACTGCAGATATGGTTTAAGGGATTCAAGCCAACATGAAATACCTTGGAATAAAGGAGTTTGAGTTCAGAGCTATAATCACTCACATTACTCATGTAGTGCTTTAGCACTCAAGGCCGATGTGCACTGATGCAAACAACAACTAATCAATAATCAGTAAGCTTTGGCAGAAGTGTTAATGACATTAATCAAAGAATAAAGTGATTAGTAGAGAAACTTCACAACTCCACATCTCTTCATTTTAAGTCTTTAGAAATACTGAATGAACTTTAGATTTCAGTTTTCCATGCTATACAAATTTAAACACATATTCAAAAACAAGTTGTAAAACAGTTGTATTTCATAGTTTAAGGGAGATGTTTGGGTTTTTTTTACATGACAGCGAATTAAGATTTGGGGATTTGCTGCATTTTGACTTTTTTCTTAAAAACAAAAAAAGGAAGAAGTTTGAAGACGTTTCCAGAAGTCGTTTCGATAAAACGATGCCAAAAAGACGAACGATCATGTTTACAGAAACAAAGTACTGAAGAAAACAAAGGTGTGTTGTCTTTTGTTAAAACGTTTTGAGGATGATAATGTGTCATACAATCTTAGATTTAATAAATATCTGATCAAAAGGTGACTCGTCAATATCAAACCAAAGTTTTAGCAAGTGTGTGGTCATAAAAAGAACCAAAGACCAAAGTCTACATATGAATGAAAAAATGAATGGAAAATATAATAATAATAATTATAATAATAATAAGTCATTTATTTAACTATATTTATTTTCAGCCTGTAAATCTGAAGTGAGCAATAGAGACATAAATAAGTTCATAAATGTGGAAGAACGCCCTCCAAAAAAATAATTAAATCAATAATTAACGATTGATTCACAGATGTATTTGTGTGAGTGAACCAAAATAATCTGAATAAAACCTGAAAGAGTTTTAAAAGGAAAACATGACCTGTTCAGCTGCAGGTCATCAGTTTTGAGTTTGGATGTTGAAAAAGCATTTCCTCTTTTTCTGCATGTTTGACCCCCATGGTGCATTGCAGTCGTACCCCCCTCCCTGTGAGCCAGCAATGAGCCTCCATCTATAAATCACCGTGTTTGGAGGCAGGTGGAGCATGCCGATAGTCCATTTAGGGGCTGCTTATGGTGACGGATGAGTGTGAGAGGTGGTGAGGGGAAGAGATGAGCCTCCGAGGGCTTCGCGTTAACTTGTTCCCCTAAATGTACCAAACATTAGCCGCCTAAAAAAGTGGGACTGATGGAGGGATCGGGTCTTCACTCAAACACCAGCATGAGAAGTCCTGACTTGAAGGGAATATTTTCTTTCCTTCCTTTGATTGCTGAAAGAAATACACTGAACAGTGTATAATGAATGCTATAGTTCAGAATAAATGCTATAGGCATACATGCTAACAAATTGATTTCAAGGAAATGTTAGGCCATAACAGGAGAAAACAGCAGAAGAAGTGGCTACAGACTGCAGGTAAAAGAATGTGTCGGCCAGGTGAAAAGGAGAATGTGAGACAAGCGATGGACTGCAGTGTAAAGCTTCGAGCTGGAATGAAGGAGTGAAGGTGAAATTAAAGGAGACAAAAGGAGTAATGGTGGAAATGTGGGGGAGAAAGGGATTAGGTGAGAAAGAGGAATGAGCTGAGCAGAGGAGAAAAGAGAGAGGGGGGGAATGATGAAGAGGTGAGAGATGAAAAAGACTGGAAAAGGTAAGAAAACGTCATCGAGGAATAGAGGAGAGAAAGTGCTATTGAGGGAGGACAAACAACAAGTGATTGAATACGAAAGACGACAAAGAGAGGTAGAAACTGAAAAATGGGAGCGAGTCAGAGTTTGATGAATAGTAAATGAAAATAGGTGAAGCAGACAACGCTACCAAATGAATTTAAATCAGTGAAACGAATGCCTATAAAATAACCCCACAATCAACATAAGTTTCAGTTAGAATCCATCACCTTCTCTCATTACTGCCAACAGTAAGCTGTACTAAATATTATTCAAAAGTTTTCAGACTGCTGAATTAATGTTTGTTTTTTTTTTCTCGGCTTGGTTACATTTCTTCTTTCTTAAATATCTCGTATTTTTGGGTCCTAAATTTTGCACGAATTAGCGGTTAAGTTCTTTTTCTTTTTTTACTTTAAGTCCTTTTTATTGTGTTCTTAATCATCCAGCACAAAAACAGTGTCTGTCCAAAAGTCCAGCCCTCAGTGTTGTTTTGAACCAAATTTACTTCATTAGGGTTTGATGTATTAGTCTGTTAGAGTCTAATACATCATAACCATAACCAAATGTCCCACGGTTGTCATGAAATCATCTGATTAATACATCCACTTTGGTGCAATATTCTTTTGGGTTTTATCCCAGTTTGGCCAAAAAGTCACTTGTGTTTCAGCCTATTTTTGTTTTATATTCTCTGGTGTTTAATCCCAGTTAGATCCTATATTCTCTGGTGTTTAATCCCAGTTAGATCCTATATTCTCTGGTGTTTAATCCCAGTTAGATCCTATATTCTCTGGTGTTTAATCCTAGTTAGATCCTATATTCTCTGTTGTTTTAGCCCTGCTTGATCTGATATTCTGATCTGGTCCCTTCCTGCCATATCTGGTCAAACGTTCCCTCGTGTTTTATCCCAATTTAGTTTTATATTCTCTGGTTTTTTAGCCCAGTTTGTTCTGATGGTCTCTTGTTGTAGGGCTGGATTCATGTCGTTTTTTTCTGGTGTTTTCGTCTGGTGAGATCCAATAATTACTGAATTTGTCACTATACATTTGCCAATAGAGGGATTATGCGTTGTTACTTTTAATCAGCTTGTTAATGTTTCACTATCTATTCTTTGTTCTGTGAAAACAAAGTTCCTGAAGGAATCATTCAGTCTGCATACAGATAACACATTACTCCCGCTGACACTTCCCCACTGACGCAATGTGTCATGTGATTACTAAACGATGACGTCATCAGCATACGGTGACACCACTACACACAACGCAAACCACTATCAGTGATTCCAGCAAGCTTTCCTGATTGGCTGCGGAAGGGGGCCTGGCATTGCAGAGCTGTGTGTGACTAAAAAAAGGGAGGGTAGGGGCTAGTCTCACCACACACACACACATACACACACACACACACACACACACACACACACACACACACACACACACACTCCAACCCACTCAGCAATGTTTGCTCTCAAGCCATGTATCCTCGCTGTGCGTCCACGCAATCTGCTTTGGCTGACGTCTGCGCCACGTTGCGGCTCAGTTCAGTGCTCTTCTGTCCATACACACACAGACACACAGACACACACACACACACACACACACACACAACATTGACATCTGCAATGTTGCAACATCTGCAACATTAAAACTGTTGAGCATCAGTCAGGCTTATTACCCGCCTTTCTTCTTGGCTTGGTGTACGTCAGCGTCTCCTGCATCAAATGTGTGATTCTCCTCGTGTTGAAAGCTCTTCATCAGTCTCACATTTAGTTTTTTTTCTGCCGGCAGCTCTGGCTGATATGAAGCAGAAGCTCACAGACTCTCACTGCTGATCCCTGTAGATGAGATGATCCAGACAAGCTGACAGGCTCAAGATCCTTAGATGTGTCAGAGCAAAAAGCCCAAACTCCCCACTCAGAACCTTTGAGTACTTGTTCACGGAGAGTTCAAAAATTGTACAGCCGAAGTACAAGAGAAGTGGAGCCTCAAAGCTGAGTTATAGACAAGTCCTTCTGTAAGAAGTGTCTATTTTTTACACCCATTATTCAACCCAAACATTTTTCTTTATAGACCGGTTACACTCTGACAAACCTTAAATAATACCACACAAAAAAACATGCAGGTTCAAGATTAGTCATAAGTCCAAAATGTCTATATATTTGTAAAGCCCAAAAATGCAGCTTCCCCATACGCCAGGCTATAGACCAGTCCTACAACCCACGACTTCATCACCAGGGAGGAACCTAACACTCCCAATGCATACCAGTCAACCAGTCTAATTACAAGTCTGCCACAGCTTTCTATGTAATCATTATATTAATCATGATTCTTCAGCTTACAACCACTGCCACCACAGCACAGTCCCTTTATAATGAAGTCATAAATATATTCATGACAAATATAATTAGGACCACTGGAGACAGATGAGATGGAGACAGATTTTCTCCTCTGTTCAGGATGAACATATTTCAATACATTTATTTAACGGGACACCATTCAATGAT
Organism: Symphodus melops; assembly: GCF_947650265.1. Classification (NCBI taxonomy): domain Eukaryota; kingdom Metazoa; phylum Chordata; class Actinopteri; order Labriformes; family Labridae; genus Symphodus; species Symphodus melops. Next base: position 17,846,588 of record NC_136704.1, read on the forward strand.
GGAAGACGGAGCTGGAAAAACAAGCTGAAGAGGCTGTTTTAATATTTGTACTTCATTTGAGTCTTTAACTAATGTTAGCTTGAACCCTTAACCTGATCCAACAGACACGAGTCACGTTACAACCAGTACACCTAAGTCTTGATAAAATATGACAAGAGTAGTCATAGGCTGATAAATCCAAATATATATAAAAAGCCATCTGCACACATGGAAACAAATACCCCAGTGAACTACATTATGTCAGCATGTGTTTCATGTAATCATCTTAAAGCCCCTGGAAAGCTGACTTATTATAATAATAATCTGAGTTATCAAAATGGGATGTTTCATAAAGCATCTACAAAAGTCTAACAATAACCATTCAATACTATTAGAAAAGCTTTGTTGTTTTGCAGCTTATTTCAGGACGGTGAGGGTGTGACAGCTCACATATGTTAATAAAAATTTGTCCCAATTCATTTTTTATTATAACCGTCAAATTCAAGACAAGTGAGCGGCGGAGTTGGGCGGTGCAGCGCTCGCTGATCTGTTGGCTTGGGCTTGCACAGGGAGTTAAGGTTGTGCTCAGCGTGTTCAACAGAGCCGTCTGGCAAAGCTCGGTGCCTTTCGTGCCAAACTGGTTTACAGGTCTTGGGGGGTAATGAGCGCGCAGCATACGGCACAACTGCATTGCTCATCAACACACAGTCGTCTGTTTCTCCAAATCCACCGCATAACAAGCTCTCAGCTTTACCGGTGGATGTGCAGCCAGGAGTGGCACACACAGCAAAGACAAGAGGGAGAGAGACAGCGAGGGAAAGGAATCGGATCAATATATCAGATAGATATCCTTCCATCCATGTTCTTCTGCTTATCTGAGGTCAGGTATCGGCGGTAGCAAGCGCTGTAAGTCGACCCAGACTTCCCTAGCAATGCTGAGCCAATCCATCTGCCGATCTCACCGTCATTCTTACCTTCACTTGTGACCTTCTTTATATTTTTAGTTAATTGTTATTATTTAATGTTTACATTGTATAAAGAGAGCAAAGTCTTCCAAAGTTAAACTCCTTCTGTGTTAAAAGTACCTGGACAATAAAGCTGATTCTGAACAAGACCTGAAGATACTTAAACTTCCTCACTTGGGGCAAAGTAGATAGAAGTCAAAGTACAAAGTTAGTAAGCTAAAATCACAAAAGGCGACACAGTAAGGAGTTGGCTCAGACTTTTGAAGTTAGACTGAGCCGGAGCGGAGAAGTTTTGTTGCACTTTGTTGGGTGTGCATAAAAGTGAAATTAGGTAATACATGGAACTAACCAGGCACTTTATACCCAATACCACAAGAGTTAAAAACCTTCAATAACATTATTTTAAAAACCAGTGAGGAAGAAATCATCTGAAATGCTTTCGGAGTTTTGATGTTACTTACAGTACGTAAGATCACAACATGGAGTTTCCAGGAGCTTCAACACTAAAAGCAACCAAAGCTTCCTTTGGTCGTGATCGTCTGGAGATGTTTGTTGGCGTGAGAGATGAAAAAGTTCTTTGTCTTGTTCGACATTCGGGAGTGTCAGTCTCAACCCGAAGGTTTGCAGCAAATGAGATAGTGCTAGAGAAGGTAAGATAAAACATGAATAAAAGACTCCTGAGAGGAGAGTTTTTACAACCTGAGACTTTCGTTGTTGAGAGGAGAAGAACTTGTACTATCGGCGCTATCGTGAAGGAATTCTCAATCAGTGAATGAAAAGGAAGAGTGAGAAGATTTGGGATCAAGAAAATGACGACAGGAAGTGAAGGAGGTGCAGATACTAGAAGAAAGGGTGTGGGGGGGGGGGTGTCACAGATCTGATTGATTGTGCGTTATCATGAAGTGGAGATTTATTCCAGCGTGTTCCCTCGTCTCCGGTGACCCCTCGACCCACCACTCATTAGCATAGAAACCACATTCCACGTCTACTGATTGGACCTACGCCGACAAGACCAGGATGTAAAGGAAGTGTGTGCGTTTGCATGCACACACACACTCTCTGTGGTCTCGCGCACACGCCCGGGAGGGGGGCAGGCGGGTCACCCATCATCATAATAAGCCGAAGCATTTCCAATCAAAGCGGGTAATTCTCGCTCCTGCCCGCTCTGCCGCCGCCTGCCTCTTATTTGGTGTGTAGTGTTGTGTGTGTTTGTGGTTGTGTTTGTGGGTGTGTTTGTCCATTAGTGCTGAGCCATTTGAATGCCCCCACACACAAATATTTAGAAAAATGTCCAGATTACATCCCATCCTCCACGCCCACTCCTCAGCCAGCCTCTGACCTGAGAATATGAGTCTGAAAGCCAAATCAGCGCCTGAAGCCACGACGCTGCACACAGCTAATTATCTCTGCAGAATTTGTCCAAAAAGTGATCAAATATGAATCCAATCGCTGGCCAATCAGCTCGGGGTTTTTTTCTGCAGTCACACATTATATTTCTCTGCACAAAAATCAGCAGATTACAAACTTTATCCGTGGCATAGTAGGCCTATTTCGAAGTAATTTTTTCACAAAGAAACCGTTGGTGCGAGGTCCAATCCTCCTGACGAACCCAACGCTTTGGGAGGTTTTGCAGATGGTGAGGTTAAAATGAAAACTGTGATTGTTTTTGGTGTCTTTTTACTTCTTTCTTCGTGTTTTACCCTGTGTTGTTTCGATTATTTATCTTATTTTAATTACATTTATTGTTGATCAGTCGATGTTTAAACAAGCGATCAAAGTCTTCCTTTTTCTTTCTTTTTTTGATGAATCTTGGTCAGCGTTGTTCCCCGAACAACGTGATGTTAAACCTCTGACCAAAACATCCGATGTCCTACCTTTAAACTGCATTAGAGTTTCTTCAGTCTGTCTCTGAGGATTGTGACCTGATGAATGCATTTACATCTGTGTATCGATTCCCCCTGTTTAATCCTGTTCTGTTCGTGAGGAGGAGGAGGAGGAAGCAGCTTACAGAGCTTGAAGCCTTCACATGTGACACATGGACTGTAAAAAAAAAATAAAAAAAAGGTATAGAAGTCAATATTTGTAATGCTTAGGTCCCACGCATGTTTTGGACACAAAATGAAGGCTTACATGTTTGGGGTAATATAAAACTAGGGCGTGTATGTTATTTTCTGTTGTGTTTTTTAGTTTGCCATTTTGGTGTCACAGCTCCATCTCTTTGGTTCGGTCTGAATTATTGCCATCAGTTATACTTTCTGCTACATTTTAAGAAGTCCTTTTGCTAATGTTAACATATACAACATTTCTGACCTCCTACTCGAAGGGGTGCTAAATAAAAACAAAGCACACTGCTTTGCACTGCCAGTAAAGCCTGGTAGATTAAGTGAGAGGACTTCCAGGTTAACATAGGGCAGACATCGAGGTCTATATATATATATATATATATATATATATATATATATATATATAATTGTTGTGGAATTTTTACCATTACCAAAGAGTGAAAATATAGAGTGAGAAGATCTATTCAGAAAAGAACCCCAAGATCGATCTGGTCTCAATGAACATTTATTAGAAGGCAGAATCAGCGTTCGAAGACCCCTCTCTCACACGGTGAGGAGAGAAAGAGACCCCGAGAAAAGGCAAACATGAAAACTTATACATTTCCATCACACTACACAGAGTACTCCCCCATCACGCCACATAGAGCCACTGCCAACCTGGCAGGGCACAATCTATCCCCTAGTGTGAGAAAAGAGACTACATGACTATTTATCATCTCCCAAGGCTGAGAAGGAGATGGAGTCCAGTGAGAAAGAGCCTGGGTGACTCTTCCCACATGTACAGAGTGTGAGAAACAGAATAGAGGGAAGGAAATGATGGGAAACAAAACACCCAATATGCTGTTCATGTCGTATTCTAAGACATTTCAGATACATTTTATATGACAGATTCTATGAGACCTTCGTAGTACACATGGAGTAAAATTTTCCATAACAATATATATATAAATCAATATATATTTGTGTTGATGTGTATGATGAGGGCTGGGATCAAGGCCAGATAAACCATTAGGGTAACTGGGCCATTGTCCAGCGACCCTAGATATGTAGAGGGCCCAGGTCAGTCAGTGCATGTACCAAAAATCAGGTTAGGCCACGTTTTATATTAACCTGTCACACAGGCCCCTCCTAATTGGACAGTTGGAATTGGGTGGGTCCAAAGTAGTGCCAATAAACTTGGTGTTCGTAAGCATCTCCTTGATCACTTGGGGATTGTAAATGAGAAGATTATCCTCTTTTTGAACTCATTATAGCTTCACTGTTTAGACCCCACACGTGTAACTCTGTTAATTCGTTTTTCAGTTCTTTGTTTCTTAAACTGCAGATTGCGGCTGCAGACCGGGGTTTAGTTCATCAGAATGAAAACAGTTTGTCTCAATCAGTGATGAAGACGATCTCCCTCTCATCTGCATCCCTGGCTCAACGCGCCTAAAATCCTCAGAATTACCCATAATCCTTTATCTCTGTGAGCGTTTGCCCTTTGCTTTGACCTGCCTCTGAGCTTTTAGGGAGTTTTGTTCTGAAAGAAGAAACAGGCTGTGTGAGAAACTTCCCTTTTTCACCAGCAGAATGATTGATGGAACGAAATGAAGATGGATCCCTCTGACATTATCTCAGACTCTTTTATACAGAAAAGTCATTTCAATATTCGAGATCTTTTCTGCAGTTTGAGAGGGTTTCCTCTGTGCATATTCCTTCTCCTGGAGCCAGTGATGATTATGTCTATTGAATAATGACTTCATTTGCCCATGGGGTCTCCATATTTCCTGGTTCAAGAAAACATCGATTAGAAATAAAGTTTGAATGAAGTCAAGTAAAAACATGTCAGGTTTAATGTGCACACGCAAAGAGACATTAGGATTTAAAAACGTTTGTTTCCATGATGCTTACAGCTTTTACCTTCTGACTTTAAAGACACCACATCATCCTGATTTTTACCTGTCATGTTGCCACTCTGTGAAACCTTTAGAGTGATTTTGCATGATTTACAGTTATCCTTATTTATTTTATAATGTTGAAACTTTACCCACAATATGGACATCCAGCATTGTATGATTACATTCATTTTAAAAGGGCAGCAAACATAACAGGTCAACTTTAAAGAAACGGAACGGCTGTACCTTTATTACTTAAAACTTACATGTCCATACAAAACTTATATTTTACATAATTTTCTTTCTTCAATTCGTAATGTGTCCCTGCAGACGTGCCCTTAAGCAATGTGTGTTTACTCTTGTGTGTTGTCTTCAGGTAATCACACTTGCTGACACACCGAGTAAACACAGAGCGGAGGAGGATCTCCCTCAGGGGCGATCAATGAAGTTTCAAAAAATAACTCGGGGAAATGATACAAGCGTGTGTGTGTGTGCTTGTGTGTGTGCTTGTGTGTGTGTGCTTGTTTGTTTGTGTGTGTGTGTGCTTGTAGGTGTTTGTGTGGGTGTGCGTATGTGTGTGTGCGTGTATGTTTGTGTGTGTGTGTGCTTGTGTGTTTGTGTGTGTGCGTGTATGTTTGTGTGGGTGTGCTTGTGTGTGTGTGCTTGTATGTGTTTGTGTGGGTGTGCGTATGTGTGTGTGCTTGTATGTTTGTGTGTGTGCTTGTGTGTTTGTGTGTGTGCGTGTATGTTTGTGTGTGTGTGCTTGTGTGTGTGTGCTTGTATGTTTGTGTGTGTGCTTGTATGTTTGTGTGTGTGTGCTTGTGTGTGTGTGCTTGTATGTTTGTGTGTGTGTGCTTGTATGTTTGTGTGTGTGCGTGTATGTTTGTTTGTGTGTGTGTGCTTGTGTGTGTGTGCTTGTATGTGTTTGTGTGTGTGTGCTTGTATGTTTGTGTGTGTGCTTGTATGTTTGTGTGTGTGAGTGTGTGTGTGAGGTTAAGGTTGTATAGATTTATTGACAGCATTAAGTTGAAGTGTTGAATAATAAAGAAGAGTCTGCTGTAGTAACAGCAGCACCTGCTACCTGCTGTTGCACACAAGTACTCACACACACACACACACACACACACACACACACACACACACTTGAGAGTTATAACCATGTTTATTTTCCGGACTGTTGGTATGAATAATATTATTTAATTCTTCGGTTAGAGCGAGTGCACTTGTGGTTCTTTCAGCTCCACAAATAATTGGTTGAGAATTAGGCTGACTGATATTTGGGGGAAAAGTGACACAGCAATGTATTTTCTTTCTGCTACATATGTGGATATGAAAATACATATATTTACGTCGAAAAGGAAACATCTGCTTCTGCAGTGGATTAAAGCTCCACTTTGCTCATGAGTCCGTCATTGATGTTAAATTGTTTTCAGATCTGCCATGTAGCCAGGCAGTACCTGAAATTTGAAATTAGCATGGATCTTTAACAGGTTTTGTGTTTTCACAGCGGGGGCGGGGAACAAGGCTGGATGGGCATTTGGTCTCGGTCTGGAGAGAATGGCGATGGTGTTGTACGGCATCCCGGACATCCGGCTGTTCTGGAGTCAGGACGAACGTTTCCTCAAACAGTTCATGGTTCAGGACATCGAGCAGCCCGTCTGCTTCCAGGTACAATCATCAATCGACTTCACTTTACATGATAAGAGAGTTTGTAAACACAGGAGACTCTTGTTGATGTGAGAATTGACACAACCAAAGTGCAGCTTAAAATCTGAGTCATAAATCAAGGTCTTTGCTTCCTGTTTTATGAGCAGCTGAACCTCATGGTCTTTCTCTGTCCACCAAGGCTGTCCTTTAGGCCTGAATGATTTACTTAGTACATTCTGTCAGAAAAGTCATTAAATTTAATGACTGTTCAAAATATAAAATAGAACAGTTTGTAACATAAATATCATTTACTGGAATAACAGAGCTGCTCAATTGTTGTCAAGTGGAAACCTCCAGTTTTGCAAAATAAAGGCAATACAAAAAAAAGCCTAAAAAACTTCAGTTCCTTTTGTGTCCACTCGAGGCTGTATGAAGACTCCCCATTATGTCCCAATTAAAAATGTTCATTGTATGGGCAGAAATAAACATATTGGCAGTTTGGGACACAAGTTTTGTCTCTTTAGCTCTTTTTGTATTTTATTGATTATAAACTGTATGATGGATGCATTGTTATAACTGACGTGCCTTTGGGTGTGGTTAGTTTGACTGACAGGTGGGCTCGTTGTTCTTCAGGAGGCTAATTTTCTCAGGTCCACCTCTTTGTATGTTTCTAGACTGATCTAAAGTGAGGCTATGTCAGAATTTCCTATATGGTGGCCCTTTTCAACTTTGATTCCTTTATTTCCCCTCCTTTTCCTCTGCTCTCCCCATCCTGTTTGTTATTCAGTTCAGTTCTGTCGTTCAGTCGTCCATTTGTCTCTCTGCCTGACCGAACATTTACACTCAGTAACCTCTGCCATCTAACACTTCCATCCTCCATCTCACACACACTCACTCACTCACTCTGTGTGTGTGTGTGTGTGTGTGTGTGTGTGTGTACAAGTGTGCAACGGTTCATCGAGCCGTCTGCAGCGGTTGTTCAGGGGAAGTTTTTCCTTTGACGTCACACACAGACAGAAGACAAAAACAGACACCCAGATGAAACAGGAAGCATGGGAGGAGCTGAGGGGAAAAGGAGGTGTGTCCAAAAGGAGCGCTGGTTTTAAATGTTACATAGTGAGACTTTCATCTCAAGGAATTTGAAAAAAATAAATTTTATTTAATGCACATTATGTAAATTCTGCCACCAGGGGGCTCACATGAAAAATAAATATGATTCATAGTACATCTGTGTTAAAAAAAACAACTAATGTTTTTTTTTCAATTCAAGTGTTGTATAAGAAAGTTAAATATTTAATTATCAAAGTAAAAAATATTATTTTAAAATCACTACAGCATTCGGAGCACCTGCCATTGAATGGGTCTCTTCTTTGAAGTGCCGCTCTTTCACTTTCCTCCTTTTGACCTCTTGCTTTTGTCCCACAAAGTGTGTGTGTGTGTGTGTGTGTGTGTGTGTGTGTGTGTGTGTGTGTGTGTGTGTGTGTGTGTGTGTGTGTGTGTGTGTGTGTGTGTGTGTGTGTGTGTGTGTGTGTGTGTGTGTGTGTGTGTGTGTGTGTGTGTGTGTGTGTGTGTGTGTGTGTGTGTGTGTGTGTGTGTGTGTGTGTGTTCTAGCCTCTTAACCTCATGTATAAAACATTTTGACAGTGGGGGCTCACATCAGCCGGCACCAGTCACTTCCCCTGACCCCAGCATCATCATAACACACACACAAACGGTTCACACAGCGGTTACTCTGTCCTCGCTAAAGGTGTTTTTGTCGACTCTCGTCTTTGCTAATGAAGAACATTTCAAGTGACTGTTGGAGGGCAGAGAGGAGAACAGAGGACAGGAAGGAAGGGGAGACGGAGGAGGAGAGGAGGAATACAAGGAGGTGAAAATGGACTCTGAAAGGTAGACAACATAGGAGAGGAGAACCCAGATTAGAAGGGATGAAAAAGGATAAAAAATTCATAGACTAACAACAAAAACAAAGGATGAAAACAGAGGATGAGAAAGAACGTGGAAATAAGAGATGAATTAGAGGAACCTATGGAGAAAATGGCAGCAACAAATGTTGGAAAAGGGAGGAAAAAAGGATTAACGGTATCAGACAAAGAACAAAAGTATGAAGAAATGAAAAACATCGGAAAGAGGGAAGATTAAAACAGGACGGAAACCAGGCGAGAAGAAAGAAAGACAAAGAGTGATGGATGGAAAAAACAGAAAGAATGGAGGAAAACTATGATGAAGGAAGTAATGAGACAATGTGGGAAACTTTGGAGGAAGACAAAAGTGTGAAGGAAACGATGGAAGAAGAAGCAAGGAAACAAATGAGGGTGAAATAAAAAAAACGGATTATTATTAATAGTAATTATTAATAATAGTGAATCGTGTTTATTTGTCTTGGTAAAATAAGAAGAAAGAAGTGGCTAAAAGAAACCACAGAACCATCAATGTGAAGGATGGTGGGATGTCAGGGGAGGACACATCCTCAGTCCTCTCAGTGTTATTGATGAACTCGAGTCCTCCAGAGGGACCAGAGGAGCACGGCTCATCTCCTGCCCAGGGTCAGTGCACCTCTCCTGGGCTCAGACTCTCCACCTTTACCACTGGACCCTCCACAGGCCCCCGGATCCGCAGGTAATGAGCTGTGACTATCAGGGGGCTGAAGAGGATGATGCAGGCTGTTTGTGTGTTATCTATGTTGGTATACACACACACACACACACACACACACACACACACACACACACACCAGGGAGCTGCCCAGTGTCACTTAACTGTGTTGAACAACTGAATGAGATCCCAGAGAATCACTGACTATCTTTTTTTTTTTTTTTTCACTGTAATACAGAATGGTTTTCCAATACATGTGCCGAACAACACAGCCTTCCTATCTCTCCTTTTGTCTCCATCAAATCTCCCTTTCAATGTTATTTTATGCCACAGACGGAAACATTTTGCGACACAGATTTCATAACGTTAGGTACAAGCTGAATGTACACTGTGGGATGAGGTACCTGTGAATCAAGTTATTGGTGCGTCAACCTGACGGACTTGACGTTTCCTTGGCGATCAGCAGAAAGCAAACTCCTGCCTATGATGGTGGCAGTCACTCACTCTGTTGGAACTTGGTTTGGGATTCAGAGGGTCAAAGATTCAAGTCCCGGTATGAACCAAAGAATTGGAGGTCTGCATTCTTGAGAGATGCCGGTTCACTTCCTGAGCACGGCCGTGGTAGCCTTCCTGAGTACTCCCTTGTCTGGTTATGTCTGTGGGTGCAAGCAACTTTGTTGTGCTGTTGTTTTTTTATCACCGGTCAATCAAACCAAATCTTAAATATACCATAACTTAAAGTCTTTATATAAATAAATGGGGTAAGTTATATTCACATTGGATCCCCGTAAAGTTGTCATGAATAGAAAATGTGCAATAGAACCCAACACTTTCTGTAAACATGTTTATTGGCTCAGCAGGTGGTTGAGTCACTTTTGAGGACTTACTCCTGTGGAAACTAAAGGAACTGCAGTTTTTGGCACTCACTCCTGCGTTTGTCACATGGAAACACTGCAACGTTTTCCAGTTAAACACATTATTTTTCTAATTTTGTTGCTAAAATTGTTTTTAAATCCAATTTACTTTGGTCAATCTAATATCTCCGCTGTATGTGTGTATTGTCATTTTAGCCCCTCAGTAAGTATCCACCCCTTCACAACGACATCTCTTTCTGGCTGCCTGAGAGCAAAGAGAGCGAGGATGGACGAGAGAGCTTCACAGAGAACGACTTCTACGAGCTGGTGCGCTCCATCGGAGGAGACCTCGTGGAGAAAGTCACTCTAGTGGACGAGTTCACACACCCAAAGTAAGAATACACAACCACATTTTCATGTTAGATTGATGTTCGGTTTGCTCTTGTAGAGAAGGACACAAGGGCCAAACATCACTCTGCTGACTGTTTGCCTTACAAGCTTACTTTGCTTATATTTCCCTTAACTTTAGCTAACGTAACTTCAGCATCGTAGTTTCCAGCCTCAACCATTTAGTTAGTGAGCATGTAAGGTTACTTAAGACAGCTGTTAAGCTAGTGTTATCAAAAGCTTTACCTCACAACAAATATTAGTCTTGATTAACTGTTCTTTGTGATACTTTAAATGTCAAACGAAGTTGGGAGATGTTGCATCTCTGCCTGTAATTCTTCACCTGCACATTTTGCATACTGCAGTTTTTGGTAGCAGCATTAGCTGGTTACTCATTAAATAGCTCTGACGTACAACAACTCAACACATCTTTATGAGTTTTTCTGAATGTGTATTGGATGTCATTGAGTCTTCAAACAAGGTGGATTCTGGGGGTAACAGTGTCCTCTTGCTTGGAATTATTAGTCTATTTGATTTAGTGAGTGAATAAAATTACATTTTTTCATGGCAAAATATTGTAAGAACGTATAAGGCTTGTATATTTCAAAGTCAAAGAATCTGCTCCACGAGAAGTAACAAGTCATTGGTGTTTCAGTCCAAGTTGACTTGTAAGTCCTTGGTGATATTATCAACTAGTGTCCAAAGTCATCAAATTTGTGACTTAAGTCTGACTGGAGTCCAAGTTATGTGACTCAAGTTAAAAAAAATATTGAGCCTTAAAATTGCTGTAGGAAAGTAGATGTTGAAAAGTAAAATGAAAATACAATACAAAATAAATGAAGTTAATACACCCATAAGAAAATGTAGCCTAGAAATGAACTTGTGAAGTAGCAGAAAAACTTGGCAACTCGAAGAGGAATAGGGGAAAGGCAAGACGGAGACACAAATTAGGGAATGGAGGACGACGGATGTGTATCCTTGAAAAGAATTGTTTGGATTAATACTATTAATTTTTCATTGCTTTAAACTCCAAGTAATCTGTGAAACCCCCCTGAAATGAAAATGTAAAAACAATGTAAAAGAAAATGAATAGGTAAAGAAATAAAAAATAGGAATAAAAGAATCATGTACCAGAAAAGCTGCTGACAGAAGACAACAAAAAGTAGAGTCATCATTTATTATCAAAGACACACACACTTTCCCCGACTACCCTGTACAGTGAAAGCGCCTTTTCAAATGACAGTTTGTCTCGCACACACACACACACACACACACACACACACACACACACACACACACACACACCTATACCTATCTGTCCTTGGTGTACACTTCTGAGCTGCGGTGTTGACATCTCATTTTTTAAGGTGTGTGTGTATAAAGGGCAGCAGTAGGAGGTAGGTACCTTATGGCTGAGAACTCCTTTTTCGCATTACTTTGACACTCACACACACACTCTTTATCTTTCCTGACCTTGCGTTATTGCATATGTGTGTCCGTGCGCATGCACGCTTGCCAGAACGTTCTGTAGGTGTGTGAGTGTGTGTGTCCGTGTGTCCGTGCTCACGGCCCTGCAGTGCGTAAAAATGTCCGACACAATTCATCTTTCAGCATTTTAATGTCTTTTTAAATAGTGACCTTTCTCCCAAGCTCACACACACACACACACACACACACACACACTCAAGTCACTCAAGTCTAACCATACATTAATACACGCTAACTTTAAATATTAGTGCTGACACAGTGAGAAATTGGGAGACGAGGAGAGGGAGAGAGTCTCAACATTAAATTTCACATCAAAATGCATAAATCTTCCAGATTAATCTAGGATTAAGTAAAACTGTGTGAACTTTACAAAACAAACGCACCAGACTGATTTTCCTGTGCAGAACTTTATGTAAACAAAGTGAGTTCAAAGTTGTATGAATCAATTTATTGAACCTCTGCAGGGGTTTAAAAAGCTCTTTTTGTCTCTTTTAAACAACATCCTGGCGTCATCTCTCTGCTGTGAGTATAATCCTGACTTTGGAGGTTTCCACCTGCACTGTGGGCATCAAAGGTGTCAGAGTTTGGTTAAAATCATCGTGAGGAACTTTTATTTTTGTGTCGATCTGTGGACAAAGCAGTGTCCTGTGCAAGTAAAAGAAGGATTTTTGTACCCAAATAATCTTCCTGCTCTCTGACACCCTTGATCTGCGTTCTGATCAGCGCTCAGTGTTGTACCCACACAGCATGTTTTTATTCAAACAGCATATTTTTTTAGTGATTCAGAAAAAAGAGTCGTGGCAGCAATGGGTAGAAGTAAAACTTCCACACAAAAAACAAACGAGCAGATGAGAGCATACATTTATCAAATAACCAACAGCATTCGGCAGTGAGACTGTGCATACTAATGTTCAGTCTTTTTTATTCACTTTATTTAGTCTATCAGATAAAAACTCCTCACAGGAGCTTTAAAGTTGACCCATGACCATTTTCAAACCATGGAGTCTGGATGAGCGAACTAAACGTGGGCAAAGATTCCGATCTTGAGGTAAACGTGTTGGAGTCATCCCAGAATTAGGCTGCAGAGGGCGCTTAAACGACTTGTTCTGCAAATCCCACAATAGTTCCCCGATATGAAACAAAGACTTTTACAGCTTCAACCACCTATGTAAGCTCTTACATAGTACCGGAGAGCAGCGCTCCCCTGGCAGCCCTGCAGCATTCTGCTTAGATTATGATTCTTCTCCCATGGAAGCACAGATTGCACATGCACGTGTTTATAGCATTTATATTTTAATAACAACTTTTTTGTGTTGTTTTTATTCACTTTTATCAGAATGTATTTCTATGTTTGTATATATTCACAGTTCTTACTTCTTACATTAGTGCAGCATACTGTCAAAACCCTGCATTGCGACTTTTTACTCCAAAATCTCCCCCCCTTTCTTCCTCTCTCTGTCCCCCACACACTATCCTTTTCGCTGTCTCTCAAACACACACACACACACACACACACACACACACCTCCACACTGTTCTCATCACTGATATTACAGCCTAATGAAAATGATGGAGACAAAGTGCTGGTCTTAATTACATTATCAGTTCCTAAATTGGTGGCGCATAAAGTACCTGCATTGCACCTTTTTTGTCCCAAACTTCCCTCTCTCAATCTCTCTCTCTCTCTCTCTCTTTCTTTCCCTCTCTCTCTCTCTCTCTCTCTCTCTCTCTCTCTCTCTCTCTGTCTACACACTCCAACATTCAGGATTTTTCAGAAGTTTTGTGCACATTGGAAAACAGCTAAACATTTATTCATCTGTTTGTAATATTTCACATGAACATTTAGGAAAGCTTTATGTTTTAACTCTAACACCATGTTATATATTATTGTTTATTGCTTACTTGGGTGCAGAAACCTGAACTTGCTAAATGTTGACGTGCCTGTACGGCTTCGTAGCTTGATTTTCCCTCGGAATCAATAAAGTATCTATTTATCTATCTATTTCAAAGTTGATGTACTGGAGTTGCTGAAGGCGCTTGTCAAGACAGTTCAGGAGATGGTGCAGGTTACTCCTCCCGAGGTATGACCAGCTCATCTACCCAAATATTTCCAAAGAACTGTCAGGTATGTCTCTGCTCTTGAACACATGTTAAAGGGGAAACGGTTTCAAACAGTCCCCTGTGCTCTAACTGAAACATCTGTGCTCTTCTTTTTTATATAACGTAAATCAAGCACCAGAGGAGGTTTGTGACCCTGTAGAAACCAGCTCTCTCAGAACTCTATATTTTGGTGTGTGTGTGTGTCTCTTTAAATGCAACGAGACCCTCTGAGTTTTCCCAGTAGACATCACCCCTCTGAAGAAACAATAAAAATGGCGGATCTGTGCAAAAGTTTTGCTCTAGGCAGGAGGTGGAGTCCAGGGGAGGAGATACCAGCATAGGGGAGGGATTCTTTTTTTTTTCCAGAATCCAACTTGTGATTTGAAATGGAGCATTTTTCTCTGTGTGGTAAAACCAATGAAGACCAGAAACAAAGGACTGGATGGATTTAATTCAAAATGTGTAGGTCAATAGACACTCAGGTTACCCATATGAATGTTAAAAAAAAAACTATTAAAAGTCAATTTTTCATAATATGTCCTCATTAAGCTTGGATGAATAGAAAGGGCCCACGGTGGATGCTTCCTGCAGTTAGGTCGGATTGAGGTTAGTTAAGATATAACTTTATTGATCCCCAATGGTTCATGTTCTTGCTACAAACAAAAAGCGCCAGAGTCTAAAAAAGCAGGCCATGATGAAGCAGGCCTTTTCAAAATAGCCTTGGGGTTTGATTGAACCAAACAGGCGAGGTGTGAAAACCCGTTAGGGGCATCAGCTGTCTTGTCGATCTTACTTTGTCACTTCTCCCTCGCAGGCCAATTAAAAACAAGAAGGGGCGGGACTTAAGATGTCAATTTTGTCAATCGTGAAAAACATGCTAATCCATCGTTGTTTAATTCATGCACCCAGACTGTTGTGTTGTTCTTGTTGTTCTTGTTGTTTCGAGAGAACAGTTTCAGGTCTACAGCTGCTTCTGATTTAGGTCATGATTCCTCTGCAGTGTTTTATCTTTATTTTTATTTTTTAAATTTCCTTCATTAAAGCAAATATTCAGCATACAGAGCTATTTAAAACACACTTAACGGGCACTACCAGGGGAGGCAGAAGTGCTGTGACCAAATTTCGTATCTTAGCAACAGTAAGCTCTGGCAAACTGAGGTCATGTACGCTGCCAATGCTAAAAAGTCTGTTAGTGGGCAGGAGCCCTTAATGTGGCTTACAAAGTGACATTAAGGGAAAACAAAACAATGGACAAATCTACTTAATATTCTTTAAAGAAAATTCTTATTTTTAATCAGAGGGTCGGACATTTTGTAACATCTTTTCCTCCAAACAAGAAGAACTCCATTCAGGTTTTTGAAGTGCGCTTTAGTCCCCAGTTTGAGTTTATAAGTAAAACTCAGAATGGATGGGAGCTGATGTGTGTTTCTTCTCCAAACCCTAATGTGCATTATGGCTGTAAATTGATCTAAAAGCCACTAAAGCTGCCGGAAATTGCAGCCTTTGAAATATATCTGTTTCTCCAAAGTACTTCTACAGTTAATTGAATGAGGGAGGGATGGGGAGCGGAAACAGAGTGCCTCTCTCTCTCTCTCTCTCTCTCTCTCTCTCTCTCTCTCTCTCTCTCTCTCTCTCTCTTAATTGTCTCTTGCCCACTCTGCTGCTCTATAAACATCTCCATGTAGGAGCAAATAGAAGCTGATGGCTCGCCATGATTCAACCAAAAATCTGCATTTATTGGTCGGTAACGCCGTCAGCAGAGATTGCACCCGGACTAATTTGATAAGCCAATGGAGCTGTCAGTCAAGATGACAGTTCCCTCCCCCTCAGGATTCCCCTGAAAGAGAGACAGAGAAAGGTAGAGAGAGTATACAGATAAACAGAAAGGTGTGTGTTGCTCTGTCAGGGTTTTTAATACGTTTTATTTGTTTGTTTTTGTGCATGTGTTTCAGTTAACCTCCTTTTTGCAAATGGAGATGTAGTTGTACAATAATTAATATTAAGACAATCAATTAAACTAATTAGGATACCAAGTAAAACAAAAAGGTAATTTGATACAATGCAAACACTAACACTATCAACTCATGCTCCTACTGTCGGGGCCATAATATAAAAAAAGAACAACAAGACAGCGCCACAAAAGTGAAGCCAGTACATCTGGAGCTCCCCCTGGTGGCTGGGTCCAGTCAACAACGTCAATAACGCTTCTCCACCAGATGATGTCCACTGTCCAGACTCTCGCTTGAAATGCAAAATATGTCAGCGCATGTCTCAGAGGTATTTTGGCGTCACTTTTGGAGACACTTTATCGAGCTATATGCAATTCATAGTTTAGGCTAGTAAGCTTCAACTTACTAGCCTAACCAGCTTCAGTCTGACATTGGAAATCTAAAGGAAGGCCAGATGTTTTACTTTGAGTGTCGCAAATGTTTTTTTTTGGTATCCAGAGGGATCCCAAACAGCCCAGTGTTTCTGTGGGTCAAACAAACCCCAGATTGATTGAACTGACTTCAACAATCACTACAGGAAGAGGAATTATCAGGTGCAGCTTTGAGCGGCAGCAGTGTTTCAGATGGGAAAAACCAACAAAAACAACAACTTTTCATGTCGAAAAACAAGAATATTGGGTCATTTTGGACTGAAAGTTTGTCAGTTTATTATTCACTGACATGAACGACTGAAGATGGTCTGTTCGTCTTCTCTCCTTCATCACATTGTGTCTTCCTCGAGCCTGTCATCTCTTCAACCTTCCCCTCTTTCTCCCCCTCATCTTCCCCTTCTCTGCCGGCTCAGCAGGAGACATAGAGGCAGCCACCCACCACAATGATGAATGATTTAACAGAGAGAGAGAGAGAGAGTGAATAAAACCCCCACTCCCAAAAAGATGGAGGGAGAAAGAGAGAGAGAGGAATGGAAAAGATGACAACAGGGGAGAGAGAGAGGTGGTAGAGAGAGCATTAGAACTACTCGGGGAGCAGGAAGAGAGAGGAGAGAGTGAGTTGTCATTTTGCTGTGCTCAGGTTGCAGCAGAGTTATTCAGCTGAATAATGTATGATTGTTTTCTGTTCCCACAACCAATCAGGCTGACAGAAAGAGACACAGACATAACCGCCTTTCGGTCCGCTTTTTATTTTGACCTCGGCACCATTAAGCGGTCAGTCCGGACACTCCCAGGTGGATTCACCTGTTCTCACCACAACTTTAATGTGATTTATTAATACTGGAACAGGAGAATATTTCATGCCCGTATGCATGCATCTCTATCAGTGTGTTCAAAACCCAGAGCTTATAACTTTAAATTTGAGCGTAAAAATGAAAGAATAAGATAAAAAAAAAAAACGACAAAAATGGGTTTCTGGTATATCTCTGCATTTCAGAAAAGTGTTTTACTGATACTAACAATTGATAG
Organism: Symphodus melops; assembly: GCF_947650265.1. Taxonomy (NCBI): domain Eukaryota; kingdom Metazoa; phylum Chordata; class Actinopteri; order Labriformes; family Labridae; genus Symphodus; species Symphodus melops. Next base: position 17,863,948 of record NC_136704.1, read on the forward strand.
CTTCAATTTTTAAACATCCTCAACCATGGGTTTATAAGGTTTACAAGGTTTACCGACTTTTAAATTGGGCCCATCGTCCTGCACTCATCGCCACCAGAAGTGCACGCCCACTACATCTGACTGCATTTTATATGCATTCTACATTTGTTGTAATTGAAAAGCTACAGAAAGCAGGCCGCTCCACATCCTCGGATGAATGCCAACACAAGATTCACCCCTATTTTTGAATTGGCGTAATCAGCTTGTTGTTTCACCTCAGTATGATTACATTTTCTTTTCTTGGCTGCCATCACAGTCACAGGTCTGAACGACCAACGTTCAGCCTTAGTATAATCAAAAGGGAGTTAGATGACCTTTTTTGCTAGGATCAGTACCAAATCCCAGTTTTATAGTCTCCTAGCTGGGGTTAGTACCAGGTTTTCTCTGGTGGCATCCATTTTCAGATGGAGTTCCTGTTAATCAGTTTCCAATGAGTCACAGTTACACTGTCTTCAACAAGTCAGGATACAGTCAGCTCAAATCTGTTTGACTCCATCTCTATGAACCTAAAAAAAAAAAAAAGCTGATTTAACTGAAATGATGCTGAAATAACTATATTATACAATACAATACAATATATATATGATACTTATTTGTAAAGAGTTTGAATTTAAGGTTTGTCATGTCTGTCTGCAACATTTCGGAGGTAATATTTTCATGTTTTTAGAGTTTGTGTGCTGTAACACTAATGCACATTTCTCAACTTTCACTGAGACGTAATTCAAACTCTGAATGTCAGGCATTATCTTTCCTGATTTTAGCTCTTTTTAGTAAACGTCTGGACTCTTTTTGTAACCGTAATGTATAAAAAAAACATTCTATGTTTTTTTCTCGATACCTACAGTAAGTAGTAGTGTGCTTCTGTCTTTGTGGCACAAAGTGCTTTTTTCAGCTCCTCTGTTTATAGCTCAGTTCACACATAAGTTGCTTTATTTTAAGATTTGTGAATGACTCATTGTAACCGAGACAGAATTAAAAACTCAATAACAGAAAAAAGTGTACACCCCGCACACACACACACACACACTGTGTCTCCTGGGTGTTTGAACCTCCCTGTTTTCTAAATGGGATCTGGATTTTACTTGATCTCGTTTTTCTCTAAATGTCAACATGGTCTCATTCACCTTTTCAAAATGTCACCTCCTCCTCTCCCCATCTCTTCTCCTTTCTTTTACCACCTTGTTTCCTGTTCCCCCCCCCATCTGGGTTACCCTGCAGTGTTAGCATATTAGCTACACCGCCAGCTCCCTGGAGTGTCCTAATATTTTGTGTGTGTTGGTATGTATTTAAGTACGCATGCAGCTGATGTGTTTATGAATGTATTTTCTTTGTGCGTGCCTGCGTGCCTGCGTGTGTGTGTGTGTGTGTGTGTGTGTGTGTGTACACAGCAGTAATGTTTTATGAGCATTAGAGAGCTTGTGTATCAACAACAGACCAGATTTATATCAGCAGGCTCACTGGCTGCCACGGCCCCAAGGGCCTCTGGGTAATCTGGATGTAATTGAGCATAGAGGTTACGCTGGCAGACACACAGACATGCACGCACGCACACACACACACACACACACACACACACACACACACAAAACAACAATAACAAAAATACAAATAGACATGCTTTCTTCCAAATTCTTGTTTATTATAACTCTTTGCATAATTAAGAATATTTAGGGGCGGGGCTTAGTTGACGTATTGTAGCAGATTTCTAGAAGGATTTACGCCCGCCTCAGCTCCACCTTTTTGCCTAGTACTCAAATTAAAGTTAATTTGGGTCAGTATTTCCAATATGGCAACCCCACTCTGAGCTTCAAAATGCCAGTAGGGGAGGTCACTCAGGCAACGTCCATGTTTTATACAGACTCGAGTTAAAACAAGCCAGAAGACAGCATCCAGAAGCTAAAACAAAGTTTGACCTACAACTTCAGGTTTGACTTAAAAGCTCGCTTACAAAAAGTGCAATATTTCAGAAAAGTCACACTGCCACATCTGTACTCCACCTCGTCCAGAATTTTCTGTTCGGACAACATCGTTCATTCGCAAAGTACTGGACCTATCTTGGTCACTTTTTACCTGCCTGAAGAATCTGTTTTTCCATCATCACTGAGAATGTTCTCATTCACATCGTATCTGTCTCAGTTTCTATTTGTGCCGATTCATCATCTGACTGAAAGCTGAGTTTTGTTGCTGTAATCCAGCAGGAAACCTGATCCTCCATCTTTGCCTGTCAGCTCTTCTCCTCGCCTCGTTTCTCTTTTTAATTTAACGGCCGATGTGACGGGTTTCAAATTGAGGCTGCTGCTGACATACATATGGCCGACCGAGAACGCACACGACTGAGGCTGTCGTGTTGCAGCCGGCTGCCAAATTCAGCGCATGCACAAACACACACACACACACACAAACACACACACACACACCTTCTGTCCTGCCCTGCTGATTCATGCAGTCAGCAGCTTTGTTTGGGTCACTTGAGGTGAGAGGGGGAAGTGATTCGCTGCTGTCACAGAAAATCCACGTCACTGCAGTTTTTGCTGTTTCACTGAGAGGAAGCAAAGTTACATTGTCATTTTTGGTCTGTCTGGAACTTCCTGTCTCTGAATTCATTTTAAATCATATCACATCGCTTTAGAAAAGAGCGTTGGAATGTGTGTCAATATGATTTCTTTTAAGACCTCGTCCTATGAATATAAGCAAGTCTTAATGCTGTAGCCCACATCAACACTTTAGAAAACTGTTGGATTGTAATGTGTGTTGGTAGTTTTTCATGAATTGGAGTAACAGGCTCTCCAAGTGTAAGAATTTGATAAAAGTTATTTCATTTCCACAAATTCTATAAAAGAAGTATTAAAAACTTCATTTAGCTTATCTTTGGATTTGTTTGAAATGAGCTCAAAGAGCTTTGAAGAATAACCGAGTCAGTCTCGTAGAGCAAGATCTGGCTGCAGCTTATTTTCACGTAATCACTTATCAGCAGCTATCTGTGTCTGTGTTTACCATACCTGGTTTGTTCGCCCCCTCAGTGTTTTGAATTTTTTGTTTTGTTTTGTTTTATAAATCTTGATTAATCGCATCGCTATTTTGTCCTGGTATTCACAGTGAGGGAAAAGAACGACTCTGCTGCGTCATTGAATGTCTCATTTCACTTAAAAAACTGTCAGACTAGCACAGTTATATCCACCTGACTTTATTTTTCTACCATTCATTTTATCTGTTTTCATTTCACTTTTAATGCGAGCGTAAGTAATCATAATGATCTAATTAAGAGCTTGTAACAATATGACCTTCTGACAGTAAGATTAAGTGTCCATCTCCGTAAGCACGTTTGCCTTTGTGTGGTGTAGCTTTTCTGCTATTCTGAAATTTACGTTTCATCTGTGACCCGGACTGCCTGTGCAAAGTGTCAGTCCATATCATGTTTTCTGTAGCTCTGAGTGACGTCTGGCTCCAAAACATAGCATAGGATAGCATAGCTCCATCATTTCAAGAAAGGTAGTCAGGGCTCCATTGGTCTTATATTCTCTTGTCTTTAACAGGCTAGAGCTGAAATTATGAAACCTCCATTTGTTTATAGTCCAAGATAAATCTTCCTAAGGAGAGCCATCAGCATCTTTTTAGCTTCATCTAACCGTGCCAGTTTATGGGAGATCTCACAACAAGTTCCAACACAACTTCCTGTCTCTGAATTCATTTTAAATCATATCACATCGCTTTAGAAAAGAGCGTTGGAATGTGTGTCAATATGATTTCTTTTAAGACCTCGTCCTATGAATATAAGCAAGTCTTAATGCTGTAGCCCACATCAACACTTTAGAAAACTGTTGGATTGTAATGTGTGTTGGTAGTTTTTCATGAATTGGAGTAACAGGCTCTCTAAGTGTAAGAATTTGATAAAAGTTATTTCATTTCCACAAATTCTATAAAAGAAGTATTAAAAACTTCATTTAGCTTATCTTTGGATTTGTTTGAAATGAGCTCAAAGAGCTTTGAAGAATAACCGAGTCAGTCTCGTAGAGCAAGATCTGGCTGCAGCTTATTTTCACGTAATCACTTATCAGCAGCTATCTGTGTCTGTGTTTACCATACCTGGTTTGTTCGCCCCCTCAGTGTTTTGAATTTTTTGTTTTGTTTTGTTTTATAAATCTTGATTAATCGCATCGCTATTTTGTCCTGGTATTCACAGTGAGGGAAAAGAACGACTCTGCTGCGTCATTGAATGTCTCATTTCACTTAAAAAACTGTCAGACTAGCACAGTTATATCCACCTGACTTTATTTTTCTACCATTCATTTTATCTGTTTTCATTTCACTTTTAATGCGAGCGTAAGTAATCATAATGATCTAATTAAGAGCTTGTAACAATATGACCTTCTGACAGTAAGATTAAGTGTCCATCTCTGTAAGCATGTTTGCCTTTGTGTGGTGTAGCTTTTCTGCTATTCTGAAATTTACGTTTCATCTGTGACCCGGACTGCCTGTGCAAAGTGTCAGTCCATATCATGTTTTCTGTAGCTCTGAGTGACGTCTGGCTCCAAAACATAGCATAGGATAGCATAGCTCCATCATTTCAAGAAAGGTGGTCAGGGCTCCATTGGTCTTATATTCTCTTGTCTTTAACAGGCTAGAGCTGAAATTATGAAACCTCCATTTGTTTATAGTCCAAGATAAATCTTCCTAAGGAGAGCCATCAGCATCTTTTTAGCTTCATCTAACCGTGCCAGATTATGGGAGATCTCACAACAAGTTCCAACACAGGCAGGAATCCAACAGCGAAATGACAAACAGACGGAAGACATAACATGCCGGACCTCGGAGGAATCCCTCACTGTTCCAAGCATGCTCACAAACACTCAAGTCTCCTGTGTGCTTCTTCTTTGAGGGAGTCTGTCATGGAATCGCATGTAAAAGAGCAAAGTAAGAGCAATTCATTTAGAGCCTCCCGCAATGCAAAGTTCACTCATTCATCTCGTCTAAACCTTTTCTGACCTGTTTCCTGTGACTTTTCAGAGAAGCACTTTGGATAACTGTATTTTCAGGATGCTGCATTGTCAAAAAAATTGGACTTTAACCAGAAGCTGATAAAAGTCTGTAGATGCAAAAACATGCAGAGTAGCAGAGTGCACAGACGGGAAACAGCATGCCAGATGTACGGGCTGGTAAACAGCAGTGGTTGTTCAGGCTGAGGCAGAGACACTGCCAGGTTTTTACATGAGTTGATTCTTATCAAATGTGTTTCACTCAAAGTGGAAGGATATTCATTTTACGCTTTTTGCAACCAAAATGTCTCAGGAATGTCTTGAAGGTGTCTTCAGAAAAAGAGTCTCCAGCTTAGAGTGAAGACTGAATATTACCCACTGGAAATAATTGACTGGAGTCCTCCATGTAAATATTTTGGATAGACATGGATGTAAACTGTACTTATCTGGATGGTTGAGGTTGTGTTCTGTTTTTTTTATGTGGACAAATTTTGAAAGGCTCACACTTTGCAAGCTGTTAAAACAGTCAATAGTCTGTCTTTAGTCAATTTGTATTTGCTGGAGTTGAGGGGGTTTTTTTGTTTTAAGCTCTTTTGGCTTCTGTCCTGAAGTTCCAGCTTGTAAGGACTTTAACCAACAATGGCTCCTTCTTCTTCTACTTTTGAGTCTTTGCACAAGTATGGCGTCTGCTTCACAATGACTTCTTCATTTGTTGTTTCGTCTGAAAAGGCACCAATTAGATTTTCCCCAAAAAAACAGGCTTTTAAGATTGTACAATAGTCGTACATGGAGTGCTTTTTAATGAGGATGTTTGAAATCAAACAATGAAAGACTGCAGTCACCAGGTTTGCTGTTTTGTAATGGATTGACCCTCACACACCCTTGTACTAAGCTCCATCTCTTTCTGACACCAATAGAGAGGTCGAGTGTTGATGTGAAGGCAGGGATATCGATGGATTTCTCACTAATGAAAGTAGGTTTCCTTCTTCTCTGAACACACTAATTTGTCTTTCCAGTATTTCACTTCTGTCTCAAAGTGAAATCAAACACATAAAAAGGAACAGTCGGATAAGGAAACAATAAGAACCAATGGAACCGAGGGAATTAAAGGAAGAGGGAAGGTCTGAAAGGATATAAGGTTGTTTTTTTTATCATCGACAGTTTCTGCCTCACTGTCCTTTTCTACTCTGACCCCAATCACACGTGTGCGTGTGTGTGTGCGTGTGTGTGTGCGTGTGTGTGTGTGTTGGTGATGAGGTTCGATCCAGGTTGATTGACTTGTTATTGTCTGGGGATGAGGAAGAGAGAGACGGAGAGTAGGTAAAGTCTTTCAGGTAGTGAGAGGACGATGTTACTCTGCACAGTTTCTTTGCACCTTTAAGAAAAAGCTAAAGACCCATCTTACATGAAAACCTACTGTATGCATTTCCTGATGGTGATGATAATGATGATTATATTGTAGATATATTTAGGATGATTTTAAAACTTATTAGAACCCTCAAGAGCAGCAGTCGGTGTTGACGACACTCAACACCGACTGATAAATTACTGCCGTACTTTAGAAAGCTTATAAGGTAAGATAATCCTTTATTCATATCGCAAGCAGAGAAATTTACAGTGTTACAGCAGCAAAGCAGGATAGAAGAATAAAAATCACACAGTGCAAAAAATTAAAATACATAAAAATATAAAAGTGTAGAAAAAAATATGCATCAAAAACAATAATTAAAGAGTTAGCAACATATGCATCAAAAAGGAACAGTTGAGTTATTAAAAAAAAGCAGATGTCTGCACGTACATTTTGGTTGAACAAAGTGATTACTATTCTAGTCCACTCTTTTTTTTTAATCTGAAAACTTTAAAGTAAATGCGTCGCCCCTGAAGATCTGCTTCAGCCAATCACTAATAGAAATGATCCTTTCACATCCAATCTGAATCACAGCAGAGGTGCAGTATGTTTTAAAATACATTCTCTTGCTACTCATTGAAGCAAAAAAAACATTTTTGGTAATTTGTCTTCCTTTTGATATGAAACAAACTGAAAAAAATGGTTTTGTTTGACGTTGTATGACTTAATGGGATTTCCATTGGATTTTAAGGCCGTTGCTTGATATGACTGTTTTAGTATGGAGGGTTCTGTCATCTTTAAATTGTCACACAAGATGCAGGTCAGTGACAAGGTCAACATGTACAATAAAGTATATACACTGTAAATGACCCCGGAGCCTCAGTGTCTGTCTGCTCTCTGACTCTCTGCCTCTGTGGGCTGTTAAGATTCTCAGACACACACAGACAGTTTTCTCTGCTGACCTTAGATCATGTCTTTCAGAGTTCAGATGTCCACAGAGGAAAAGAGGAAAGATGGCAAAAAGACTGGAAGAAGAGCAACTCAACAGTGCAGATTTTTCTCGGGTCTTTACTGCACTTATTAGGCCTGTAAAGAAAAGTGTATTTTTCCTGAATAGTTATGGTTCTTTACATGCAGTTACATGATGATAAATTCTGGGTGGAGATAACAGGAGGTCACAAAAGGCAGGATCCACTCCCAATTCTTTCCACACAGGTACTGTAATGCGTGTTACTGTTTGCCAGCAGCTGTTAAAGAACAAATGAAGAAGAAGACGCAGTAAAGCACAAAGAAGAGTATTATAAGCACGTGCAGTGGTAGACGACCCGATCTTTAAAAGTGCTCGAGTCTTATTACAATTAGGGATGTGCACGTTTAGAAACTTTTTTAATCCAAACTTTGCATTGGACAGACTTATTTTCTTTAATTGTGGTTTTAATATGCAATTTAGTTCAATAACACATTATCAGGATGTTAGACTCTCGCACACACACGCAAACACACACACACACACACACAAAAGAGAGTGGCTGTCAAAGATTGTAAATATTGTTTGGATGACTCACTCACCCAAGGGAATGCCACTACAAAAGTGTGAGTTGGCGTTTCTTTATGGGCCTTTATGTCTGTTTGTACTTTACTTTCTTACTGTGTGTGTGTGTGTGTGTGTGTGTGTGTGTGTGTGTGTGCGAGCAAGAGTGTCTGTGTATTTGTGTAATGGAGAGAGAGATGGGGGGTGCACAGGGCAGCTGGTAATTGAAAAGCAGAGAGCCGTTTTGAGTGTTAATAGGCGCTCTGTTGCTGCCGGAGAGAGAGAAAGAGAAAAATGATGCAGAGACGGCTAAAAAAAATAAATCCTCTTTCATTTCCGCCCCGCTTTGTTTCTCCCTGCATTAGAAGTCAAACAGCCTCAGCTTGAGTCTGCGAGAGCTGAACTTGAGTCTGATGGGGAGAGACAACAAAACGCTGAGTTTCTGCTCTGCTCTGGACTCTATTAGACGACCTGTCCTCTGAAGAAGGCGAACAACCCCCCCCCCCCACACACACACACACACACACTGAGAGAGGAGCAGTAGAGAAAGAGAGCTGAAGGAAGAGGGCATATACAATAAAAATAATATAGTGCAGAAAAAACAATTTATTGGAGAATAAAATTACAAAGAAATAAAGCTTTCTACAAACAGGATGAGATAATGGGTGTTTTCACGCCTCACAGACGGTACGTCTACAGAGCTTCAGAAACTTTATCAGTGGATGAGCAGATCATGGTTCAGAGACAGATTCAGCAGATCTGCAGGCAGTGCCAACATAATTCATCAACAGTCATTTTAAAGATCTTGCATTAACAGCACAAAGAAATAAAGGTTTTGTATCAAGTTGATCCCTCTCACCCTGATTGGTCCAAAGAGAGCAGCAAAACAGGAAATCAATGGTTTCTTTCATCACTGTGTTCACAAGTGAAGTTCGAGGTCCTCACTGCTGATTGCACTTTGACTAATGTAGACACAATGAATCTGATTGGTCGAGGAGACAATCTGCACCTTGAATCAATCATTCATTTTCTCAATTTTTCATTCACTGACTCAAACACACACACACACACACACACACACACACACACACACACACACACACTGAACAATTACACACTCTCAGAATCACAGCAAGCTCATGTTACCCGAGAGAGGGATTCTGGGCATGGCACGTGCACACACTCGCGCACACACTCGCTCACACACATGCACATACACACACACATACACACACACATACACACAAACATGGCTTTAGTGGTTTCAGAAAAGCACTCCACTTAACTGATAATGATGCGCTCTTCCTGCTTTGACTTCATCTTAATTCTAGTAACACACACGCACACGCACACTTGTTCTCACTTACTCAAGTGCCTTCCTGTTTGTCTCTCAACTCATATCGACCCACAGAACGCACACACACAGAGTGTTTTGCCATCTTCAAAAAGAGCTTCAAGTAAAAGTAATTGCAAGAACAAGGGGAACATATATAGTATATATATATATATATATATATATGTATATATATATATGTATATATATATATATATATATGTTATAACAAAATAACTTGTGATAAATGAACATTTTTTAATATTTGTAAAATAGTAATGTCTCTCTTCATGACAAATGTGAGGGTTTAGTTCTATACAACCTGTTTACATAACATTCAGGCCTTAAGTATGTAAAGGGCGTGGCCTATTTGATCAACAGTTAAGAGTTAATTGCTGTTTTATAGGTGTCTTCTCAGCTAATTCAATCACTGAACTTCAATTTTTTCTCTCACTGTGCACTTTGTTGTATTAAAAGACCACCCAAGCCCTGAATGTGGTTTCTGGCTCATTTTGCACGGGGAAAAACAATCAAGTTCGTGAGATTTTATGGAGGTTTTATGTAGAGAAAGCTCTGGGGAAGCCCTCTGACATGCTGATGGTTAAACTTTTGTAATCATGGAACCATATTTCTGGATAATATCTCCAACTGCATCTCTTTCTTTCTCATCTTGATTCTCTAAACTCTACCATTACATCTTATTTGGTGTAAGTTCAGAGTTACTCTTACAGTCACACTTTTAAAGCACAAACATGTCTTAAAGTAAAGTTGTAGATTATGAGTTTCATTTTGAAGCTTTAGATCTGAAGAGGGTAATGAAAGTAAAGTAAAACAAACTGTCGACTGCAGCTGCCTCTGATTTTCAGGAGTGCCTCCTTCTTATGAAATATTCAGTGTGTGTATGTTTTTCTGTGTGAGAGAGGGAAACAAGGTGATTTTTAGCTTTATATGTTCTTTCAAGCAGCCGCTGCGATGTGAAGTGACAGCGGCTGTGTTCAATAGCCGCTCTTGGGTTGAACCTGTGTTGTGTTTTCAATTTTTTCTCACGTCGTGTTGTTTGTATGAGTGTGTGAGATTGTGTGTGGCCTACAGCTGCATGTGTTGTTAAATTTTCATCACTGCCTGCAGACAAAACTCAAGTTAACAAAGACACCGAAAGAAATTCTTTCCTTCCTCAGAGCTTGTGTAGATTTGAACATTGTAGTTTCAGCATGGGTTTACTGAGCAGTGAAGAGTTTCTCATGGTCACATGTCTTCCAATTCCTGAATTAGTTTCTCAAACTTGGCTTTCAAGATGCTTTTTTTATGTTTCAATTGCAACCAAAGCAACATGTAGACGCCTATGCTGCTTTGTGTTTTGTTTCCCGATTTATTCTGCAGAGAGGTGTTATCCCTTTTGCCCCATGGAGTTTGTTTCTTGAAGAGTTTGATGTAGACTATCACGCTCATCAGTCTTTCTATGATCCGGAATGGGTTTGGAAAAGTGATTAATAGGAGGTGACAAAAAGCTATAAGTTAAAAGCCAAATAACAAGGCGCTAGGTTCTAAATAAAAAACAAGACAAGAAACAAAACCACCGCTGCCAAGGAACTAGATCAGAGGGGGATCCCAGAAACGGCTGAGACGCAAAGGCCATCAGGCCCGTTTTTACAAAGAAGCAAAAAGCTTTGATCAGAGACTCCCATCACCAATAAACTACACCTGTAGATCGGCTGGAAGCCAAAAGTAAACACACAGAGAAAAGTTAAGTGAGCAAAATCACACGCTTCCAGAGAATACAAGAAATACAGAACCTCTCACTGTCTGTGATGATGCTCCAGCAAAGAGTGCTGCAACTCAAACGCACCTGGACCAAATCAGGGCCAATCAGTCACACACACACACCTGACACTGCTCTGTGATGATGACCTCACCAGTGTTGCCAGTGTGACCTCCCTCATTCCGTTGTTCTGTTTTGACTCCTGAGAAGAATAAAAACAGAAGTTCCAACTTCCTTCTTTGTTTCAGATTGAGCTGATATTAGAAGATGATGGTAACCAGAGACAATGACCTGTTTCTCTCTGACAGCACGAACACTGTACGGGCAGTGTGACCTGAAGCCACATGTCGTTCAGTCAGACGTTAAGCGGTTAACAGCAGGAGGGCATCGGAAAACACAGCGACACTAAAATGAAACCTTTCAAAATTTTATCCCCCTGTTAAAGGTCAAGTGGAACGCTTAACGGGCAATTAGTGCAGAGGAAATGCCAACGAGGCCGTCAGCTAAACAGCCGTCTGAATTATTCACACCGATAACGGAGAGGAAGCGGAGGCCGTGTGCTCCGAACAGCCAATCCTACGGCGCGAATGTCAAGTGGATTTGCATTAGCCAGGGCAAGGAATCGTGGGTAATGGGACTGTCCTCTTGGCAGTGTTTGGATCTCCATCTGGAGCTGTATTAGCTGCAAAGGTTGACTGAAGCTATAAAGGTCCACTCTGGAGATCATGTTTGTACTGGAGTTTTTAAAGCATTGTCCCCTGTCACTTTATTTTTACTGTGACTTATTCTTGTTCTGGTGTGTTTCCCCAATTCCATCAGAGCTCTTTAACCATTTTGACCACGGTACATCTTTAAAACTGAGCTTTATGAATTATGATTATGAAGCACCACTGCTTTGATAGAGGTTTTGCATTGACATCACTTTTCCATGCCCCCTCAGATGGAGTGTCAAAACCTTCTAACACCATTTCTTTACAGTAACACATCGTGCAGCGTTATTACAAGTTAAATCAGGCTGTCAGGACACTCAAACAGGAAACAACTCAGGCTGTCAAACAATTACACATTTCAATTTTAATAGTTCATGAGATAAATTGCATTTCTAATTGCATGTTTGAAAATCGGTTACGTGGCATTAAAATAAAAAAATATATATATCAGGCTTTTATTTTGAATCTTTTAACCTTTCTTTAGCCGATAATGCTTTATTTGCTTTCTCAATTTAACCATGCTTTTATTTTGAAATAAACTGAGGCCCTTTGCATATATAGAAGGCGCAGACATTAAGTTTACCCCCGAAAAGGAACTCATCAATGTGACTACAGGGTGAGACTGCGAAGGCTCATGCACCTTAAGGAACAAAATAAGATGCAATTAGTTTTGAGAAAAAAATATTTTTGGCAATAATTTCAGCCCTTATTTAATCAAAATTAACTAATTAATGCTAATTAATACTAACATTTCTAAAAACTATTAAATTAAGCAGATTTTGTTGCTGGCACTCGTTTGTGTTTCATGCTGTTAGGACACGGTGTAAAACACTGCTGCCTTCGATTGGGGACACACCAGAAACAGGAGTTTAAAAAAAAGACATATCGGCTTACATTTTGGTAATTTTGATTATACAGAGATTCATACTAGTCAAGTCTTGACATTTACATTCGGCAATAATGGGTATCCTGACATTTACATGTCACTGATTTAGAAATCTGGGGAAGTCCACCAGGCAGGTAATGGATGTGAAATTGAATAAAGCCAAATTAAGACTGATTTCATTCAATCTTCTGTCAATAAACTTCACATTTGTTATGTGGCAATAGTTATTATTTAGTAGAATGTCATTAGTAATGTTGTGAATTACATGATCGGCCAAGCGCTCACACCATATCTCTGTTATAATGTCAGATTTCAAAATAAAACACTTGAGCTGAACCTCGTCAGAGGTCACAATCCTCCAGATGCGTCTGACTCAGTCTGAGAGAAATCTCTATCCTTCAGCTGACACACAGTCACGTAACATCTCTCACACATGCGCGTCTGTATTCAGCACATGTGGTTCCTCATGATTCACGTCGTCTGTTCGTGTCTTTCTCATAAAGTGATTGATGGATCGAGAAAAAACCTGCTAAAAAGACATCAGGAGGAGGGGGACTGTGTGTGTCTGTGAGTCATGGTAAACACTCGTCATGTCTCCTGGTGCTGCAACAGATGGACAGTAGGCGACACACACACATGCACACTGTATATATACAGTATATAGACACACACACTCAACAGCAAAAAGACACACAGACAGTTTGATCAGCGTGAAGACCACATTTCGGAAAGCAAAGAAGGAAAGGATGATGTTGGCAGGAAGTAAAACAATAGAAAAATGTAGGGAGTGAAAATAGGGGGAAAGAATCAAGGGATTAAAAAGTGAAACAGACTGAAGATAGAAATGGAGAGTACCTTAAAGGCAAAAAAAGAGACGAAGAGTCAATAGTGAAGAAGGACAAATTAAAGAAAAAGTTCAAGTCAATCTTTGGACCAATCAGAGTTCAAACTGAGGAATAATTAATGAGCTCTGTCAGACTCCTCTGCTCGTTGAAACATTGATGAAGTGATCAGAATACAGTTTGTGTGAGTGTGCATTTGTGTGTGTGTTTGTGTCTATTATTACCTCCTCTGACAGACAGGCTTCTCTACTACAGTGACAGTCCTGTTAATAATTTACAATCCTCTTCCATCCCTTTTTACCTCCTTACACCTCCTCTCTCCTTTATCCCTCCAGCCTTCTTCGCTGTATGTTGGCAGAGATGTCCTAAATATGTCATTCACGGTTAGCCCCGCCCTAACTCCTCCCCCTCTTTCTGGTCTCTTTGACTCTATATAGGACCATAATATACGAAATGAACATCCCGTCATGCTGAAGAGAACTTCAACCTACAGGCTTTTGGGAGCAGCCTCAATTAGATCATGGACATTTTTCAACACCGGAGGTTGCCATTTGTTCTTAATGAGCGGTCGTCCGATAATCAGGGTCACCTCATATCTGGGCTGTCAGCATCTTTAAGTTTGTTTGGATTTTAGCATCCCTGTGGACAAAGTATGTAGTGTGTGGTCCCATTTAAAGCACCGGTGATATGGATCTGGTAATTCAGAAAAGTCTGCATCTGTGTCAGGCCGATGTTTCGAGTTTAACTTTGAAAACGGGGACAAATTGAGCTGGATTACATGATCCTGGATGAAGGGGTCATTCATGTGTTTTACAGAAGCAGATGTCAGAGTACCGGTCCAAGCTCTAACTAACCATCCTGAGTTGAGACCTCCAACCTGTCCAGACTGTGTCCTCAGACCTCAGTCTGGAGGTGCTGCAGAGATCAGACAAACCCTTCCCTGAGGGAGCATCAAACTGGCCGCCTCCTCCCGATAAACGCCAGATTGTGGACCGAATTCTGGTGGAGTTTGCAAACTGGAGCCAGAGCTCCTGCACAGCCAGCTAACAGCTACAGAGCGGCTCTGACTAATTTATGCAGATGTATTAATAGATCACAGGCTGCTCTCACAGGCCGCGCGCCTTCTCTCTTCACAAAAAAAAGGCAAATAAACAACTAAGGGAGAGAGGAGTTGTGTTCGCTCTCCAGATTCAAAGGCCGGCTTCAGATGGAGGCAGTCGTTTTTCATATCGCCCTTCCGGATTTGTTTGATTTTGTTTGCAATTTCTTATTTATGTATTTATTTCTTTTCCAACTGACTTTCCGATCAGAAGAAAAATATAACAGCAGACATCTTCAAATACTGTCCCAATCCCCGTGAAATGAACAGAGCATCATCAGGACATACAGTAATACCATCAGTGATTTAATAAGCCATATAAAAGAATACATCGACACAAACGAGTTAGACTCCAGTCATCCGTGTGAGAAGAAAATTGCACAAGTTTGCATTCGTTTGAACTGCCATGTTTTTTTACTGTAATTGGACCTAAAAGTAGAGAGAAGAGCCATCCTCCCGGTTTGACTGGAAAGAAATGTTTCAGAAAGTCTATGAAGCACTTTTAACACATTGGTTTTATTCTGTGTCTTTGTTCTGTCATAAGTCTGTGTTGTCTTAGATCCAAACGTCACTGTTGTCCATGTAACAAACCTGACTGATCGAAGAATATTAGAAATGTGGGTTGCTTTTGGGTCCTGAGGCGAGACCAGTTGAGAACCACTGATGTAATGGAAAACTAAGTGCTGGGTATGAGGCATTCTGGGAAATGCTGGCAGTCTACTGCGTGGGCATAAAAGTTGAGATGTGAAAAAGTTTCAGGTTAGATGATTTTAAATCTCATTCTATGATTCAGTCAAAATGTCAACTATTTTGTCTCCATCAGCTTTTCACAGAAGATGTCCTTTGTATTTTTACAAACACAGATAACTGATGAATCATTCATATTCATGATACAAAAAAGAACATTTATTCCCAAAATGGAATAAATATTATAGATGTTGTACTTTGTAGTTGTTATGTTTTGTTTTTGTTGTGTTTGCGTTCTCCGTCGGTGGTTGAAACTCCTCTTCCTTCCTGCCCTCTGATTGTCCTCCCGTCCTCCGTCTGACTGTCTGTCCCAATTAGGGAGGATCTGAATGGTGGGATTAACGAGAAGAGAGAGCCTACAACACACACACACACACACACACACACACACTCACGCTTACACTTCATGGCCACTTAATAGAATACTAATTGATTTGGTCTCTTTTTGGCTCACTGAGGGGGATGGACTGAGGAAGAAAGGAAGTGAAAAAGAAGTAGGGAAGATTGATGGGATTATCTGTTTTTTTTTCAGCTCCATTCAGGTAAACCGGAGCAGGAATAATCTGTTTATTTAATCTGAAAAGAAAGCAGAATATATGATTGAAGAAGAAAAAGGGAGGAATGGATCCAGTAGTAATAGTAACTCTAATCCAGAGCAATCTCCCTTCTGTTTTCTTCACTGAACGCTTTTGAATTTCTCTTTTATTTCCATTAATGTCCCGCTGCCATGTTTTTTTTTCTTTCCCTTCAAAGCTGCACAGTTTTTATTAGTTAGAAATATCCAGTTTCTCTTTGGAGCAGTTTTAAAGTTCAATTCATGCTGGAAATGGAGGGAAAAATGTAAATATATAAAAGAATACTGCTTCAGTGTGTTGTGGTGAATCTCTGTGGGTTCACCACGACCACTCACAGGGGTGTCTACTGCTGCCCCGATTTTTTTCCTTTTTTTGATGTTTGTTTTTATATGTGGCACAAATTAGGTGTTGGCTGAAGACCACGCAGAAACATCAAGTCCTTCTTAACAACAGGAACGCGACTAATCAAGACAGCATCTCCACAAGATGGAAGTTGTGGGAGGAGCTGATCTATGTCTCTATGAATGAGCTTGTTTGTGTTGTTGTGGTTGCGATGTTTAAAAGGTTAGTTTTTATCCAGCACAGTATTCATGTACCACTCAACAGCCTGAACAAAGTAACCTATCAAGATGGTTAGACCGGCAGCTCCTGTGTTCTGTATGTGAGTGATGTCTATTTGTGGTTAAGAAATCATCTTCCTCTTTTACAAAAAGCTTTATCTCCTGGGATCCTAATGCTAACTATATTCTGGATTGATTGTTTTTGTGGACATTGGTTGTCTTCTTTGTGGTTCAAATAGCTAAAAGCATATGAAACTGGACCACTGACATCCTCTATCACACCTGAAAACTATCGAAAATTCTTCAGCTCCCTCATGAACATTTTGAAACTCTCCTTGCTCTCTTGTGGACGGGCCCAGTGTTTTCTTTTTCTTATACAAGGAGTAAAAGAACTACAAAGCTCTTGGCCACATTTTTTTCTCAAAACTGCAATTTATAGAAAAATAAACTCACCTGACTCAGTGTTCAAGGTTTCTATTTATAAGATTCAGTTTCACCTTTGGAAGAACAACCTGAGCCTGTTGGTGGGAAACACAGCAACGTTTTGCCATTTAGCCCAAAATATCCTTAACAAGAGGGTAGCCCGAACCATAACCTTTTATTTGGCGTTCCAACAATACGTCATAGTAAGTGAACAAAAGTGTGAAAAGAAAGAAGATATCTGAGTTGAAATTCACAATATGGGTTTCATATATTAGTCCAACTCTTCAAATGATCTGACATGCATTTTCTAGCCTCCAAGGTTTTCTGTATCTGTTCCCAGGCATCCATAGGGATTTAAAACAAAAACAAGATACAGGAACCATGGAAGAAGAAAAGAGTTGGATTTGTGTTTAAAAGAGATGGAGAAACCTCAAGGGGGTTCGGTTCTCCTCAAGTCAGAAAAAGAAGATGAAAAGTGTTGATGATATAAAGCAAAACAGGAAAAAAGCAAGAGATGATGAAGATCAAAAGTAGAATGCGGGGATCGGAGGAAGGATAGTGAAATACAAACGAGGTATCCCTCCCTTCCCTCCTCACGGTTTTACAGAATCAGATTTCCCGGTTTCCCCCTCTTCGTGTGAAGGCAGCACGGTGTTTTCAAGGGCGTTGGCAGCTGCTGGAGTTTCCCCTCTTCTTCATCTCCCTCTGTTAATCGATCTTCCTCTTTCTCTCTGCCTCACTCTCTCCATCTCGTACGCACTTTTTCTCTCCATCTGAATGAAACCCAACACTCCTCAACATCTCACCCCCCCCCCCCCCCACACACACACACACACACACACACACACTTACTCTCTCTCTCTCGCTCGCCCGCCCCCTCTCTCTGAGTGAAACGTTACTCTCCCATCCCTTCATCTCTCCTCCGTCTCTTACCCCATCCCACCATCTGGTTGAGTCTGACATCAAATCGATCATGTTTTTTAGACGTCCTTTTTTCTTTCTTTTTTTTTTCATGTTTTGGCTGTGAAGCTGTCAGCCATGTTTTTTTGTCCTCCTCTGAACCCACCAGAGCTTCCTGCTCTCTTTTTTCTCCTTCTCCTTACTGTTGTCTTACTGCATGTTTGTCATTGCTAATATAGATTTTAAATAAAATTAAAAAAAATTAAAAATTATTATATTTTTTCAATATAATCATCATATGAAGTTAACTTTAACACAGATTTCCCTTAACCTTTGTAGTTTAATCGGCCAATCAGCAGGCTTTAATTTAAAGTTTATTTAATGTGGACATAAAAATGACCTGATGCAATGACTTGAGTGTTTTAGCACATGTGCTAATTCCCCACACTTGTCCACAGGCTTGGGTTAAGACCTGCACAATTAATTGAATTTAAATAGCTATCTCGATTTTGGCCTTCCCACGATGAAATAAATATGATTGGCAGCAATTATTTAGTTTTTAAATTAGCTCACCTCTTTAAATCACCTGAGGCCTAATAGCATGTAGCCTCTGTACACTATATTCTCCTAACTACTATTACTGTTTGTTCAAACAACTTTTACCTGCTCAACTTTCTTCCCTTTTGAATTCTTCTCCCCACACACACACACAAAGACACACACACACACACACACACACACACACACACACACACACACACACACACACACACACACACACACACACAAGACACACACACGCACACAGACAAACACAGCCTGCAACTCTCACCCATCCGGATACCTCATCAGGAACTTCGACTGGGAGACTCTGAGGAACTTCTGTAGCCCAAGCTAAAATCCAACATGGCTGCTCCATGCATCAGAAGTAAAGTATTAGCTGAAAACTACACTGTTTATCAGCATTATAAGAATTACACCAATAGTATTTGAAGTTTCTATCTGTGGGCGTGACTTCTGATGCTGCTGGGAATCTTATCCCAGCGGCACATACAGTCATATTACAGCAGCTTCCAGAAGCAGTCCAACTTCCTTTTGTTACAGTTTTTGACACAACATTTGGTGTGTCCATGGCAACGATTAACATGTTGTATCTGTCATGGCCACCACCACAAAAGACACCTCATGAAACGGATCTTCATAAGGATCTATGTGCCGTGTCGTGACGAATTTCCTTCTGAAAAGGAATAAAACCAATCAAAAGATAAAAGGCAGAATATAATGTTGGATGGATTTGATTAGATAGCTTCAACAAAGCTTTTTAATTGGTCTAATACTCGTATAATGTTTTGTTGATTTTTTTCACTTTAAGCTTCATTATAAAGAAATGTTAAATACAATGTATATTATAGTACATTTCTGATAATAGATAGATGTTTTTATTTGATATTCACTTCTGACATACTTCTGCTTCAGAATGGATGTCGTGTAATATATGTATAGTAAGTAAAATGCTACTATATTACTATATGTATAGTGTTTATGTGTAACGTTTGGTGGAGTTACTGGGCAGATCTATATCATGTTTGGCCAGTTGTTAGGGAACCAATACCAGGACATATTTTCAGTCTGAGTCCAGCCCTGGCAGTTGTTGAGTAGAAGAAAAATACATGAAGTTTTCTATCTAAAGTTATAAATAGAAAGACATGATTAATAATTATGATCTCAATATTGGTTAGGAAAAAAAAATTGTGATTACCATTTTGACCTTGCAGGCCTAAATTATTCCACAGATAAGTAGAAAATTAAATGTGTAACAATTTAGAGACTAATAATTTTAACTTTATTAAGTAACAATACACAAACAAAAAGAAATGCAATAGATGACATAGCCAGTATGAACTGTAAGCACAACAAAAGAAGGTAGTTCATATGAATCACACATTTGCTGCAAATGCAGATGTTGGATAAAATGCAGATGTGATATCAGATCATTTACTGGAATTATTTTGTGTGTGATTTTTCAAGCAAAATTTAAAACAAGCGTGAAACATTATTAAGATATAATGTGCATTTACAACTAATGATCTTTTCTTGTATTTCACTTTAGTGTTGCCTAGTAACCGTCCAACCATCCACTCTGTGATGAACTCTTTTATCCAAGCAGCTGTAATAAAAACCTGCCGGTCTCCCTCTGTGTGTGATTCCTTTGAAGTATTTAAAGACACACCGGTGGTTAAACTTGGATGTGTCTCAGTTTGAATTCAATTGGTGCAGCAAGCTATTCTTAGAATTTGAATTTCTTTGGATGAATATCACAAATGAAAGCTGCTTGAAGGTTTTATCATGCTACTGTGGCAGAGGTGTGTCACCTACTTCATAAAAACTCTGACACATGTTGGAGCTGCTGCAGTGCTTATTCAGGCTGTTAGGATACGTTTTTAGGCTAAAGTGCTGCAATTGAGCCGGAAATCGAATATCTCTTGTGAGTCATGACCCAAAAAAAACAGGAAACACGCATATAAACTCTCTCTCTCTCTCTCTCGCTCTCGCTCTCTCTCTCTCTCTCTCTTGCTCTCTCTCCCTCCCTGTCTGCTTCTCTCCATCTCTCGCTGTGATCAGAAAAAAACTGACCTAACTGGCCCAAGGACACTTTCAAACTTGCTCAAACAAAGTTCCCGTGTGACAGTGGTAGCATCCGTGTCATAACTGGAAGGTCTGATGTTCAATCCCCGGCTCCTGCAGCCATATGGCGACGTGTCTTTAGGCAGGACAAGATGTTTCTCCTGCTTCGTCTTTTGTTTGTGAATGGATGGTTTAGTTGATATTGTTGGACACAGCAGCCTCCTCCATCAGTGTGTGAATGGGTGTGAATAGTATCAGTGTCAGCGGATGTGTAAAAGCGCTTTGAGTAGTTTTTTGACTAGAAAAGCACTTTAAGTCCACACGCTGTAAAAAAAATAAATAAATAAATAAAAAAATCCATGTAAAGAAGAGTATCTATATAATGGGAGCTGGAGCTTAACTGCTCCTCTTTCAGCTCTTTTCATAAAACACTTCATCTTCATCACTCACCTTCTGTCGTCTTTCCATTATTCCTCCATCCATCCTTCCTCAACCTGTTTGAACCTGTGTGTGTGTGTGTGTGTGTGTGTGTGTGTGTGTGTGTGTGTTGTGTGTGTGTGTGTGTGTGTGTGTGTGTGTGTGTGTTTGTGTGTGTTTGTGTTTGTTTATGTATGACAGAATTTTTCATTTATTCTTCATGCATAATGTAACGTGCATATTTATGGCACGATTTCCTGTTTACTTTGCAGCATGTATTTGTAGGTGTGTGTGTGTGTGTGTGTGTGTGTTACAGGTTGTATTGTATCAACCCCGCCCTCCTCCAGCTATGTGGGCTGGATAATAGGGACATCAATTATTCAACAACGACACAGTCTATCACATGAAATACCATTCACTCTGTGTGTGTGTGTGTTTACACAGAAGTAAGAATTGTATCTCTCTCTCTCTCTCTCTCTCTCTCTCTCTCTCTCTCTCTCTCTCTCTGACATTTCCACCAAAAACACTGATGTTTAATTATTAACGAGCTTCCAAAGGGCGAGAGAGGTAGAGATTGAATGAAAGGGTGAGAGAGTGAGTGAGAGAGAGGAGGGGTTGTATTGTGTTGTATTTAATTATTGTGTGTTTGTGTTTTATTGCTCCTTATGTCACGTCAACTGATGGAGGAGGTGTAGGGTTTAAGAAGAGGAGAAAAAGAAGTGTAGGTCATGAGGAGATAAGAGGAGACAAGGGAAGGAAAAAGGGAGAGGGAGGAGGAGCAGAGGAAGATGAGGAGTTTTAGAAGAGAAACTCGGCAAAGAGAGTAGAGGAAATGGAGAAAGGAGAGGAAAGAGGGGAGACAAAAAAGTGGGTGTGAGAGAGAAAGGAAAAGGAGGAGGAGATGTGGAGGGTCCTTGCATGTGTGAAAAGGGCATGCAAGGTCCTAAAGGAGGAAAAATGAACAAGAAGAGTTAGAGGGGGAGAGACGAGGAAACAAGAGGAAAAAGCAGGAAAGGAAGACGTCACATGAGAGGGAAGGTGTTTCTTTTGACGAATGCTATAAGATGGGAAAATATGAAAGAGATACTAACTCCCTCTCTCTCTCTCTCTCTCTGTCTCACACAGGACCAGGAGGCGGAGTCAGTGTTACCGCATCATCTACCGCCACATGGAGCGGACTCTTTCCCAGCAAGAGGTCCGACTCGTCCATGAGCAAATCGAACGCTCCGCCGAGACCGAGCTGGGCGTGCAGGGCAGATACTGACACACTCACACACACAAATCCATGAACCTTCTCTACTCGTTTGTTTTTCCTTGTCAGGCTCATGCATCCATTCATTTAATGCATTTCGCTCTCTCAGGTTTACGAGTAATATGAACGTATTTATCTCGTATCTCCAGAGTGTCAGGAGGACAAACAAACATAGAAATAGCCTAAACTTACCATGTTGTGATCTGGCCTTTGACCGTGTGCAGAGTCCTGTTTTGAGAACAGCAAACCCAGAGTGTGTCTTCACTCTCTGCTTAGGAATTTACATGGGGTATATTAGATTTTTGATGTATTGACATGCAGACTGTTGAATATTATGAAGTTAAATCTGAAATTAAAAGTCCGTTTTCGAGCACAAATTGTTGCCCTGAAGCTACAGAGAAAGAGAGAGAGGACAAATACTTCATAATCGCTTCAACATGAATAAACACTGAAGACACAAAAAACATGAACTCTCGGAACAGTAAAGTTTTCTTTGTTATTTTAAGCAGAAAGTATTTGTTGCTCTACTTGAAGCTTTAGTTTTATGTTTTAGTTTTTTCAAGGTTTGAATCTTTAGTTTGGACATTAAATATGTTTCTAACATTTTTCACACTGTGTGTTTTTATCGTTTTCAACCAAAGAATCAACACTGTTTCCAATTATTTCAGACTATGAAATGCAGATGAAATGAGTGGAAACCAATTGTTTTTGTTTTTTACACTTATTCTACTGCAGTATCTGCACCTTCACCTCATAGAACTAAGTCTCAGACCGACGGTGACAAGGTCCGATTCAACGCTTCAACGTGTGTGTGATGTTAATATGATTATTTTACTTCTCCTGATCGAGTCAGGTTCTTCCCGATGTGGAATCATAAATTCACACATTTGGAACTCTAAGTTGGGCGACCTCAGACGGAATAACCACAATAGCCAATGAAATCAAAGAAACCGAAAGAGTATCACCAACCAGATGTCGCTTTATTCAATAACTCACTTCCAGCTCTCCCAGTAGAGTATCAGCTGCAACTTTACCATCCACTCAGCCAGGATTATTTATCAGTGCATTCTTTTTCTAGTTTTTTCCCGCTCCAAAACAGAACGCATGCCAGGAGAGCCAGCTGACGAGGCTGATTGTCCTCCATGTTTGTTTTTCTTCTGAGCTCTTGTTTGATCACTTGAGTTTCTGTGAGATCTCCTTTCTTCAGAATCACCACACTGTGAAATCTTTACAACAACGAGCAGGTGTGTGGGCTCACGGTCCGGCTAAATCCTCAAGTATTCATCAGGTGATGATTTTGTTCAAGTTGGTCGACACTGTCCTAATGTCCGCAGTCTCCCACAATTTTAAATCTGTTAAGATTTGAAAACTGTGTAGCATGAAACCACCAACACTCAGCCTGGTGTTTACTCTCCCAACTGAAAAAAACATAAATACCAAACGTACTAAAACAAAGTAAAAGTGAAATGACCTCTCATTGGGCTTCATGTAATATCCTGTATGCACATTTATGCATCTTATTGCTCAAAAAGTTTCCACCATCAAATCTCTCCCCACAGATTTTCAGAGTCAGAGTTTGACTTGTTGCACTCACGGTAAAAACAGCATCTTAATCTGTTCTGTCTCTGGCAGTATCTTAGGCTGATATTCACAGCGAAGCCAGCATCAAAAGTTTGGCTGTTTTTTATTGAATCTGGCAGATATGATTAGTTTTGAGGGTTGTGATATTTTGGGAGACTTTTTGTATCATTTAAACATTTTCTGTCAATAAATACTCCATCAGTTTATGTTATATTTTATTTATTTTTTATTTTTGCTGCTCCTGTGTTTAAACTGTTCTTATTCTGTTCTTGCTTTTTGACAAAAACTTTTATTTTGAAAAAATAGACCAAGACAGCGACAGCAGCTGCTTAACTGCAGCGGATAACTCTCTTTGTAAAAAGTAGTCTTGTTAGTCAGGAGGTGCTCTTAGAATCAGGCTCGTCTCATAGTCAGGCATTACAATAATCAGAGGATGAGCTGGTAACTCTTACTGTCCATTTTAATAGTTTTTATAATCGTTCTTTTCCTCCTCACATGTTACACCCTTCTGCAGATCCTCACAGACACACACACACACACACACACACACACACACACACACACACACACACACACACACACACACACACACACACACGGAGCCATCCAAATGCCACTCTGTCAGTTATTCTCTGCCAGTGTTGAGGCATTAAATGGCTTCGCCTGTCACTCCAGTCAGCCCTGCAATGAATCCTGGGAGCTTTCTGCATAGTGAGTTTTTACACACACATACTGTACAAACACACACACACACACACTCATTTAAATACAGCTCGTTTGAAAATGCACTCCTACACTCTGTCTCTCACACACACACACACACAGTGTAATAACCAGCTCTCTGTCAGTGTGCCGAGACGATACGCTGGCTTAGACTGCTACCATCATACACTGGCATACTGGAAGTTCTCGTACACACACACACATACACACACACACACACACACACACACACACACACAGTTACAGGCAAAGGGCACTGTGCCAATCATGCAGTGGGGAGCTGTCTGCCTTCGATGGCTCTGCTCGTCACTCCGGTCGAGTTAAAACTGAGCTCTGACAGTTTGAGGTCATGCTACACACACACACACACACACACACACACACACACACACACACACACCTACACACACACTGTCAATACACATTTAAATATTTAAAAACTGAGTTCAGATGCCTAACAGAAAGTATGAAAGATATGTGAAAAAAAGTAAAAGTTATCAGTTACATGAACATTTCATCTGATGTAAACGTTCTCTTTTGTTTGGACGTGATTGTTTTTAGAGGTGAAAGCTGAAAACTTTACGGTAAGTATTAAGTATAAATGCGTTTATTCACCTCGTTTCAAGCAATAAGCACACTTGGTTTGTAGAATTACCAAAATAAAACATAGTATGGGAGCACATTAGCTTTCTTCTGAAGGTGACATATGTCTCTGGGAAGTTAGAGAACTTTTCTGCTGTAACCAGGTAAGAATTAAACAACTTCCAACTAAGACCAGTGTTTTTGTTGTTGTTGTTTTTTGTACTGTGTTGTTTACAATCCAAACAGCGACTTGTGTTCAGGTCAAAAAATATTATTCTCCCCAGATCTGTCTTTGTGGAAAAACCGCTCCGCACCCCTTTCCTCTTTCTTTTTTTCCCTTATCGTTCCTCTTCCTTTCCCTTCTGTGTCTTTAATTAACAAACGTTGGTTTTCACAGAAGTGATGCATACTGCTCTTAACAGCATGTATCAGTGAGTGCTGTCAGATGGGGCCCACTCAGGGAGGTTTCCTACTGTCATTGTAAACTTCACACATTTTGAGCTACTGCTGTTGTTTAATGTTTGTCAGCCCTCAGGGGCCCCCTACTGGCACGGGGCACGAAGCAGGTGGCTGCCATGTCTGATCATAAGCAGCGTCTCTGTGTTTTTTGTGTAGTCACGAGAAAACAACACGATCCAGAAAGTAAATAACTCATTACATGATGATCTTCTGTAGTGTGCGTGCGTGCGTTCAGTGTGTGTGTGTGTGTGTGAGGTTTCAGGCCTGGGGTGTGTTTGTGTGTTGTTGTGATAATAAAACCTCCTCCGTCACGCACTCCTGCAGAGCTGGGGATTTAAAGTAATTAGAGAAAAAAATGATTCAAGTGGTTAAATGTGAGCCGCTCCTCCTGTCCAACACGTGTTTCCTTTATTTTCTGCAGACTGACTCCTTTGTCCTTCAGACGTCACACTGACACAGAGTGCTAGATTACTTTAAGGACACCTTCACACCTACTGACTCTCTCACGCACACAATATTTTTTTTTACACACACACACACACACACTCTTTCTCAGGTGGGAGTCCTGAGGGGTTTACCCTCCTGTGTGTCTGCTCAGAGTTGATTGGATCTTGTTCAGAGACACAAAGTGACCTCTGCTGAGACAGACTGAGTCCACAGGAAGATGGCACACACTGCTGCAGACAGATTTTTCACACAGAGAACTGTTTCAGGCTGATTGAAGGAGATTAAGATTTTCAATTTTGGGATTGGAATTATTGAAGCTAGCGTCAGTCACATTTGAGTCCGATTCAAGGTCATGCCAGAAGGTTAAATGATGTTGAAGACCTGCTTGTGGAAATGGAAAGTTGTTTGAGATATTGTTTAGGTAGTTTTTAGTGTGTCAGATATTTATGGAGTATTAAGGCAATTGTGTTTTGCTTTTGTGTAAGGAACTTCTCGTGATGTTTTTGGAAGAGTTCAGGATGTTCACAGACATTTTAAGATGCTTGGCTCCTACGATAACTAGCAGTATGTTTGGGATGTTTTACAAACAGTGTTTGTTCAAGATTCAAGGGTTTTATGTTAAAGTCAAGGATGGTTTAGAAGTTTCGAACAGATTGAGATATTTTTCAAGGAGTTTTTATGACTTAACAGGCCCACTTAAAGATGTTTTAAAAAGAAAGTGGAAAGTTTAGTGCCAATTCAGGAATATTTAAGTTCCTCAGGGAGTTTTGTGGGTGATTATACAGAGAAAGTTTTATATCCACCTTCACTGATTCATGTTAGGACAAGGACACTCAGATGGGTTCTGTGCTGCTGACTTTGATTTAAGTCTTATCTTTGATTGGTTGCATCACGTCCAGCCTCTGTCACAGCTATTGGATTATTTTATACCATGTCTCTAGTCTGTTGACTTCCTCCACTGCATGTTGGGATTTGCACTGTTTGCTATGATTCATGAGGAAACTGGTTGACTGGCTGACTGAATAAACCAGCAGAAGCCGTGACATGTCACACACTGTTTGTAGTTATAGAACAATTCCCTTCAACATTTACACTCACACACACACACACACAACACAGAGAGAAACTTTCACTTAAAGTTTTAACAGCTTCCAAAAGCTCTGCAGTCGGGTTGGTTTTATTTGTTAAAGTAAAAAAAAAGAACCATAGCTGCAGAGTATATTCATGACAGAAAACCGATCTTAACAAAAACAATACTGTGTTGTGTAATACAGAAAAAGATGCAGGTAGATTCTCTACCCTGCCGCCTGTGGCGTCGCCTCACGTCTTGGCCAAAAAGTTGCACAAGAGCACACCGCAATGACTGCAGCCGACAGCCAACCACCACATACGTTCTGTGCATGCATCAGAGGAAATAACTATATCGTTTCACACTGCTCACTGCTTGTATTATAGGTACTAAAAATATATAATAATAATAATGATTAAAACTTGAAAATGGCAATGGACGTTGTCAGCCCTTGGTCGTTTAGTGGAAAAAGAAAAAGAGTGGCGGAGGTGACAAATTAAGAGAAACACCACGAAATGGTTGAAAGCATGGATACTACAGTAGCATACTCAAACGGCTTTCTTAAACCTGTATCAAGAGCTGGAGTTAAATGAAACCTCTGAGCAGCCAATCAGAGAGATTCTGACCGCCAAAAAAAGGCCAACAGGAGCCGAGCGTAGCCGTACACATGGCAAAAACTAGGGCGATGACCATTCAGCGACAGTGTGTCAGGGCCTTAGATGTATGTTAATCTCTCTGTCAAACTCTATTTTGTAGCAATGTAATTGGGAACCGTGCAAGTCGCTAAATACAATCAATTTATTCACTCTGTTTTGCATATTTCCACTCTGGATATACTTACCTGAATTGCTACCACGTTTTCTGTCACTCTTAGTTTGCTTATTAACGTCTTCGCAAAACGATATTTCGCAGTAACACACAAGAGCCACCAGCCTGCACCTTGTATCTACTGTTGACACTCATAAAAACAAACACAAAGGAACAGTCCATCAATCTATAATTCCCTCTCTCCATCTTTCTGACACAATGATGCCTTGTTAATGACATCACTTCCTGTTCATGAGACATCTGATCGCTGACTCTCACTTCACTGCCGCTGCAGATGTGACCTCGAACCTGTCACGTCTTGAAAAGAATCACCCCCTTCTTAAAACAAACACACCCCTGTCTCGTTCATTTTGTTCAGATATTATTGCCTCTTAACTCTTCTGTAATTACATCTGCTGAGAGTCGTCGCTAACATCTGACAGGCAGACGTCTCTGTGTGACTCTCAAATCCTCATTTAGACTCCTCGACACTCCGTCGAGCTCTCCGTTATGCAGCTGCTTAGGTGACACGTGCAGCTCGCTCCACATCTGTTAGAGATATAAATACCCCGTCTGTCTGTGGGAACACGTCTACAGAAACACATAGACTCACACCCAATAATCCAACCCTTCAACCCTTCATTTGAAGGAAGCATCAGTTGTGAAGCAGTTTGATCGTCATTGAACGCAGCAGTGCTCTTTGTGACCAACTAAATTCATAAATACATACACGATACAACTAACATTCAAAAATCTGTAGGTGAGTGAAGGAAATCTGTCTGAAGACTTATTCTTTCTTAAAACGTCCCAAGCTGCATTTAACAGTCATGCTTAATTTGACTTTTGTTGCATGCTGGGAAAATAGTCTGTATGGGGAACAAAAGAGACAAAAAGACATCAGCCATGAAGGTTTATAGAACAGGGATGGAAGAAATTCCTGGATCATTGGAAGCAAGCTCATAATGCTAGCAAAGCTAGCATTGAACTGTTACGCGTACAAGTGCAGCTGTGGACAAAAGCTGCGTCTGTGGCCTTGTCCACACGTAGGCGGGTACTTTTTAAAACAGGTTGTCCACGTGGAAACACAAAACGCACTTTTAAGGCTGTCATGAGCGTGCCATCGCACCGTGTCGCCCCTCAACCACCGCCCGACGCCCTCTGCTCGTCAACATATTGAAAGAATCCCTTTATATGGATGTGTCAGCATGTAGCAAGTCCTGTTAGCAATGTTAAGAACAGCATTTGGTGGTTACATCTGCTTTGACATTAATCTCATGTAAACAAAAGTGACAGTGCCACACAATGACGGCAAACCGGCGCACAGTGTGGCGTTACAAGCCTAAAAATGTGTTTTTCCTGTCTACACAGAACCTACACATAAACCTTCAATGGCATTTATTTAATTCTTCACCTTGAAAAGAGTTTTCCAAAAGGAATGTTTTCATTGACCCAAAACACAGTTCCTGCATACGCATAGAAAATACGAAAAAGAAAATCGACCTACATGTAGGGCCTGTGTCTGCGCCATTGCTGGATTTTTCTCTTTCAATTTTTGCAGGAGCATTATGGGAAAGGATCTCAGCAATCTTGTTTTAGTCTAGTAAGTAAGTGACCCTGTAAGTTACAAAGCCTTTGAAAAATCTTCAAATGTCTTTAAATGTGAGCGGGGATCAGATGTAGAGTTTGAAATCTTTATTAAGTAGCAAGTAAGCATTGATAGGGGGGTAAGCATATAGGCTACATTAATTTTAAGATGAAAAAAAACTGAGTCTGCTATAATTTAAAAACTGAAAAAACGTCTCTGTGTTGTGTTTTGTAGCCTTTCTCCTAATTTGGATAACTCCCATATATGTGTCTGCAACCTGAGATCTCAGTCAACTTCCAGCTGCAGCTTTTTGTTGTTTATATTTGTAGAAACAAATGATGTGAGACAGAGGAGCAAAAATAAATCCAAGCCGTGGACCGACAAAAGAAGAAAGTCTGAGGGGGATTCTAAATAAAAACCCGATCTGACCCTGAAATAGAAAAAAGAAAAAAGATGGGATGTAAGACTTGCATCATATCCTGAAAACTCAGATCTGATTGTTTCTGTGTTTCGTCTTTGTTTTGTTGTCTTTTCTCATCTTTTACTCTCTTCTTCTTTCAACCGCTATATCTTTTTAATATAGACAATGTTTTCATCATACCAACCCTCCTTTCTCTTCATCTATCAACAGCAGTCCCATTCTCTCCTTCTCTTTCCTTTAATCTGGTCTCACCCCCGCCCCTCTCCTTTAACATCTTTCATGTTATTTGCACTGGAATGAATCGTCGACAGTTTCAGTCACGATGAATATGAAGCAAACCTGATGCCCCCACTGAGGGTGTGTGCGTGAGTTGTAAGGTTTCGACTTGAGCTTTGCAAATCCACTAAATGCATTCATCCACACAGCCACACCATGTCTACAGTGTGTGTGTGTGTGTGTGTGTGTGTGTGTGTGTGTGTGTGTGTGTGTGTGTGTGTGTGTGTGTGTGTGTGTGTGTGTGTGTGTGTGTGTGTGTGTGTGTGTGTGTGTGTGTGTGTGTGTGTGTGTGTGTGTGTGTGTGTGTGTGTGTGTGTGTGTGTGTGTCTGAGTGTGGGTCGGAAGGTGAGCGGCTACACCCATCTGTCACCTCCCCCTTCCCCCTCCCTTTCTTGCCTCAAAATGTCTGAAATGAAAATGAAGATTCAGACTAGTGGCTGACACAGGGGAGTGGTTTTTCACTCTCCTGTCCATCCAAATCCCATGAAAATAATCCTGTCCCACCGCAATCCCGAGCCAGAGTACTAAAATAAAATTTGGTGCCGTCCCATCCCGTCATGTCTAGTAGCTTAGTTTAGTTGTTGGGTGTTTTAATGGTTTCACTTTCTCAATTTAGCCAGTTCATTGGCAGTACTAATAACAGGTTAAATGTTCCAGAAGGCCTTAATCCAAAAACTCCTTGTCTGAAGGACAAAAAAATACATGTATAAGGGTTAAATATATTAAATCCTTCTGCCAGCTTTCTCTGAATTCATTGTTGTTTGATCGTCGCACGTGACATACTTCATGAAAGTTTAACCAGCAAACAGACGCCAAAACTGATGGGAATAAAAACGTTTGTTTATTTATCTACAGTACATACAAAACTGATGGGAATAAAAACGTTTGTTTATTTATCTACAGTACATACAAAACTGATGGGAATAAAAACGTTTGTTTATTTATCTACAGTACATACAAAACTGATGGGAATAAAAACGTTTGTTTATTTATCTACAGTACATACAAAACTGATGGGAATAAAAACTTTTGTTTATTTATCTACAGTACATACAAAACTGATCTCAAGTTATCATGATTCCCTTTCTGGTCTGCTTCCGTTGACTTTCTTTCTGGCCTGTCCCCATTGTGTGGTAACTAGTGAAATCTATTCCCATCCAACAAGAATCCAACAGGGTGACCCACAAAAAATGTCATCCTCTAATTAAAACATAGGAATAAAAAAGACACTAGATAATCTTCATAAAGGGAATTGAAGTGTTTTCTTAAAGTGTTTAATACAACATTTGAATGTTTTTTTTAGAGTATACATTTTTACATACGTTTCGGTCTGAACAGGCTGTAATGGCTGCAACATAGATCTAAATTGTTCAAAGAGTGTCCACTAAAAGTTGTTGTTTTTGTCCCTGACAGGCTCAGATTAATGTTCTGAGGGTGCACTCACACTCGGACAAGTTGCCCAATACCATGCTGAGACTGCACTGTTGGTCATCACGTCAAAAGAAACACGCATGGCTTCACGTTATGATAAAGCAATACCTTGATTAGTCTGTTTTATTATACTCTGGTGTTATAAATTGTTAGACCCCCTAAACCCCGACTGTTTCTGTAACTGGAGTCTGGTGTGTTTGTTGAGAGTGATGTAACAGCTGTTAACAAAAAGGTCCTTTGTAGGGATCCTTTCTGTAATGTTTTCAGAAAGGACAATCTCAGCCTTTCAGAGACTGAACTAAAAGAACTTTTTTTTTGACATACCTTGATCAGGTGCCCCAAAGCGTTGTTACATTGCAGCCATGTCGGCCAGTTTCACTGCTGCAGGCGGTTATGAAGTAATAAGTCTAACATCGACTGAGACTCTATATTTACTCTGTTTCCCCCTCTCCTAGGAAAGCAGCAGGGACATCTGGGAAGGGCCGCACCACATATCACATGAGCGTTGGGAAGGAGGATGAGGGGTGGTTGCCATGGTAATTGAACTGGGTTGTGGTTTATCCCCCTCTTCATCCTCACTCTCTGCAGTAGGGTGTTTTACAGTCCCAATTGATTTGCATACTGCTTACCTGTTCATATGTCACTATAGGAAACACTCACGGGAACACACACACATGCACGTACACACAGCGGGCGTAATGGGTTTGAGTTAGGCAGCATATTGGAAATGCCAAGCCAGTGTCTCAGAAGCTAAATCAGCCTGTGTGCGTGCACGTGTATGTGTGCGTGCACGTGTATGTATTCGTGCACGTGTGTGTGTGTGTGTGTGTGTGTGTGTGTGTGTGTGTGTGTGACAGCAGCTGTGTCAGCAGATATGTATCTGGTCTCTTGTCAGATTTTCACTCAATAAAGACTCTTTGCGTTTTACACAGGCAGCACTGCTTCTACGACTTCATAGGCAGACTGAGTATTAGTGTTTGTTGCAGGTTATAATCACTACTTTCCTAATGGGCCCCTCCTCCTGGACTCATCGCAGCCAGAAGCACACGAGACACGCCCACTGCAGGGTCAGTGTGTACGCTACAAGCTACATGAGAATATTACATTTGTGAACTAGCAGAAGCTAACCACCTGTCAAACATAAAGGTCAAGGCAAATGACTAAACTGTTGATTGAAAAGATTTTCTGTTTTATTTGTATAAGCCAAGATCAAATGTTTCTTTATATACAGTATGAAACAAAAAAGAAGCTTGTAAAAGTAGCGATGACAAAGTTTGACGTTTCTTTGTCTTTGCTCTTTTTGCCACAGAAGGACAGTTTTAAATGTTTTCTAAATGTGAAAGTGTTAATTGGAGGGAAGATGTTCTGTTTGTTTTGCTTTTGTTTCGTAGCAAATAAATGTTTGTTGCAGATATTTAACAAAGTGGAAGACTGCTTTTAAATAAAACATTGTGCTGTGACAGTCTATAAAAGAAGATAACTTTTTGGTTGCTCTCAAACAGCATCTACTCTTCATGGTTTGATTCCAGCTCATGTGGTGTCTTCCTGCGGCCCTCGTGTCAGAACAAACAAGTGTACAACCAGGTAAAAGACGCTAAAAGGTGAGCTGAAAGGAGCACTCTGATGTCCTGGAAACAAGGTACATAATGCACTTTCTTTCTTTTTTTTCTGCTAAGACGAGGCGCTCAGGGTTGCACTTTTTCCCCTGTGAGAGTGGAGAGGTTTGTTTTTGTGTTTAAAGGTCAGCTTGTCCTCAAACTTTCCGAGACACTTTGACTTCTCTTTTCTGCTTTTTATTAATTTATCGTCTCTCAATGTACCCGCTGCTTTTTGAGTTTGTCCTTCTGTTAAATGGATTGAAATCTTTCCTTTTTGCAGGCTGTCAGGTCATAGGAGTAATAGCTGTACCTCCACTCAGGTCAGCGCCCCTCTAAACTCCCAATTAGTTGCTTCTAATCTTCAGCTCGAGCTCATTCTGTCATCTGCAAGTCAGCTGGCTGGATAAACTCCTGAAATGTCAGCTCAAATGCTAAATGCTAGCAGCAGATCATTTGGTCAAAGTTAGCCACATGTGAAAGAGAAATTATGTATTGCAGCTGTCTGTGTGAAGCGAGGAAGAGGGTGAAAGTCATCGTGAAATCACTGTCTCCTCTTTAAAATGTCACTGGAGCCTTTTTACAAATGGCAGTAATTTGGTTTTCAAAGAGCTTCAAATGTTCAGTCTGTCAGACACGACCGGCAGGACACTGAGTCTGCTGCAGAGGCAAAGAGCAACAAGAGCAAACTGACATCTTTCAATAAAGTGAAGCTGCAGAGGTGAACGCAGTGACACTCAGCTACATTTTTGCCTGATTAACATTAAATAGTATCACAAAGTACCACAAAAAACCCTCTTTCCTCACTCACATTGTAAATCTCAGGACACAGGCTCCCCTTCCTTACTACTGCCTTCGACTTTGATTGTGTCAAAAAAAAACTGTTGGGTCAAAAGTCACTTATCAAAGAGTTAAACATTTTAACAATAACAAAAACTGACCTACAGAATAGAGGTAAACTAGCTTATTCTGTTTTCTGCAAGGTAGAATTATTGATTGTATCAATGGAGTCTGACAACGTCAAAGAAATGTATAGATTGGCAAGCTGTTTATGATTTCAAAATCCTGATCTTCATGAGCAAACATTTACGTAAACAAACCCTTCGAAGAACAATCTGAGCCTGTCAGGGACAAAAAAAGACTTTTTAATGATGCCATTTAAGCGTCCAATGATTAAGTTGCAGCCATTACAGTCTGTCACTGTGGCAGGTTGAAGCAATAGGTGACTTAACCTACTGCATACATTCCAACCGAGCTTATTATGTTGGAGTTACAGTTTATACGCACTGAGAAGCTGTTGTTTATGCTGCAATCATCGAAAAGGAGACATGGACGCTACGGCTTGTAGCATTCTTGTTTCTGAAGGATATTGATGCTAGCATACCGGAAATGTGATAATTGAACTACTATGCTTACCTATCGGATTAGCAGGCCCCCTACAGTCTCTGAGGTTTCAACACGTTGAACGCTGTCATCATTTCCCCTTGAGTTATCAACATATAGACGCTCCCTTGCTCATTTTCACACCTCATCATTGTGCTGTACAGTAGAAGACACTCCCTAACTGATTTTACATGTTTAAAAACAACATTACACTATGAAACAGAAGTCCCTGATTTGTTTATCATGTCACATGGAAGACACTCCCTGAGCTAACAGTGCACTCACACTGCACATGGACGCTCCCTGATTCAGTTTAGCGCAGCCTGAGGGATGTTCACCTCATAGACTGTCACTAACCGAGTTAACACAACCTGTAACCTAATAACGCATGATGAGGATGCAGACCTGGGACAAATGCTGGCAGAGAGGGTTGTTACTGTAATAAGTGTGTGAACTGGGAAATATCATGTATGTGTTAAAGGAACACCTGCAGATATTACCTTTCAGTCCAGAGAAAGAGAAAAACTCATGAAACAGTTTATTAAATCACTTTGGTGCAGAGTTTTTCTTTGAAACTAACACAAATCACTCTCTTTAAAGTAACCAAACGTCATTGATAAAAACAGTCATTGTGACCTTGAAGGACACCTTGGTTGTTGATCTACCTCTGCCTCATTTGGTTGTTTGTTTGTGTCCTTGTGGGAGTCCAGATCAGTTATATGTGTTTCAAACACAAATTGATTCCGGCATAGGGTGGATCAGCTCCCACATAGTGTGAGTTAAAATCAATGTTTTTATCAATGTAGGGAGGTGCCATTAAAGGGTGGTGTAACAGCTGGGGTTAAAAAAATCATCTTCCTCTTTAACAAAATGTCTCCCTGTGGGGATCCTTTCCTTAATGTTGTCAGACACTCAGAGGAACAGCCTGAGCCTGTCGGGTAAACAAAAACAAAAGCTTCTAGTGCACGCCATATTATGTTGCAGACATTACTAATGATTTCACTGCTGCAAGGACAAATCTACAGAAGCAATACTAGAGCTTTTTACACCTAGTCATTACAATCCCTGATATCTAAAATAGGAATCACACTCAAAATACCAGGTTGCCTTTATAGGTATATTATGCGTCTTTCAAAGTTGTCCAGGAAATATCTCGCTTTAGTATCAGTCTTTCAGACCGAAACAAAGCTGTTTCTTCATAGCACCTCCAGGCTCCGCCCCTCCTCAAGTGTTACCGACCCAATCGAGACGTTGAGCCTCTGACTGCAACATAAACAAGCTGAAGGTAGTGCTGTGTCTCGTCCATGGGCATTTCAGACAGTAGAAACTTGTTCATAGTTATAGGATCTGTTGGAACTCTCGACCTTTGTTATTGATCGGCGAAGCAGGAACTTTGTACTCTAGAACCCCATCTAGAGGAACCTTTTTAGCTCCTGCTTCAGAGTAGGTACTCTCTGAGCACAAGGGGGACTTTGTGTGACGTACAGTAAGTGCACAGTGATTGGTCCGTACGTCAGTGTAACTTGATTGGTCACACAAGAGTCAATCCAGTGCCACCATGTTTCAATGCAACTGTGTACTTCAACCAATAACATAAAAAATAACAGTCAAGAAAAAGCTCTCAAAATCATTCCAAAAAAAAACAATAAAAGACAAATGGGTTAATTGTGTGCTGTAAGTGGACTTTCTCTGGAAACTGTCGGCTGTCTGGGTTGATGAAGACAGAAAAAGTCTGGTGTGTAGTTCTCAGGAAACTGCCTGGTGGTTAGTTCCTCTTCAAAAAGTCCCCAGAACTGTTTAGTATGAAAACGCTCTGTGAACACAGAGCTGAAACAACAAGGCCAGAGGGGTTTGACTTCACTTTTTTTTTCTTTTCTTTTTTTAAAGGCCTTTAGAGGAAAAGTCACATGATCGCAAACCTTCTTGCAGATTACCTTTGAACCCTGACAAGGAATCCAGTGCTTGTTGAGATATTTTAGTTTGGCGAATAACGTGATAAAAAAAAGTATATGATTGTCAGGCAAAACTATAGTTGTTTTTTATCAATTTACAGGATTTTAGAGTTGTATCATGTTCACACCTGGAAACAGATGTTCAAACATAAGCAGCTAAACACCTGGCAGAGGATATCCAACATGGCTGTCACAGGTGAGTGAAACATCTGACAGCTCTCTGGAACGTTTCTTCATCCTCATCTTCTTTTTCTCTCGTCCTTTCTTTCAACTTCTTCTTTTTCAATCTGAGAGCTGTAATCCTCACGTGACGCTTTCATTGCACCTCCTCGTCCTCTTCCTCATGTTGCCGAAATGACATGCCTGCTGAGGGATTACAAAGGTGTTGCACAGATGTTGCCTCTTCCTCTTCATCGTGTGTTATACGGTGCTAATGACGCGTCTACGGCTTTATAGCACTGCAGAGGATAGCCTCTCATTTTAACGCTCCTCCTCCCTTTACTCACCTCATCGAGTGCTGATGAAGCTGTTGTGTGATTAAAATGTTCCACAGATGTTGTTTAACTCTCCCCATTGACGTCCCATCTTCTTCCTCCTCCTCCTCCTCCCTTTAACTGTGAAAAATGAAGCAATAGAGGATTTCTTGCAGCTCTTCTCCGCCTCCCTGTCTCTGATACCTGGTGTGCTGATAGTTCCTTCTTTTCACCTCCTCCTCTTCCTCTCCTCCTGTGGCTCCTCTTCCTCTATTTAACCAATTTAATACCACATTTTCATCTAGTTACACAGATTTCTATGTTAAGATAGTTAGTTAGTTCATTGGTTGTCCCATTAAGGATTTTTTCCCCCCAGTTCCATATGTTGTCACGGTATGGAGATAGGATGTCAGCCAGACCAGCTATGTTTCTAATTGTTGTGTGTTTTTTGACCTGGTGTAGCTTGTGTACTTGCAGTGTGTTTACTGTTGATCCATTGGTTTGGGCTTGTTGTAGCCACTTTTTTCATTTGCAGTATGTTTTTGTTATTGCAAAAGTTTTGGCCAATCTTTGGCATGAATTGCTTGGTTTTATAGCTTTTTCTCCTTGTAAATAGTTGATGCTGGTGCAGTGTGTTTGTATTTGTTGGTTCATACTCATAAATTCTATCACTTGAAACCAAAAAAAAGACAATTTTAAAGGGAATCAAGTTCATTCAGTTCGCTGTGCTCCAGCCTTCAGCTGGGACTGAAGTTAATTCTGTGTGTTTTCTTCATTATCTTCTCCCAAACAGATCTAATAAAGTGTCTTCTTTTTTCTTTTTGTAACATGTGTATTCTCCATCCTCCTCCTCCTCCTCGTCCTCCTCCTCCTCCTCCTCCTCCTCCTCCCCCTCGCCGTGTTAAAGTGCTGATGAAGCTGCCACGCGATTAAGGAGTTGCTCCACAGATGTTCCCCCAGTGATTGATTGCTTCATTTATTGTCTGAGGGCTGAATGTAATAAACTCATTAGCACACTCCCTGGGTGAGCGTGTGCATGCTTTTGTATCTGTGTGTGTGTGTTTGTGTGTGTGTGTTGTCTGTCCCTACCTACAGTGTCCACCTCGTGTCTTGGCCCCTCTGACGGCTGATTTATGGAGGTTTTCTCCTCACCGAGTTGAGTCGGTTGAGTCTCATTGCTAATGTTTTTGTTTTGTTTAACTCCACCGGTCGTCACATCCATTTATCATGAAACCAAACCTTCACACTCAGAAGCAGAGACTCCCACATTATGAACCCATCTGAACTTTTCTGATCCAGGGAAGCTTGTTGATTGGATTTCTGTGGGAAACAAAGCCAACCCTCTGTCTGTGCTTGTTCTTGTTTTTTTTGGACGCTGACTTTGTTTCTGTCTCCTCGCCAGATTATTTTTTGCTCTCTGCAGTGCTATCAATAGACCATCACATGACAGGCACGTGTAGTTCGTGCAAGAATGCTGGATCAGAACCAGGAGGCTGAAACGGTCTCCCCTCAGGCGGCTGTCCGTTGTGTTTTCTGCATTTAGAACTCTACAGGGAGGACAGGAGCAGCAGTATATTTAGTCAATGACCCAGATCTAAGGGTGCAGGCCAGGGCGAGCACGAGTCT
This sequence comes from Symphodus melops, assembly GCF_947650265.1. NCBI lineage: Eukaryota > Metazoa > Chordata > Actinopteri > Labriformes > Labridae > Symphodus > Symphodus melops. The sequence goes on from NC_136704.1 coordinate 17,902,377, forward strand.
CTGCAGTATGATTTAACAAAACACGATTAAAACCAGAACTCTGAGTGAAAATGGACACAATGAAAACATATATGATGCATCAAATAATTGTAACTTTTTTTTCTTCTAAGAACCACATTAATCATGTTTTAAAGTACCAAAGACAAATCTCATAGTTGTTACACTTTGTATTGTTCCTCCACATGTTCACATGTAGTTTCGAGTGCAGTGACTACCTTCTAAAAGTATCAAGCATTACTTTTAGGGCATGATTTTTTTTAATTTTTTTTATTAACAATTTTGTGTGCACCGGCACCTCGGTTTCTGTAGGTTCTCACCCGCTTGAAGTTGCTAGGTTTCTTCTGCTTCACTCAGTAGTATGTAAAGGTTCACAAAGGTCACAGTTCTGTTTGAACCTTGGTTTTTCATAAATACATTGTGACAAGGTTTAATCACTTTTAAGAAATACTTAGAGTCGGTATCCTTAACTGCTACATACTGTATGTGCTCATATAACCTTAAAATGTTTGACCTTTCTTTGACCCTCTCTGCTTTCACATCCAGGTTTTGTTTTTTGAACAGAAGGAACAAATTGTTGAACAACTGTTTTCTTGTTCCGAGCTCTGATGATTGGCTCCTCTGGGTGACATTGTCTCGTATTAACTGTCATGTTACCGTGTTTCCAGTGACGAACCTCATTGTGAACCCGAAGTTTCCACACTCAACTGATTTTAAGAGGCAGGCCGCTCTTGTAGCTTCCCTGTGTCATGTTGCTATATAACTTGGCTTCTTCTTTGATTTTGATGTTGTTTAATAGCGCTTGGCAAACGGTTGCAAACATTATCACCACCAGGATTGTAGTGTGAATACCGCCAGGTGTGATTGCCTTCTTTCTCCTCTCAGACATATTCTTCATATGACTGCCTGCACCAAACCAGACTGTCCAAGACAAACACAAACACTGCACCAAGCCAATATTATTTCTCCCATCGCTGACTGACTGGAAATCTTTTCTATTAAAAGTCAGAGGAAAGATGTCGCATGGTACATGAGATCATCTACAAAAAGCGTTTCAGGTTTTTCCCTTTACTAAGATCAGTTGCAACTGATTTCCTTCAGGTTTGTATTTATGCATCCAACTTCTCGCTTTATGGCCCTAAATCAACTGTGTGACAATTTGCAGACCTTCAAGGCTTTTTCTCCTTCTCACATATAAATTGCCTTTGATCGACTCACACAAATATTATAATATTCCTTGTTTTCTTTTAGCATTTTTAAAAGAAGAAAATGTTTATAAAGAGGAGAAATGAATCTAGCCTGTAAGATATAAAACACATTAGGAGGAGATGTTGTGTATTTGTGCTCCTCTGGATGTAGAAAAGCTGCAGAGCTGTTGTCAAAAACTCTCCACAACCCACTAATCTACTTCTGCAAAGTGTCCTCCAGCTCAGATGTAGGCTGTTAACTTAAAGTGAAAACGTATGACCCATTGACACATCGGCTAACTCAGTTTTAGCCCTCTCTGCCCTGAGAAACTGGCGGACACGTTTATGCAGCTGACCATCATGGCTCTCAACCTCAATTCCGGTCTCAGCTGAATTTAATTCTGTTTTGGAGTCGGTTGGTTCCTCCGGTGGGAGCACGGACCTCATATCCGCCCCATTTACACCAGGAGCTGAAATCCCAGAGAAGACAGAGCAAAGTTATTTTGGTTTATGCCTGAGCTATCGGCCTGCTTTAAATTTCAAGGATTAAATGACTACATTTTCAAAGGATTCCTGTTTGACTTTTCTTAGACCAAAATCCTGATCCACATCAATGCTGAACACTGATTTAAGGTGTTTTTTCTGCATGCTCACATCAGCACATGGCAGTCTTTTTCTGGTCTTAAACACCTTGTACAGGCTTTATTAGGGGATTTTATCCCTCTGTTTTCACATTTTCAAACAGCCCCCCTGTGGTCTAAATGAATCTGTGCTGTGCTTTGTGACCCTGTATAAACAAGCTCTGTCAGAACGCTCCGTTTTGGTGTGTGTGTCTCTTTAAATACAATGAGCTCTCCTGAGTTTTCACCGTGGACATCACTCCTCTGGAGAGACAATAAAAATGGCAGACCTGTCTAAAAGTGTTACATTAGGCTAGAGGTGGAGTCCATGGGTGGAGATAACAGGGGAGGAGAGGGGATTTTCTTACCAGAATCCAACTTGTGATGTCACAAAGTGAGAACATTTGAAACTGAGCACTTTTGGTAAGACTTAAGCAGACTACACATAAATGACTGAATGGATTTATTTTAAATTCACTTATGAATGAAGATAGCCGTCACTCACAGCTGCACTACACATTTTGAATTTCATGATTTTTGGGCCTCAAAAAGGAAAATCGTCATGTTTGTGTGGTTTGGTATGATTATAATTATTTTTCCCCAGATACGATATCTGCTGCTATCTGTCATTTCAATCTCTGACCTAATGCTTTTAATTGTAAGAAACATTACACAAAGATGACAGGTATTTGTCTTTTTCTTTGCTTGAAAGTTTTCTTCATGTGATGCAAAAAGCGTCATATTGCATCACATGAAGAAAACTTCCAGGCAAAGAAAAACATATTTTTCTCGTCTCAGGGCAAAATGAGGGCTGGACTCACGACCATTCAACACTGCTACCATGTTTCTAATGATACAAAGCTTCATGCAAATGGGTGAAGTATCCCTTTAAGTAAAGAGCACCTTTTTGAAATCAGTACAACATGCAGGAATTTTGAAAAAATGCATCCTGCATTTTGGTCAAATCACTACATACTACTAGTTTAGTAGGTGGTTTCGAAAATGGCCACAGTAATGGTCCAAATAATGTGGCTTAAAAGTCATCCAAATACGTAAGCTTTGTTTTGATGCCAGTTTTAAGACAATAATTATTAATGCAGTGTTTGGTCCGTTTTGGATCATCATCGAAGATCAATAAGGCAGGAGAAGATCTGCAGACAAACGCTCTGCAGCCCTTTTTGAGGCTGCTTTTTCTCACAAAAGTTATGTCACTAAACTCAGTCTTCATCGTGTTTTTGTATATTCATATATGCGTAATACTGGTATCCCTGTTTTTACATTGCATTTGGACTTTGCAGATGCACCTCTGTGTTCATTAAGAGAGTGGAGGTGTGTGTGACGAATGTGTGAATGTTAATGTGACCTCCTATCGCTATTCTGATGAAAATACTTAAGTGTGGAGTTTTCAAATCTATCACAACTACAAGTTGTTTGCTGTGGTATGAATCAGGGACCCATTTGTTACATTGTTACATAACTACCTCGCGTTTGGTCTGTGTTCACACAGACACATCTACAAGCAGACCGAAATGTGTGACAAGTGAAGTAAATGCCCTCTAATTGGTCAGAAATTATTTTTCTTTTTAAGTTTTTATGTTTGAGCTTTTTATGTCTTCATTGGAGAGACAGGGCAGTGGATAGATTTAGAAATTAGGGAATGACATGCGGGAAAATAGCCACAGGTCGGATTTGAACCTGTGCCTCACTCTTTCGAGGACTTCAGCCTCCATACATATCACGCTTTAACGACTAGGCTACTGGCACACAAGTGCTCAAAATTTCTTGTGTAAAACCCCTGAAGTAAACTTGGCATAGTGTTTAAAAATGACTCGGGTTAAAAAATAATATATGTTCCTGGAGTTACCAAAAGTGCTTACAGTATCAAGACAGTTCAGGAGAAGGCCCACAATACCCCTCCTGAACCATGACCTGCTCATCCACTGAAGATCCGTCAGGTATGCTTGTGCTCTTCATCACTTGTTCAGCTGAATAGACTCAACGCTGGTTTCTTCTGGTAGTTAAGGTCTGATTGAGGTGGCTTCATGGGCTTACTAATCTCACCAGAGTCTAAAGCCCCGTTTCCACCGAGCGGTCCGACTCGGTTTGTCTCTGCGCGCAAAGCTTGATTGAGTTTTTGTAATAACGAATCGCATGTCAGTGACAGAGTAGATGAACTGTTGGATGTCTTCCAGCATTGGTTTGTTTGTGTAGCGTTTTTCTCCTTTGTTGAATTTATTAGTTAGCGGTTAGCGGTTAGCTGTTAACTACATTTACATAGCGGCTATTGTCATCCGGCTTACACGCCGCCTATCAAATAGGGCACGGGTGGCTGTGGAAACGCAAACGGGATCGGGTTTAATCGAACCAAACCGTACCAAACTGTACCGATCCGTACCGGACTGCTGTGTGGAAACGGGGCTTAAAATGAAATCAGACCCAGACCACCCTATTCAAGTGGTCTTTGTACCTTTGTTTGGTCTGAACCAGGGTTTTATTGACAGCTTTCATACCAGCGCCAACAAACCAGAATATAATCTTCCTCTCTTTCGCTCTTTGAAAGGCTTTTTCTAAAAAAAATTGTTCTTAAAAGTGGCAATCTATTTTAATCTGGGTCGTTTCAGGTTATAACAGTAATAATGATTCCAGAGTTATATTGTTTCTTGTGGTTTTCACAAATGTAAAAAAACTCCTGAATCTTTCTGTTGCTGTGTGTGGGGGAGTGATCACCAGCTGTGTGGGTTTAATGTGTCTGGTGATAACAGGTTTTAAAATCTGGACAAATGTTTTTTTTGTTAAAAAGGATTATATGACTAGGTTGTACATCACGTTAGAAATGTTTTTAATAGCTGAAGACCGGACCAAATGTAGATTTTTGTTGTTCTTTCGGTTTGCTCTTATTTTTGGCTCAGTATAAGAGGATTTTGAGGACATGACTGCAGCCTCGTCACATGTGTGAATGAGGAAACATGAGTGACACCTCTCAGGGGTTTTGGCAGATTTCTCGTCTGACACCCAGCCCCCCTGAAATGCACACTCGCAGCCTGACTGTAAAACATACACACTGTTCATCGCCTGAATCCAAATACTCATGAGTCGTTTGGACAGCTGGTAAACTTTAACTGAATGCTTTGTTACTCCTCTTAATGACATGTCTTTGTTTCATTCTCATTCCACTTTCCTTAAGGGTTCGTTTGATGAAGTTTTCATAATATTGAAGCTACATTTGACTTTAAGCAGCCGATGTGTTTGATGTCTTGACCTGCTTGGTCTGTTTAAGATGACAGGAATAATTATTATCTTAACATTTTTATGATGAATTATTATTTTAAAATGTATTTTGTATATTATATTATTATTATTAGTTTTATATTTGTTTCATTCATTATTTATTGTTTAAATTGTAATGATTCCTTTTTGTATTCATTGATTTTATTTAAAAAAAAGTTTAATTTTTTATTTTTTTTTTATCCAAAAACAATAAATCAAATGCACCCTTTCACTGTGTTTAGAAGTAAAGAAAGATGGGCATGCAGTCAAGTACTGTTTAAATGAGTGACAGACTCAGCCCAGATTGTCACCTCACACACAGCTTGTCTGAACTGCTGTCTGTGTTGTTGGAATAAAACAGAATATCATTAAACATCAAAACTTATTCTGCTACACATTTTACAACAAATGTCTGCCTGACAAAACCCAACATTAGGCTACTGGATATCAGTCAAATCCTCAACACTGGAGGAAGCTCATGCTCACGTTAGTAATTAGCAAGGCATCTTCCAGCAAGGATCAAAAACAAGGACATGAATAAGCTATTCAGAATGACTTAGAAGCAGTTAATATGCTCACTTAATCTTTTGTTGTATGCAGTACAAGACTGTGACACCTGCCTTATGTTTCAGGCATTAAAAATATACAGAAGGAATTTATGTTATCCTTATGAGGAGACATCAGGAATAAATGAGTCTGTTTCATATCCTGATCTCCTGACTCCACAAAGGAACTTTAAACAATAACAATTTAAAAACGGTGAAACTGCCTCTGCTTACTTAAATGTTTAGTTCAGACCCTCTGTTGGCATCTTGGTAATGTAGGGGGTTTTTTTTAGGAACTCTAATAAACGGATTTTTCCTTTTCCAAGAGTCTGACTCCATAATGATTATTTCTGTTTCATGTGAAGATAATTTAGAATAACATCTGAAGCGTCTCAGAACCCCTGCTGCTTTCTCACACCAGTCTGAACCTCACCACATCAGATCATATATTCACAAGTCCTTACTTCAATTTGATTTGACTTACATCATTTTATCACACGAGCAAATGGTCAAAAAATAACTCACATTGTTGTTTTTTTTGTTTTTTTTATCAGTGATGGATGCTGGCAGATTACTGATGAATATAAAATCGTGGTTAGACTGTGAGAGGACTCTCCAAATCCCGCGGGAATTCCTCCCTCTCGCAGGCTTCCCTCCATACATTTTTAATGATCAGCTCGGCTGGAGTCTCGCCTGCCCCGGTTTCTTTCTACACAGGCGATAATTGCTTATCTGGATTTTTTGTTTGGTTTTTAATGTTCCAGGAAATAGTAGGCCTGTCAGCTGCCGCTTTCTAAAAGATTTGAAAGTGTGGAAAGTAGGGCCTACAGAAAAATCGACATTTTGTATTCTTTTTTTTTGTTGTCTTTTTTGTTATTATTTTCATTTGGCATCGTGCTAAAAAAAAAGACAAGTAATACTTCAGAATATATAAGTTCTTTTAACGAAAAAATACCATAACGTCATTGTTTTAATATTGAATTTTCTTTTCCTATGGGGGTTGTTTGCCTTTAGTGTGTAGGCCTTTCTGTTGTCATAATTTGTCATGTGGTCAAAGAAAAATATTGTCTCGATACTAAATGTGACGTGTTACTGTTAGAGTCAAGGAAACTGGATGAGAAGTGTATTGATTTTAAATTGGAGACAGAAAATGATCGAACATTTTCTCGTCCTTGGCTTCTAACTGAACTTAAAGCAGCCAAGGCTATGGATGTCTTTCACGGGGATTAATTATCAATGAAGCATTTTATTTATATATTTATGTATATCCTATTTTTATAGGATAATATCCTTTATTTGACGAAACAACATCGGAAATCACTTATTTTCCCGTCAGGCTTTATTTTTTTTATTCTGCAGCTTTTAACGCTGTATTTAACACAAATAAAATGGAAGTGTTTTTTTCCCGGTCTTTATGTTTTATTTTTATCCTGTAAGGAGCTCCCTCCTCTGTAGCTCGTCTTCTCCCTCACTTCACATCACATCACATCCATATTAATGCGCAGACACGCAGCGCATGCGTGTCCCCCGGGGAGCCTGCAGCACGCAAACTGCGGCTCTGATGAAAACCTGCATGATCCTCATTAAACCTGTACAACACTTAACACTTAATAGAATTACTTAAAGCATGTGCTATACCAGATGTGAGGCCTTTAAGGTGTTTGTGACTCAAGGGTCAAAATCTATGGGAAAAAAAGAGGCAGAATCCTTTCGAACTGAGGAAAGTCACCAGAAGGCCTGTTACAATGCAAAGACTGTTGCAAGTGAATTAAAAGACACTTGCACCCCCAAATGGAGCTGAATAATGCCAAACTTGTTTAAAATTACTTTTAAATATCAACATATCACCTTAAAAATGAATCTGTGCCTTAAATACAGATCTAAGATTATGGCTCAATTTCCCCCAAAATATCTGCTCTATTGTTTGCTCCATGCTTTTCTTTTTGAACAATGGAATCAGAACTTTTATAATTCTCTATGTTCTTTTCTTTTCTTCTGCAGCATGTAAAGAAATCCAGTTTCATACCTTTAAGAAAGATTCTAGTTATTTAAAAAAATCATACAAGTTTTCTGAAATCATTTCTCAGTGCATGAACAACCAGATCAACATCAGAAAGTCTTGGGTGCTTGCTATTTAGAGTCATTGATCAGTTTAATCCTACTCAGTTTAAAGGTGTGGCACTTTGGATTGTCCACGTTAGATTGAACAAACATCTTCAGCATCAGGACCACCTCCTCCTCCTTCTCTCGATCAATATAAACTGAGTACTGAGACGTGTGGCAGCTCAGGGGCTCTCCCTCATTAATAATGAATACACTCCTAACCTCACCATCTGTGTGTGTGTGTGTGTGTGTGTGTGTGTGTGTGTGTGTGTGTGTGTGTGTGTGTGTGTGTGTGTGTGTGTGTGTGTGTGTGTGTGTGTGTGTGTGTGTGTGTGTGTGTGTGTGTGTGTGTGTGTGTGTGTGTGTGTGTGTGTGTGTACATATACATCATCTTTGAATGAATCCCAAATGCCCAAGCTCTTAAAGCCACATTTGAAAACAAAGACAACACACTTCTTTTCAAACATTAGTTATTTTATTTATTACTCTTTGTCATTTTAGCATCTTTTATTCATCTTCTTCTTCTTTTATATTTCATTAGGCCTATAATCTGTAAAGTATCAATCTTGTGTTAAAACTGTCTATAATAGAGTTTTTTTAGTTTCTCAAAATCTTTGATATACATTTTCTCTTGATAGATTATTTTTGGAATAAATTCATTATTTAAACTCTTTTAGTTTTCCTCATAACTGAACAAAGAGACAAACCAACAAACAAACAAACAAAATTACACATCTTTTCCGACGGAAGGCAGTGGAAATGTCATCTGTGCCTCAGCAAAGAAAGAACCAACCTCCTTGAATTTATTTACTGTATTTATGTAGTTTACGATGCTACTGTACCGTTGGGACTCATATTTTTAAATCTAACATACAGACCTAAAATATATCAACTCTAAGATCTTCTAGCATGAACATATGAAAAGGGAATGTGCTAAATGGCAACAGTCATATCACTCTTCAGCCACGGTTAGATTTTTTATAGCTACACTGGCCATGAAGTCACGTCTTTGTATTGCTGTCGACTTTGAAAAATACTGTATTTAATTTTTTTTTTTTAATCCAGTAACCGTTTTGCTCACAGATTCATTCATTTCTAGCACATGGTTCTGCTGAGCAGGAATGTGACAGGATGGGAGGAACACTAAGAAATCCACCACCAATATGGAAAAAAGTTAATTATACCGTGTTTCTACTTCACGCCAAAGAGGTCCTTTGTAAAGTTTCCATCAGGCCGATGTGTCCTACAACAGCTTACACTCTCAACATGTTCTCATGGGATCGCAGGAGATGAGCACAATTGCAGACTAACAAAAATTTAGGCGATAGAAATGTTTGTCGACAACTACTTCGACTTCACTACGTGATCCCTCAGCTATAATGTTTTCTTACGTTTCAGTCTTTTTCTTGAGATCTCTGAGCTCATTATCATGAAAAATCACAAACACTAGCATTGTTATCCCAAGATAAATGATGATCTCGAGAAAACAACTAGTTATAGGAAAACTAACAACAACAACCAACATTAAACAATTACATTTTTCATCAAATTAAATGTTGAAACTAAGTACTTATTAGGGATTAATCACATTATAATTGTGTGTTTCCATTATTTTGCATTCGTCTTAAACTAAGATTACTCTAATTCCAATTTTGTTAAACATAGATATTAGCGAACCAGAATAAGTCTGGTTTACCTGCTAAACTGAACTTTGAGCTAATCATCATCCATATGGTTAAGGTGCTAAAGTGATTATCTCGCCTCATTTTATCTGGCATAGCTGAACTGTTAGCGATCCTTTTCCCCTTGTACACTATGGTGGACGCTAAACTGAGCTGTTTGCTAACCTTAGCACATGTAGTTTATTGGCGTCATTGGCTGGCTGACTTAAAGATAGCATGTTTTATCCTTTGAATCTGGTAAAACTGCTCATTATTATTTTGAACTTTGCAATAAACTTTACTGTTTCTTTGTGTCTGTTACAAAACAGGCTGGAAACTGTTGCTTTAAAACCATTTACCTTTTTGACTTGTAGGAATAACCAATAGCACCAAAAGTTGCCCGTATTTTAGCAGTTTGTGCTCATTTCCTGAAATGGTTAGAGACTGTCTGATCTGACTTCATGCAATTCGACATCAGTTAAACTGTTCTTTTATGAAAAGCAGGCGGTACACTCTCAACTACATCCCTGCACCTCAGAGCTTGGTGAGGGAAAAGGCTACGGTCACACCAGAGACCAGCAGGTTTCTTCACGTGGGGTCGATTTTCTAAATGAAAGCAAGCTAGCCAGTTCAACCAACGAAAGTAAAATGTAAATTTCTGAATATGCATCACCGACCCGAGATTGACTGCAAGCCATGCTGCATGGGTCAAACCTCAGCACCATCACCAGAGTTTTGCGTTTGGTCAATGCCAATAATTAGCCATTCAAGTCCGACATGTACAGGGGACATTTTGTGCAGTGGTGACTTCCTTTGAATTAAATGAAATTGGTGCAAAATGCATCCGTGCTTAAAGCTGGTGTGACCGTAGCCTGAACACAACAAACAGCCAATAAGTTTACAAATATTACACCACCGTTAAGCATTCAGTCAATCAAACCTACCGGGATCAACACAGTCAAGTTGGCGCGATAAAAAAGGAAAACTGTTCGTGGTGGCGACTTGCGCTCGAGGCCGCAGCTTGTCTTATTGATTTTGTGGCGTTGAGCTTGGCCTCGCCTTGCGAATGAATATGTTCCTCAGGCTATATGGCAACTCTAATATATAGACCGATATTGTGTCAGCACCCTGCAGTCACATAGTGCTGTCTAGGCCTAGCCTACTAAACATCAATAATTCATGGTTGACTTTAATAGTGTGTAATTCCACGATTGTAAGCGGGCAAGGATCCATCAAATTTTCATCATTGTCATCATTTCAGTTCAAAGGCTTGTGAATATTTGATGTTATCGACCTCCAGGTCGGGTCGGCGTGTGATTGGATGAGCACTGCAGGAGGACGGCCTGCAGGTGTCCCAGAGAGGCAAACTAGGCCGCCGTACAGTGATGTAGAAAAAATCCAGTTAGGGAATATTTTTCTGGTGATGAAGTCGAACTCAGTCCTCGGAGTTGTATTTTTTCGGCATCGAAGAGTAGCTATCACTCTTTTTCTATTTTCTTTTTTCGTGTGTTTTTCCTTTTTTTCTTCTTTTCACTTTGTGTTTTATTTTATGTTTTCCTTGTTTCTGTTAAAACGCCAGCCAAGTCAGTATGGTGGGTAGCGTGGTTAGCACCATCGCGAGGCCCCTGGCATCAGCTGATCTAGAGGCCCCGTTGCCACCGCCACAGAGTTCAAACAAACTCCCACGGAAATCCAGGTTGCGGGACTCCTTTTTCAGTTTCTCCCAAAGGTCTGTCGCTCCCTCCTGGCAGTCTGCCAGCGCCGTCGTGGCGCAGGAGTGGAAGTTATCCCAGTAACTGGAAGGAGAAAACACAGCAAGCATTAACACCAGAAGCCTGTGACTGCAGGGAGGCTGGTTTGAAACTGGATGCATCATCTAGTCAAGAAACAGAGCCAAGAGTGGAAGTCATCCCAGAATGCGGCAGCACGGAAAACACAGTGATGAGGAAGCTTATGAGGACAAGTTTGTATTCTTGAAAACAAGTACTTGTGTTTACTCAAACATCCTCCTTTTCCTGAAAAAAACCCCCAATATGTTATGTTTTAAATTAACAAAAGTTCTATTTCCATCCACTACATGAAATAAGTTGTAACAAAGAACGGTACAAAGTTCTCTGTTAGAGGATAGTATATTAAAGACTTAAATTGTGAAGTCGTTCGTTACTTAAGGCAGAGACAAAGTTCCATTTAAAACCATTTAAAGAAGGTTATTTTTGAGTCGGTCACTGTAAGAGGTTTAAGTGCATCATTTGCACCATGACTTGTAAAATTACCTTCATTGATCCTGTTCAGTTATTGTTTGATTCAATAAAGAACATAAAATAAGTTTTGTTGCCTAAACATAATTGGACTCTTCTCATGAACTTCACCTCTTTATTTCTAAATCCAATCGAACGCGGCATATTTATTATTGCTAACTTGACCTCAGAGTCCTGCCGCAGCGAAACAAACTAAACAAAAGAATATATTGTTTTGAAGGTCCCATATTATTGCCGTTTTTGGGGTTCATCTAATTTATGTGTCTACTAAAGCAGGGCTTCTCAAACTTTTTTAGACTCTGGACCCCTTAAACTACAAGCTACAACGAGCCAATGGGCTTGGATCAGTGACGTCTTTGTCTTGTGATGTCACAACACACATTTTCAAAGAGGGGGGCTGGGGGTCAAGCGTTATGTGGCTTCTGCTTCTGCTAACAGCAGGAGGGAGGAGAAGCTGCATTTCCGCGGACATTGAATTTTAGCAAATTGATGTATATAGATAAATAACATGTACGAGACACCTGAAAAAACACACTAAAGAGCATATAGAACCAGAAAAAGTATAATATGGGACCTTTAAAATTCACATGCAATAAGAATAGCTGATCTGTGGTTCTAGTTTTAACTTAATTTTATTTATTTAACTACTTCTTTAACCCTTCTGACCTATCTTCTTTTCCTTATATCTTGCTCCCCGATCCTCTTCCCTTAATGTTTTCCTTTATTTCTGCAAGATTTTCCTTTCTCTCCCCTTTCCATTTCTTTCTTTCTCTTTATGTTACTTACTCTTCCCTTCTGTCTCAAAAACCATGATGGTTTATTTAAATTGAAGCAGCATCATTCTTCTTGTTTTCTCCTTTAGTTTCATTTCTTCATTCACTTCATTCCTTTTTTTTGCTTTTTTTTGGTGTTTTATTCTTTCTTATTTTTCATCGTTACTTTTTTGGCTCCCGTTTGCTATTTTTTGTCCTTCATTTCAATCTGTTCATCTTTTTATTCTCCTTCCTCCTCCCAGTTGATGTAAAGACGACACCAGCCTGCTCACCAACGCGTGCCGCTGCCAGACACACACACACACACACACACACACACACACACACACACGCACAGCGTATCTAATCCAATCTTCCAATCTGCTCTTATTGATGTTGACCTCCTGAACTGAGCCGTGTCGATGCTACATCTCTGAGCAATTAACGTGTGTGTGTGTGTGTGTGTGTGTGTGTGTGTGTGTGTGTGTGTGTAGGTGTGTGTGTGAGGAGGCGTATTAAAACATCCCTTCTGCCACGCCTCAACACCGCTGTGATGGAGCTGTCACTGAATTAAAAAATCATGTGTGTGTTTTTGTGCGGGGTGGGGCTTCCTCTGCCATCTGGTGCCCACCCGCTTTGGGTGGTGGGGTGGGATGAAAGGAGGATAAAAGGGGAGGGTGATGAGTGTGGGGGTGGGGTCAGCTGGCTTGCACATATTCACACTTTTGGTCCCCCTTAGGGTTTCATTTTAATCACTCATATTATTTTCGAGCCGTGTGTCACTGGAGCACTTCAAAAAGTCACACAATTGAATATCAAGGCGTGTTTATGTGCGCGCACATTCACATATCAGTGGTGAAAATAACCAGAAATGTTACATATTCCAACATGTAAACATACTCACTCCCATTTGGCTGCTTTATCATTGAACAGGTTCTTTTAGAGTTGTGCAGGGTCAAGTTATTACAGCATGTTAACAGCTCGTGGTTTCACATCAGTCTACATGGTTGAGTTATGGGGGTCAGAAGGCAGAAAGGCTCATGTGGTAGGGTAGGTAGTATGAGCGTTGTCACTACCTTTAGCACAATTCATTGCTCTCTGTGTCTGTTAAAGGTGGCGGCGCTCTTTTGGTTGGGTGGAACTCAGTAGGGATGAGGGGTGTCTTCACTGAGCACTTATCCTTTCATTAGGGCACAAGTACCACATGTTTTCACACATTTAAAATGTGTCCACCTCCTGAACACTGTATTTGATGTGAATTTACCTGCAAATCTTGTGCAGGTTCTCCCTGTCGTCCAGGTCCTGGGGATAGTTGGCCATGTTCTCCCCCAACTGCAGCAGACAGTCTGAGAAGCCTTTAAACACAGAGTCACATTGACCAGCACTGACCAGAACCGTCTGCAACACGGAAACTGCAAATTGAGGAAGAAGAGAAGAAGGAAGATCCAGAAAGGAGGAGAGGTAAGGAAATAAAGGCGGGGAGGACAAAGAGAAAGGAAGGAACATGTCAAGTTAAGGATATTTTAAGGTATGAGATCAAGGAGATGAAAGTCATTCCTGCCTATCAAAATTTGACAGCGACGACAGTAGTTCATGTCCTGCATTGTGGAAACAGGAAGTACGTATTTTCCTTAATCATGAATGCCACACGCATCTGTACAAGCCCATTGGCAAATACCAAAACATCGTCAAAGACAAAAAGGGACCTTCAGTGTCTGTATGAGATGAGACCAGAGTTAAACTTGTATCAATTTTCATGCATCAGCTGCAATGTTAGACACTTAGAACAACAGCTATGGATGTTCAGGAGGAACAAAATCAGGTAAATTAGTTATAGGATAAGTCCACCTAAGGGCTAGCAGTGCAGGAGTTTTATCCAAAAGATCTGGGAACAGGTCCCGTGTGAAAACAAAAGTCCTTCAAAACAGGTACTAGTACTTCACAAAGACGCTTCAGGACATCTTGAAACAGTACTAAAAGCATTGCCCTAAAAACAAGCAAAATGGTATCTCAAAGGAGTTGCAAAAACAAAAAAATAAACACTAAAACTTGAAACAGCTGCAAAAGTGTACCTTAAAATAATTCTTAAGGGTATCTTCAAATAGTCTGAAAATAGTTTTAAGTAGTCAACAAGGTGCTCTGTAGACAGACTCTCATGGGTACTTTATAATGGTCTAAAAATAATTTACCTCAAATTGTCATTAAAGGATACCTGACATAAGGCCAAAAGAAACAATCTCACAATAATTCCCTTAAAAGAGTCTACAAAGGTTCCCTAATAGCCTCAAAGTGGTTCCCATAAAATCTCAAAAGGGTACCTTAAAACAGTCTCTAAATGGTCCTCTTAAAATATCCTCAAAAGGGACCTTTGGTTTAAGGTTAAATGGTCCTTGAAACAGTCGCTGAGTGGTCTTCTTTAAATATCCTCAAAAGAGTACCACAAAATAGAACCATATTTCCTTAAAGCTGATCCCATAACAGCCTAAAGGGTCTCCTTTGATTCTAGGGGGGTCCCTCAAAATGGCCACAAAAGGTCACTGCAAGATGTGCCATAGTGTATTTAAAAAAGCAATTGTTTCCCAAAAATGGAGCTGAAAAAGCACCTTAAACGGGTCCAAAAGAATTATCTCAAATTGTCACTCAGTGGCATCTACCCCAACAGGAAATCTCACACACAGATTAGACTAAAAGGGTAATAGGAACAGATGATACTGAAGGGTACTAAAAGATGGTTGCAAAGTCTACCTACCAGAAAAAAAACTCTTGAACAACTAGGTATGACATCTACCAAATATGGAACTTTTCGAAAACTACTAAACATTAACAACAAGCGCACAGAAACATCACTAAAACTGATATAAAGGTTCTCAAGAATCCCCTTCGGCAAATGTTGGGTTTGGCAGGATTACTAATAAAATACATGCTTGTTGTTGTACATAATTTGTAATTATGCTTCCAAAATGATCACAACATTCAGTTATCATCTTTTACAGCTTTGACCATAACAGCCAAAAAACAAGTAATTTTTGAACAGAGGTGGACAGTTGAGCTCACATGTCAGACAAAGATTTTCTTTGAATTAAAAGTAGGTTTGGTGATGTTCCTAAGAGTTAATGTGACAGTGACGAACTGCGGTTAAAGGAGTCACTGTTTCCTCACACTAATGGCTCTGTTCATTGATTTCCTTTGTTTCAGTCTGACTCAAATAGAGCAGCAAATGATGGAAGAGACACTAAAGAAGTAAGTAACAGATAGTTTAGAAACAAGAAAAATGTTGAAACTGATTTGGTAATATAATCAGTGTTCTGTGTGTGTGTGTGTGTGTGTGTGTGTGTGTGTGTGTGTGTGTGTGTGTGTGTGTGTGTGTGTGTGTGTGTGTGTGTGTGTGTGTGTGTGTGTGTGTGTGTGTGTGTGTGTGTGTGTTAAGCAGTTTCTCAAATGTAAAACTCAATCTGACATGCCGCCCACCCCCTCAGTATTTGCGTAATAACACAACACAAACGCCCCTTAACAAGACCTCTGTTAAGTGTGTGCATGTGTGTGTGTGTGTGTGGTTCATTGAGCAGGAGATCAGGCTGATTGATTGGTTTGGATAATAACATGCCGGCTGTCCGGTTCCACTCAATCAAACTGTGGACTAACACAGCATGACGTGTTGGACGAGACGCGGCTGTTAAAGGGTTATTTACAATGACTACGATACTGGATATAAAATTTGCTAAACAAACGACATGATGAAAAAGACGAACAAATATAAAAAAAACTAAACAAACAACAGATACAAACTTCTAAACAAAGTATGAAAAAAGAGACTTCTATAGAGCTACTGAATGAAATCGACTTTCCATACATTTACACAACATAAAAACTAGAAAACAAACATTTAAACCCTTAATAGAGTCTACATATATAACGTAGACTATCTCAAAATACAAATTAAAACGACTACACATAGAAAGTACTACACAAACTACACTTTTTTGTAAAACTAGATGTAACCTTCAAAAACTACACTAAATTACCTTGAACTTCTGCCTACAAAATGTTTATTTGAAGAAATCTCTGCAGATTTAGTATTTAGCTACATCAAAACGTTGCCTGACTCATGATGGACATTTATGAAAAACAAAGGATAAAATATCAATGAGGTAGAAATAGAGGGGCTGTATTTTTTTTTTTCAAATCCACACCTTCAAGCCTACATTACAATCCACCTGTGCGGCAGACAGTTAAGAGACAAAAGTGTATTATGCTTGTAGCTGCTCACATACACTGCAACAAAAATCAGGTAAACTCTGAATCAACATCTTTCAAACTTGTATTCATCAGCTCAAACCAACACTGACTGATAGTGACCTCCAAGTGACCCAACATGGTTCCACAACAGGGGTCTGGACCACTTTATGACTTTAACGACACACATTTTAAATCAAATCAATTAAAACGCAGACTCTTGAATAGAATTGTCACTTTTAAATGGTAAAGAAGCATCTGGAGACACTAAAACTGATAAACATGGAAATATTCTCTAAAAATGTAAAGCTTATGTGACTTTATAAAAACATTTCTAAGTAGAACTTTAAGCAGCGGAAAAATCCAAAATACACATACATTTTGAGTTAAAATCTGAAATTGGGACCATTTTGAAACTGAAATTTGAACCTATTTGTTGGCTCGTTTTTAACGTAACGAAATGAATGACTTATGGATAATGTGTGTACTGTTTTTAGTGTCTAGTGTCTCTCTCTCTCTCTCTCTCTCTCTCTCTCTCTCTCTCTCTCTTTGGAGGAGGCATTACATCATCTGAAACACTTCCTTTTTTGTCTCTCTACTGTTTTTTTTCTAAGGAGCCAATCAGCTGCAGATAAAGACACCAAATCATAAAATATATGAATGAAGAGCTCTCCCCATAACAAAAGATCACTGCAGCCTGTTACATCACTCTTCGTTTTTTTAATTACACATTTATATCAATTTATTATTAGTATTATTTTAATTCTACATAATTCCTATATATTAATTATTTGTCATGTGAAACTGACATTAATCAAATCAAATAAAAATAACCCCCCCCCCTCAATTCTATGTTTTAGGTGTTTTAATTTGACCTTCTCCCTTTCACTGGCGTTTTTTTTTCTAAAGATTTTTTAAGATAATGTTTGTATTAATTGATCACATCTGCAGAACCAGCTCCGATTTGATTCGTTTTATTCTAAACTCCTTTCATTCTCCATCCCTAAAACATGTTCGGCTGTAATTAATACCAACATTTGTTTTTCAACTATCCTTAACTATATTATTATATTTTTTTATATTCAGATTGTTTGTCCTTTTTTTTTTAAGTATATGAGTGAAAACAAGATAGTCCCATCTCACGCGCACAAACGGAGACGCGCGAAGCTATTGCGTTCACGCCTCCCACCATCCAGCACGCTCGCACTCATTCACCCCACCTCCACACACACACACACACACACACACACACACACACACACACACACACACACTGTTGCCTGCAGTGCATCTCTGCCAAAAGCAGCGTGCTGTAGCAGACACACCCACCCTCAGACACGCACAACAGGACGTTTATGTTCGCGCGTAAAAATACCCAAAATATACAACCATTTCACAACAGCAACTTTTGCAACTAATATCCTTTGAAAGAACATTAATATCTGGAGATTGGGATTGTCTAATTGTGCGTCGAAATCGTTTGTGATTCGTGCAGGTTTACACATGTCAATGCTATGTATTAGTGTTTAAAGAAAAATGTAGGCTACAGAAGCAGCAGCGCGCCAAATCACCTTTCACAGACTCTAGATTATTAATAAAAAAAACTGAACAAAGCGTTCATAAAAAAACCCGCACACATTTCTAAAGTGTCACAGAGCGATAAGATGAAGAGTCAGACCAAATGAAGCCGTGCAGTCCGCAGCAGGCTACTCCTCTAAAAATAACTGGAATGAGGAGAGGGAGGGGTGTCATTGTAATGCAGACTAATTAATCGATTTTATTTGATTTCTCTCCATGTATTAATCAGTGTGTGTGAAATAATTCAGCAGCTCTGTGCCCTCGTTCGGTTTGGTTTTCATTATCGTCTCTTTTTGATCGAGACTCATTTAAAAAAAAAAAATACAAATTAATACAATCATATCTCACGTCTTTTATTTCTAACCTCCACAAGCTCATGAATCTAAACACAATTTCACTCATTTCTGCCTCGTGAAGGCTCAAACCTCTCTCTCTCTCTCTCTCTCTCTCTCTCTCTCTCTCTCTCTAACAATAGCACTGGTGAGGATTCTGTCTTGAATAATTCAGCATTTCTCTCTGCTACCAGCTACACGCGCGTACACACGCACACACGCACACACGCACACACAGCCCTCCTCCACAGCGTCGTTATGCAATGCAACAGCAGAAAACATGAACCATCTCCATATTTCTCCTCAATGTATTTGCATTGATTGTTGCAGATATTAAAGGCGTCCAGTTTGTTAGTCCTCCAAATGCAGATAGTTTTGGGGGGGTTTTACCACGCATGGAGCTCATATGGAGTTCTCCAAACGCTAAAAAAAACAAAAAAACCCGTGATTTGTTATGTTAAAATAGATCAGTTATAATTATTTTTCCGTCGTGCATAAGGAGCATGCACGCGCCGGATTGTATTGAACATCCGCATCGAAAATTAAGGAGACAGCTTCGTTTTCTCTCCGTTGATGAAAGAAAACCGAAGCAGAGAGTAAAATAAAGATGAAATTAATAAGGAGGTGCTATGTGAGCTGATGCGGGTGTGCCGGAGCTGATGCAGCCCCGCACACTGCGGCGGGATAGACGGAGCCAGCACGAGCTACAAACCGAGAGGACAACTCCGGTTCGACATTTTAACAATTCATTTCTGCCATATTTGATGATCCTGTAATTCTGGAAAAACGAGAATTCGGAGGTGCATCGATTTGTTTTATACTAAATTTTATAATCTTAAACCAGAAATATGACACAAACGAAACCGAAATAACACTTTTAATTGTTTGACATTGAAAATGTCAAAATGTGATTTTTTTTTCAAAGTAAAAAAAAAAAAATCAACAAATGTCTTCACTTTAGGACGACCGAGGTGCAGAGAGGGGGAGGAGCAGGGGAGGAGGAGGAGGAGGGAGGGATGGGGGCATTCCCCTTGTTAGCACACACACACATGCACACGCATGCACACGCACACGCACACACTTGTATCAAACACAGACACACTCAGAGATGATGTGTAGCCCCGTTAAAACGAGCTTTCGCTGCTTCATTGTGACCCAAATCAAATCTGAAACATTGAAAGAAAAATAAATTGAATGTCAATAAAAAATAATTTCATATTGTTTGAAACGAAATCAACTTTAAAATTAGAATTATAAACATTTAATTTGATTCTTGAAACGAATTGTGCCTCTCTTTTTCTGCCGGTTATTCCGAAGAGATATTTACACATTATATTTTTTCAAGGCGACTCTTGTAATTTTATTTCATCTCTATTTATGAAATCCTAAAACAGATTCGTTGGTCAAGATGACCTACAAAGCAGTCTAAAATGATATTTCTGCCATTTAAAACAGGAGGAAAAATGCAGAAGATGTCACTCTTGGTCTTTCAAAATGTTTTTAAAAAATCAGACAAATAAATCAGCCGTTTATTTCAGCAGCGTTGTCATTAAACATTGAAATATAAAAGAGGCTTACCGATGTGTAGAGCTAGAAAGAGAGCGAGACATCTGGAGGACCAGGTTACTCCCATCCTCTGCGTCCTCCTCTCACCATGAGAGTCTCAGTCACAAAGTTAGAGAGCCGCTCATTCCCCGCCAAACGCCTGCTACATCCAACACTTGCTTTCTCCTCCTCAACCTCTTCTTCTTCTTTCTTGTCTTTTTTTGTGTGAGCGTGCACTTCTTCTTCTTCTTCTGCTGCTGCTGCTGTTGCTGCTGCTGCTGCTGGGGCTATGCTCTCTCGCGCGCTGCTCTGCGCTTCCTGCCTGTTTTTACGCGTCCAAAGAGAAAAGGAAAGAGAGAGAGCCCCTCCTCCTCCTCCATCCCTCTCTCTCTCCCTCTCTCTCTCTCTCTCTCTCTCTCTCTCTCTCTCTCTCTCTCTCTCTCTCTCTCTCTCTCTCTCTCTCCTCATTAATATGTAACCTGTTATTATTATGATCATCTCATCCTCTTCCTGTCTTTTCTGTTCCTGATTTTAAAGATGTTTCGTTTTTCTTTCATTCTCTAAATGTGAGTCCTCTGTGACCCTGAATACATGCCAAATTGCATCAGTTATTTTAAAATCACTTTCTTACATTTAAGGACTTTTTTGTCTTTATATTTGTCAAGAAAAATCTGTGAACAACGACAGACATAACACGTGATTGTAGAAACACGTTCATTTTTATTTAAATCACTCTAAAAACTGTTAAAGATAGAAAAACAAAAAGGTTTTTTCTTTAAAAAAGAAGTTCTTTAAAAAAATATATTGGTCTGCATAATTCACTTGCACACAAACCCAACTTTTAAAATACATTCTGGCCTCAACATGAACACAATTGTGTAAAAAAGAAAAATGTTTTTGTTTTGTGATATTCTAAAAACAAGTATAGATTTTAAATTGTTTTTAACTTGTATCATTCAAAGCTGTGCTTTAATTTTTGACATTACAGTTCCCATTATTCATTGAAACTGTTGCATTATAAAAGGAAACTTGTTTAGTGTTTTATAATTTTATTTGTGGCAATGTTCCTACACTTGAATTAAATAAACAAATGTTTGTTGTTCAAAATAACTATGTATCATCCATTTACATAAAAGTAAAGTTGACATGACACATCCTAAATTGACCTTTGCACATTTTACACTTGTAACTTGACCTCTGGGCTTTTTGATAGTACTCATAGCTGCCACTAGAGGCCACCACCTCATAAAATAATCCTTTATTCATCTCACAAACTTTTCCCGTGTTACAGCAGCAAAGCAGGATAGCAGAAGATAATCACACAGAGCAAAATTAAATTACATAAAAATATAAAAAATGTTATATATATATATATATATATATATAATTTTGCTGTGTGTACTATACACTTGGTTTTAAATAAACGGTATAAAGCAAAGTGGTTTTTATTTTTAGGTAAAACGTCTTGAGCAGAAACAAGTTTAGCTTTAATCTGTTTTAAAACCACAGCCAGGCAGGTATGTTTGTGATGAAGTTAAATTCACAACGAGACTGTTTTGACTTTTATTCTGATAATCAGTAGTTAAACATGTGCCATTATATGCAAACGTTCATTTTAAATGACTTCAAGAAACTGATAGTTTATTTAACATTTCTGTTTTGTGCTGTTTCAAACCTCCACTAGAGGGAGCGCTGTTCTTTTTACAGCACTATGATAATCTGACATTTATTTAGGCCAAATACGGCTTGTTCAGGAAAGTTTGAATAATAATACATTTTAGATGAACGAGATAAAATAAGCATACATAGCTTTCTTCAAAACAAGCAGATTCCATTCATAAATAACAGATATGTTATGTCAGAGAACAGATGTTGATTAGTTTACTGCAGCCTTCTTCATTTGTGACTTTTGTTGGCTCTGATTTTAAAAAGTTATTGTGAAGCAAACAATAAGAGTTCTTTTTTCTCTCCAGGCAGTTGAAGACCAGCATCACTTGTGTTTTGTTAAGTATATTGAAGGTTCTTCAGAAGGTTTGGTGTGTTTTGGGAGAGTTGAAACAGCTATTTCTGTTTGGGTTTTTTTTTTAACACGCCTACGTCATGACAATGTGTCACTGCTGCAAACTGAACAAATCTGCAGACTAGTCGAGTAATCCATAAGCACAGTAATACAATATGGAGTGTGTGTGTGTGTGTGTGTGTGTGTGTGTGTGTGTGTGTGTGTGTGTGAACAAACATGTAGGAGATCTCGTCTCCTTCTGCCGACGTCAGCTGAATCTGAAACAAACCCTCTCTCTCTGTCTCTCTCTCTCTCTCTCTCGCTCTCTCGCTCTGGAGAGAGAGCCTCCATATTAACACAGATGTTGCCCTGAGGCGATGCAGTGCTGCAGCAGAACACACACACACACACACACACACACACACACACACACACACTACAGAGTAATTGGTTCCCAGGACAGTTTCAAATCGTCTCAAATCTGAAAACATTTAACTCCTAGACACAAACAAAACCGCTATGTGTGTGTGGTGTGGTGTGTTTGTGCACACTTGAGTGTGTGACCTTTTTGTGTTACTTTGTGTTTGACCTTGAACCATGTCCTCTTCTCTCCAATCATAGACAGATGCAGAGAAGACCTAACTCTCTGCCACACAAGATCCTTAAAAGCTGAAGCCATTAGTGCCCCCTGTTGGTCAGAAAATGTATCTTCTCTTCGATCATTTTTTTCCAAAAACGTATTAGAATACCACACGTGGATTCATCCATGGCTGAAAATAATCTATGAAAATTCTGCCGTAGAGCTTTCACTTTGCTTTTGGATCAGACATTCTTTGAAGTTGACCTATTCTTCAGATCCCCATTTTATAACTCACATATGGTGTGCTACAATGCTGGATTCCCATTTCAAATGTGGGCAAAGTTTCAGACTACAAAGTAAAAAAATATGTTGGAGTAATCTTAGGTTGAATCTCCAGAGGGCGTCACAGACTTGTTCTTAATGTCATGTGGTAGTTCCCTGATATGAAACCAACATTTCCTAGGACAGCTTCAAGCATCAATAGAAACTGGTGAAACTTCTTACATTGGCTCTCTTCTTCCAACACTGGAGAACATCCCTTCCCTGGCAGCCCTGCAGAATTCAACGCCCCTCCCTCCTCCCACCCCACCCTTAAAGAGACAGCAGCTTAAACAAACTGTTTCAGACAGAGGCTGAAGTGAAAGTGTGAAATATTAGTGCGTTTTTGTGTCTCTTTTTGAGACCACAAACAGACACAGAAACATCACATATTTCCATCATTCAATGATTAAGAGGAACAAAATGTTTTTTTTGGGGGGGGGGGTTTTCGGTTGATCGCTTAAACAACAAGATTTAATCAAAAAGCCCACTTCATGTGTTTAAATAACATGTTTAGTCATCCTAAAGACATTCAATTTACATCATACACCAGAATCAACTTCCTGAGATGGATTCACCTGCGTCACACCAAATCTCATTCACTTTCCTGTCACTTCTGCAGTACAATCTTCCTATCATCGCCTACTGATTAAACTCCCTCCATGACCTGTTTGCAAAATGTATTCTCTCAAGAATATTTGAATCTCCTCTGATATTGCAGTAATTGTGATGTTATGAATGTTTCTGTATTCAGTGTCTGAGGTGTAAAAACTCGCCTCATTCAAGAAGCACCCAGGTTTGAATTTTAGATCGAGATTGAAATCAGATTCCATCATCGTGCAGAGGGCAGAATAAGGATAGGACATGCATAATGATATTGTTGTGGATTATTATGGGCAGCGTGTCATTAAACATCAATAATGTCACACGTCAGACAAACTGAGGTTTTCTGCTTGATGAGGAAGGAGGAGTGACGTCATAGCAACAGAGTTTTTCAATGGGGCTTTGTGTTTGCGTGTGTGTGTCTGTGTGTGTCTGTGTGCAAGCTGCAGCATCATTTATCATTTTTGCGTCTATTTCTCAGTCAGTTGCTCCACCTGGTGGTAAAAACACGATACTGCGACCTCTGATCATTTGTAGCTTTTCTTTTTTTTAAGCGCTTTACAAGCATTTTAAATATTGAAACACTTCAAAAACCTTACTAAAAAGTATTTAATGAATACATTTGGTTTATTTGAAGCAATACTTTTGGCAGCAGGAGCTTTTCTTTCTATTCTGCTGATGTAAGATTGTGTTTGATGTCATGGCTTATAAACCTAATTTCAAAATTCACAATTTTTGAAGTCTATCGACAGGTTTAGAGATTCTTTAAGTCAATGTACAAAGTCCCCTTCTTTTGGTATATCTAGTACTGCTTCGCTAGTTGAAATGTAATTTACTTGCAGCTGAGTAAGTTATTTTCATTCTTCGGCAAAGAGGAAAGCATAAAGTCCAGTAAAGGGGCATGTTGCTATTTTCAAAAAGTGGCAAAAACATGCAGCTACAGTGACCAGAAAGTAGGGGAGGAGTCAGGGCAGGGCTACCTGTGATGAGCTCTGGTTTAAGAGAGGACCAAATGTGACCCAACCAACACAAAACAATACATCGCTAATGCTAGATGTAAGACACATTACAAGCAAGTTTTGCTGCAAATACCTCTATACTATAAACAAATCAGTGTTAAGACATGAAAACAGCATATTTAAAGTGTTGATTTATATTTCATAAAGTGAGAAAATCCTGTTTATGGTCTCCTCTTTAACTCTAAGTGATAAAAACGATCAGAACAGATTTGTTGTCACTTGTATGAGAACACATCTTCTCTCACTTTTTCGCTGTCTCTTATTTATCAATAAGCCGTGTTTGCAGAGGGTTTTCTAATCCCTGCAGGACAATTACAACCTACCTACCTCGGCATAAAGTGCCTGTTAGGCCGTTAATTGGTTTGCGGTCTGGCGGCATGTGGTGGCAGTGGTGATGCACTGTTGGGTATTGACTCATTCTCCCTGAGGTGACAATGAGTCGTTCTGTCTGCTTGGCTCGTCTCTAGACCAAATCTCTGAGGATATTTCATGAGTTTTAGACAAAAAGAGAAAACCACATTTGTTCTGTTTTACATTGTCTTTTCTTTTGTCTCCTAACCAGAACCACAGGGATAAGATAGCTTTGACCCTTGACCTTTATCTCACTGCTGCTTGTAATGATTATAAAAATGAAAATGAATCTGCTGATGCTTAATTTATGACTTTATAATAGTTGTAATGAAAAAGTTGAAAACTCTGAGGCGATATAGTTTTTTTAAATTTATATCTACACACACACATATATATATACACATACATACATACATATATATATACACTCAACAAAAATATAAACGCAACACTTTTGTTTTTGCTCCCATTTGTCATGAGATGGACTCAAAGATCTAAAATTCATTCCAGATACACAATATTACCATTTCTCTCAAACATTGTTCATAAATCTGTCTAAATGTGTGATAGTGAGCACTTTTGCTTTGCTGAGACAATCCATCCCACCTCACAGGTGTGCCACATCAAGATGCTCATCAGACACCATGATTAGTGCATAGGTGTACCTTAGACTGTCCACAATAAAAGGCCACCCTGAAATGTGCAGTTTTTGCTTTATTGAGGGTCTGGGGACTCAGAACCAGTCAGTATCTGGTGTGACCACCATTTGCCTCATGCAGTGCAACACATCTTCTTCGCATAGAGTTTATCAGATTGTCAATTGTGGCCTGTGGAATGTTGGTCCACTCCTCTTCAATGGCTGTGCGAAGTTGCTGGATATTAGTGGGAACTGGTACGCGCTGTCGTATACGCCGGTCAAGCACATCCCAAACATGCTCAATGGGTGACATGTCCGGTGAGTATGCTGGCCATGCAAGAACTGGGACATTTTCAGCTTCCAAGAATTGTGTACAGATCCTTGCAACATGGGGCCGTGCATTATCTTGCTGAAACATGAGGTGATGTTCATGGATGTATGGCACAACAATGGGCCTCAGGATCTCATCACGGTATCTCTGTGCATTCAAAATGCCATCAATAAAATGCACCTGTGTTCTTCGTCCATAACAGATGCCTGCCCATACCATAACCCCACCACCACCATGGGCCACTCGATCCACAACATTGACATCAGCAAAGCGCTCACCCACACGACGCCACACACGCTGTCTGCCATCTGCCCTGAACAATGTAAACCGAGATTCATCCGTGAAGAGAACACCTCTCCAACGTGCCAGACGCCATCGAATGTGAGCATTTGCCCACTCAAGTCTGTTACGGCGACGATCTGGAGTCAGGTTAAGACCCCGATGAGGACGACGAGCATGCAGTTGAGCTTCCCTGAGACGGTTTCTGACAGTTTGTGCAGAAATTCTTTGGTTATGCAAACCAATTGTTTCAGCAGCTGTCTGAGTAGCTGGTCTCAGACGATCTTGGAGGTGAACCTGCTGGATGTGGAGGTCCTGGGCTGGTGTGGTTACACGTGGTCTGCGGTTGTGAGGCCGGTTGGATGTACTGCCATATTCTCTGAAACGCCTTTGGAGACGGCTTATGGTGGAGAAATGAACATTCAATGCCCGAGCAACAGATCTGGTTGACATTCCTGCTGTCAGCATGCCAATTGCACGCTCCCTCAATGCTTGCGCCATCTGTGGCATTTTGCTGTGAGACAAAACTGCACATTTCAGAGTGGCCTTTTATTGTGGGCAGTATAAGGTACACCTGTGCACTAATCATGGTGTCTGATGAGCATCTTGATGTGGCACACCTGTGAGGTGGGATGGATTGTCTCAGCAAAGCAAAAGTGCTCACTATCACACATTTAGACAGATTTATGAACAATGTTTGAGAGAAATGGTAATATTGTGTATCTGGAATGAATTTTAGATCTTTGAGTCCATCTCATGACAAATGGGAGCAAAAACAAAAGTGTTGCGTTTATATTTTTGTTGAGTGTATATATACATGATACATATATATACATATATATACATATATAGCGATGTACAGTTATTACCTATGAAGAAATGAGCTGTAGAGACCAAAACTTTCTGGTGTCTGGATTAAACTGCATAACATTCTTATGCAGCAGCAGCAAGTCAGTGTGTTTGTGTGTGAGGAGCAGAATGACCTCCTGCTCTCTCACTTCCTCCTCTGAAAGACTTGCTGACCTGAACACAGCAAGTTAAAACTTTCACAGGTCAGATCAGGAGTGAGAATGTGGACTTTTATTCTCTCTGTTTTCTTCTGTTAGTTCAAATGATTGATATTTGATATTTTCAGTCTTTTCTTTAAGATGATTATCTCTCTGTTCCATCTTTTCCTTTGTTGACTTCTCTTTTTTTTCCCCATTTTATTTTATTCTGTTTGTGGATGCAAACAGATTTTATTTAGATTTTATTTTCTGTCTTGGTCAACTTGAGTTGTTTTTCAAATGGCTTTCGAAATAAACTTGACTTGTTCCATGTTCTTCTTGTAATGTTTTGTTTGTAACTTTCTGCATTATCTGCACTTTATCTTTGTCTGTGTTGTCCTTTAATTTTTGCAGCCACTTCTTTCATTTGTTGTTCTTTTCTTTGTCCTTTAGTTTCCAGGCATTTTGGGACATTGCTTGCGTGTTATTCTGTCCACTGTCATGTCCATGTTACTATCCTGCTCACCAATTCTTTAGTCCTGTCTTTATCTGCAGTCTCATTTCTTACCTGTCATTTTTGATCTGCTGAGGGATCATAATAACCATCCGTCAGTACTGATGATGCAGACAGATTAAATCCAGATCGAGGTGACAGATGGTGACTCGTCCTGAAACCTTAAGACTCTGGCTTGACGATAACTGGCTTCCGGCCCAGAAAAAATAGCATGAAACACATTTTTTATTTTGTTGTGTCCTGTGAAGACTGATGAGAAGTCTCAGCAGAGTAGAGACGGATGTTTGGTGTAAAGATGTCCCTACTTTTTCTTGTTTACATGCCAAACAGAATATATCATCAGGTCTTTATTAATTTTTGATGAGAGTAGAGCTAAGCCATGAATCCTAACATTAAAATAAAAATGAAGCAAGTAATGAAGCTTTGCTTTGCACAGGAGTCTTAGGAGTCACAGGAGTCATAGATTTAAAGTATGCTCACTATATGACTTTATGAATTTTTAGATTTTATTATTGTTCTTGATACAGTCTGACTTTGCACATTAAAGTTTCTAAATGTATTATCAATGTGATTTTTATGAAAGCCCAAAGTGTACATGTTATTTACTCTGTTGGTTTCTAATAACAACTTATTTCTAATTTTCTCAAGATAACAAAGCTTAGTTTAGTTTGCAAGTGTTTACTGTGAGGTCTGGGGAACAAAAAACCCCAAGATCTCAACAAAACAACCAGAAAACAACAATAAATAAAGACTAAATAATAAGTAATAAACAAATATCAAGTAATGAACTATCTATCCATCTATCCATCTATCCATCTATCCATCTATCCATCTATCTATCTCGTGTTTACTTTGCTTTTTGAATATGTTTTTGCAGATCTCAGAGCAGAGCGCAGATGTCAGAAGAGAAATAGGAAGTGTATCTGTGGTGAAATCTGACCAATCAGCAGCAGCAAGTCACCATGACCTTGCCGAATGAGGTCAAGGTCAGAGGAAGATCCTGACACAGAACAGATTAAATCAAATAGCGTTACTTTTGTGTTTACATGTAAACATGTTGATTGAACAGTCTTTTGGAAAATATAATTGAAGGAAAAGAAGTACGTTTTTTTCTGAAGTACCCGACGTTGAACTTAAATAAAGAAATTGATTTGTATAGTGTAATAATGTATAAAACATTAAACACGTGTGTGATTATTATGCTATAAAGGTGTTTGACATGAAGCGAAAGCTCCCACAGCTACTGTAATAACTGATGAAATGCAGTTGTTTAAGACAATGCAGCAGAAACAAGCAGACAACAAACACTTTTTTAAAAGTCAAGACAAAAAAAAAGAAGTGTTGTTTTCATGTACAACAATTCAACTCATTAACTTTATACTTCTTCTGCATTTATAATCATGATCTTTATTTGGCGTTATACTTTACAGATTAACATATTCCAGACACAAAGAAAGTGTTTTGGGGTAAGAAAATAATTACTTAATTACTTAGTGTGGTTCCGTTTTTTGTTTATCTTTTTTTTTATTTTATTTTTTTATTGTTGAACTTTACGGTGTGTGTGTGTGTGTGTGTGTGTGTGTGTGTGTGTGTGTGTGTGTGTGTGTGTGTGTGTGTGTGTGTGTGTGTGTGTGTGTGTGTGTGTGTGTGTGTGTGTGTGTGTGTGTGTGTGTGTGTGTGTGTGTGTGTGTGTGTGTAAAAAGAGGAAGCAGTGTGTGTATATAAACTGCCGTTGAAGTCAATATGAACATCTTCTGATCTGATCATCAGGAACTCAACACACTTCTTTCTTCATCAAGAGGTGAGACACACATGCTTACAATATATCGGTAATTTTTAATTCATCTGTCTTTAGGTGCATATTTTTTACTTATTTTGTGTTTTTTAATGTTTTGTTTTTAATTTTGTCATTTAGCGACTTCCGTGAACTCTTTGATTCTTCGACCATCATGTCTCATAAAGTGAAAGAATCTAGCCAATTCAGGGGGCGCTATAATAACCCGGTACAGAATCACTCACTGAATAACTTTAAGTATCATTTCGAGATATTTTCAGGCCTCTGTGAGATACATTTTAATTGACCTATTTGAATATTTGACTGATATTCAGCTGTCCTACACCAACCTTGGGGATCAAGGAGACGATTTTCCAGAATTTGACCCTTATGACCACAATGCTATGCCCAGAAGTGTTGCGCCTTCGGGGGGTGAGATACATTTATTTTGTTCTATTTAATGTGCAGAAATCATACACGATCAATAACATATACATTGTGTACTGTCTCGTTATTCTTCTCTCAGGTCTGAACGTTGACATCGTGGACATGTGTTTGGACATCAACAAACACAACCATTACACCGACCCCTACGACATCAAGAACCTGGTGATCCGACGCGGTCAAGTGTTCTACATGAAGGTCACCTTCAACCGCCCTGTCACCGAAGCAGACGACTTTCAGGTCGAGTTCCTCATCGGTGAGTCTCAATCCGGAACCCGAATCCATCAATACTTGATTACAACTGAGGTTGAGACAGACTGTGAAGTGAAGAATGTTCGAGAATCAGGATAAATATTTGCTGAGTGGTCAGGTAGTTCAGAATTATTCAATTTTAAAATCCATATTTCTATCTTTAGTTAATCCAGCTCACTTTGATCCTGGTTGTTTAAACAAAAAAGTAGCATCAACCTGATTCAGATACAGAGATGAACACATCTGGATGAGCAGAGCTTAAAATTTGACTTTATATTACAAACTTGCAGGAGGCACCAAAAGTTACATTAATCCAGTCGAAATCAGACTTCTGCAGGGATCAAAATTTAATTTAAATAACCTGAAAACATAAACTGAAGGTTTGATCCTGATGGAAACTTAAAACAGATCACCTGATCTCCTTTTATCTGTACAATCTGTTGAATTACTTTGAATCAGGCCCAGAATATCAGTGCTATATACAACTTTTGTCCCCAGACTTCAGCAAAATCCACACATTACAAGATTCCCAAAGTTGATTTAAATGAGATATATATACATACAGTATATACATATATATATATATATATGTGTGTGTGTGTGTGTGTGTGTGTGTTTAATATTGGTGTTGATTGATTATTACTGTATATGTTTTTTTCCCTTCAAAATCCTTCATTTATTATAACTCCATGTTTACCAAATCTTTTATACCAGTAGTGCAAAAAAAAAATTTCAAAATGTCTAAAATATGAACTTGTTTGTGAAAATATATTTTATTTGACCACATTTATAGTTTGATGCTTCGTCCCTCTAATTCGGTCTGAAACAGCCCTCAGCTGGGATCAGGATTAATGATAAAAGTCTGTAAAGGATGTGACAGGGATCCTGATCAGGACGGGGCTTAAGACCAACTAGCCGATGAAAAGATGTTAACAGTCGTTCACTGAACAATTAAACTACTGTCAGCTCATCAGGCAGCAGCACAGACACACACACACACACACACACACACACACACACACACACACACACACACACACACACAGCTACTCTGTCTGACAGATGTTTGCAGACATGTTTTTATCAAGCCTCAGCTCAAAAAAATTCTGATCTTTTTAATCAGATTAAATAATTATATTTTATTTTGGGCAGAAAAACTTTTCCTTCTGTTACTTCCTTGTTTCCTGTCATATCTTTTCTTTTTTACTATCCTTGTCTTCCTGTCTCATTTTCATTCCTGTTGTTCTTCCCTCCGGCACGCTTTTGCTGATCAACTCTTCTCTTGTTAACCCCTCCTTACCAATCCTCTTTCCTCTCCTCCCTTGAATTCTTCTCCATCTCTTCCCTCTCTTGTTTCCTTGCCTCACCTTTTCTCTCCTCTCCTCTTCTTTGGTCATTGCCTGTCCCTGATTTCCCTCTCCTTATTTTCTCTTCTGTCTTTGCTTCCTCTCCTTTAAAATGTCCTCAAACCCCTAATATCACACTCTCCTCCTCCTCCTTAGGTCGTCACCCTTCTGCTAGTAAGGGTACTATGGTGGTGGTGACTTTTGGCAACCGTAAAGGTGGCCCGTGGGCAGGTAAAATCATGGAGATGGATGGAGAGTCTGTGATGTTGGAGATCAAGCCAACGGCCAATGCCCCCGTGGGAAAGTTTCGTACCTATGTGGCTGTTACGACAAACACCGGCATTCAGCGAACCAAGAGGAATGCCGAGACTGACTTGTACCTGCTGTTTAATGCCTGGTGCCCAGGTACGAAAACCCACAGACACTCTACTGCCCCCTGCTGACTGTAGAGTGGTAGTTCATTTTCATATTGATGATGACAAAATGACTGAAATTGTGGGGAATTGTTTAGAACGCTCCAGAAGATTATTTCTTGCAGCACCCACTAAACAGGCTGCAATGGCTGAAACATAATCCCAGTGTGGAAATTTATCCAGATCAAAGTGCAACCTCTAAAATTATTGTCAAGTTGTTATTCTAAGCATCTGACAAATGTAAAAAAACAAAACAAAAGATTGCTATACAAATAGACCTTTTTATGGAATTTTATAACCAAAATCAGCGTTCCTCAACTCCATTGACAAAAACTGTCATTTCTCCTTAGATAACATAGGTGTTGCCAATCTATCACTGCATCTATTGGTTTTTAATGGTCAAAATTAACCATTAAAAACAATCAAGTCACTTAAAAACAACTAAAAAGCGAAATGATCAAGGTCTCAGAAGAGGAGCTTCCCCTGAGTTCCACAAAATAAAATCAATGTTTTCTTCAATGTGTTTTTGGAGCCTGGTGTCTTTGAAGTAAGGGAGGTTTCTGGTTTAAACACATCATGTTCGTCCTTCATTAAAAAGGTCTATATATGTTGGGATCCTTTCTGTGATGTTGCAAGACACTTAGAATGAAAAAAAAAACCCAACAACAACAGAGGACAGAATTTCAACAGCTTAGATCGTCACTGCCTACGCGATTGTCTCTTTCTCTGCAGATGATGCTGTGTTTTACCCGAATGAAGCAGAACGGTTTGAGTACGTCCTGAACGACATCGGTTGCATCTACAGTGGTGTTGCCAGTTCTATGTCACCCCGATACTGGCTGTATGGACAGGTATAATCAAATATAATGCATGAACACCATAACAACTCAGAGAATTAACTGTAAGGTAATGCATCGTCTCTCTGCAGTTTGAGCATGGCATTTTGGACGCCTGTATTCAAATCCTGGATGCGTCTCGGATGCCGATCGCCAACCGAGGCGACGCCATCAAACTGGTCAGGATGGGATCAGCCATGGTAAGAAAACAGACTGAGGAACACCTAACCTGCTCAACTATAGTTCAACTGTCTCTAAGTATTGGACATGAATTTGAAAATATACAGAGGTCTTTGGTCTCAAGATTTATTAAAAATTAAGCAAGTCTTAAGTATTTCTTAAGATGTTTTTAAAACTCTTTGCCCGTGTTAGGCAGCACAAAAATAAATCCATAGGACTTTCTCCGTGAGCACAAATACTACAGAGTGGTAAACATGGTTCTGTTACAACTTTTTGCAACGTATTATGGCCAAACATAACAACCTGTCTCAGTATATTTGATATGTTGTCTTAGTGTTATATCAAATGAAATATGGGATTCACTTATTTTGCCAATTATCATATTCTGTTTTTATTTACTACATTTTAAACAATGTCCCAACTTTTTGGGGTTGTAATGCGTATGAACAATACTGTCCCAGGGTAACTGACGTTTGACCTCCCTCTTCCCTCAGATAAACGCTCAGGATGATAATGGTGTGTGTGTCGGAAACTGGGGCGATGATTTCTCCATGGGCAAGCCCCCGACATCTTGGACCGGCAGCGTCCAGATTCTGCTGCAGTATATCAACACCGGAGTCCCTGTCTGCTACGCGCAGTGCTGGGTGTTCGCAGGGGTCTTCAACACATGTGAGGACTTAAAACTGTCTATATGAGATCATTTCAAGTACGAAAAGTGTTTTTTTTTTTTTTTTCAAGTAAAATATTTTGAAAATTCATAATCACCACAAAGTGTCGAAAAATGACCACAAGAAACACAGTCGCCAAAAAAGCAGACACAGAAGAACCACACAGATGCAAATAGCTCCAAGGGTTTGGTTTAAAAGTAACAATGTGAAATGAATATATTTTATTCCATTGCAGTGCTTCGTTGCCTCGGCATCCCGTCGAGAGTCGTCACCAACTTCAGTTCAGCTCATGACAACACGGGCAACCTGAAGACTGACCTGATCTTCAATGCTGACGAAACACCGGACACAGAGGGAACCACGGACTCCATCTGGTTAGACCATAAGCCTTTCAGTCGTTACTGTTGCTAGTAGAATAGATTGTAAGAGTTCTCATTCCCGGTCCTTCACAGATTTCAACACATTTTAATTTAAACTAAAACAGTTTGGGCCTCAGACCGCAGACAATGTCACAAAAACTAATGTCACAATAATTCTTCAAAATCGTTTGTAAAGTAGGCATTAACAACCAGAAAAGGAAAAAATAGAGTAAAATGCCCCAGAATTGTACAGAGTTCAAGCAAGTGCAACTTTTTTTATCAGTGTTTTGCTAAAACCACTGTGTAGGCTATTTACATTACATATTTTCTCTAAAGGAACTACCACTGCTGGAACGAAGTGTACATGATACGCCCCGACCTCCCTGCCGAAATGAGCGGCTGGCAGGTGGTGGACTCCACACCGCAGGAGATGAGCGATGGTAAGATATTTGTATACAGCCAGATGAATAAAAGGTGAAAAATCAATAGACGAAAGATAGTTATGATCCTGTGTTTGATTTTCAGGAAATTATCGCTGTGGTCCATGCTCTGTTGCTGCCATCAAGGATGGTCTGCTTTGTCACCCATTTGACTCTGGATTTGTCTTTGCTGAGGTTTGTTTTTAACCATTTTGAAAAGGACAAGAAGTAGCCTACAAAAAAATGAAAAAGGAAAAATACTGAAATTTAGAAATACACAGTGTATTTATTTAATTTAATTAGAAGTACAAAATATTAAGGCATGCAGTTGCAATGCATTTTTATACAATATGATAAATTAAGATATACGGTATAATATGATACAACAAAGGTGGACTTCAAATAATGTATTCCAATTTTTTTTTACCTCTATCACCAGGTGAACAGTGATGTGGTCTACTATAAGAAGGATAAATATGGCACCCTGACTCCGTGGAAGGTGGAGACGGCTATGATCGGATTGTCAATCTGCACTAAAGCTGTGGGCAGCTTTCAGGCTATGGACATCACACAAAACTACAAGTACCCAGAAGGTAACTCCATACTTCCAGATGAAAAAACAACAATGTATAAATAAGGTAAAAGAAACAAAAAACTAAAACACTGTGTGTATTGTTTTGTTTTTTGTATTCAGGCAGTAGATCGGATGAGCAGACAATGGCTCGGGCGGAGGAATTTGGCTGTGTGAGGGATCACTCTGAGCTGGCTCCGCAAAAGATGTCTGTTTCTATCAGTTGTGAACAGGTAACACACCTGTCTGCACACCTGTATTTGAAAAAAATCTTGTCCATCTTTTAATCCAACTATGTCCATCCTTTTATCAATCCTCCATCAGTCTTTTTAAATCTGTCTTGACATGACCTGTGTATCATCCATCCAATCGATCAATCATTAATCCATAACCATCCCTGATCCATTCATCTTACATTCATCCATTAATTTAACCAACATGTGTTCTCCATTTCTTATATCCATGTCTGAAGCTGAAATATGCCTACATTGATGTCTCTTGTCCCTTTGTCCCTGTCTTCAGGTCTCAATTTGTCAGGATGTTAAACTGGCTGTGGATTTCCAGAACGGGTCTGATGTCCCCAAAACCGTGTTGGCTCACCTGAGTGGGGCAGTCACCTTCTACACCGGAATCGTCTGCTCTCACTTCAAAGATCAGGATTTCACTGTCACCATTCCTGCCAACCAGAGTAAGAAACAACATCTCGGAAAAAAGTAGTTAGTAGTTTGACAGTTAAACTCTGTTACGAAAAAGATTTGTGTGTGTGCGTGTGTGCGTGTGTGCGCGTGTGTGTGTGTGTGTGTGTGTGTGTGTGTGCGTGTGTGTGTGTGTGTGTGTGCGTGTGTGTGTGTGTGTGTGTGTGTGTGCGTGTGCGCGCATGTGTTTGTGTGTGTGTGTGTGTGTGTGTGTGTGTTGCAGCGGAACGTGTGCAGCTGACCATCACGGCTGAAGAATACATGCCTCACCTGGGAAATCAGCTCTGTCTGCAGTTTATTGTGAGTGGACAGGCTGATGGAGAAGGTCTGACCGCCGTCAAGGTGATAGCGCTGCAGACCCCTAACCTCACCATGACGGTAAAACCAAAGACAGACACACACACGCACATCAACAATCAAATTAAGGATGTCTTGGGATAGTAACTTAAAGCTTTTGTTGGGAACTTTATAATAGCAATCTTTTGTAATGTGTGTGCAGGTGAGTGGGCTGCCTAAGTTAAAGCAGGAGATGTTCGTGACCGTCTCCTTCAAAAATCCCTACGACTTCAACCTGCTCAATGCACAACTGGCCGTCGAGGGACCGGGACTCATGAGCTGCAGGACTCGTTCCTACAGGTGCACTTACTTCTGACGACATGCTGACAGATTTTTGACTGTATAGAAGCTGTGTATTTATTCCTTTCTGTGTTTCAGTGTCATTGAGGCCTATGGTTCGATCAGCTGGGTTTTGCCGTTCACCCCTCGAATGAAAGGAGCTCGTTACCTTGTGGCTGTGCTGTGCTGCGAAAACCTCTGCCAGGTAACATAGCCGACTTTCTCTTTTAACATTACTGTACTCATCTTTTTTGTATACACTTTAGTTCTCCTGCCCCGCCTCAGAAGTAAACGAAAAAAATGTGTTTCTGTTATTTCCTTTTTCCTTTTAAATAAAGGAACAATGAAAATCCAACTATGTTTTTAGTTGAAAAAGAAAATCATCTTGTTTTTCAAGCCAATTTCAATGGAGGTTTTTTTTTTTTCAGATTTGGGGAGCACTTGAGCTTAAGATTGAGGGCTGACATGATTGGTTCAGAGATCGGTGACACCGCCCTTGATCCACCCAGCTTTCACCAATCAAAACAGCTTTAATCTGAGTGGGCGGAGATTATGCAATTTAATGCCTTGTTGATTCTCTGTCTTTTTTAAATTTAGACTCAAATGTAAAAAATCCAGATTCTTAATGATTTCTCTTGACAGATGAGGGAGGTTTGTGTAACAGACTTTAAAATTGTAATATTGTAAATTCAATGTAGCCCAAATGCTCAGAGGTAAATCCAGATATCCCAAAAAACATGAAAAATATGACCATTATATATGACAAGTCAGAGCATCAAGTTGATAAGATCGTTTTATGTTGCTCTATTAAGGTCAATTTCATTGACATTATTTTTTTAATTGCTCAGTTAAATCCGTTTTTTCAAATCCAAGTCTTCATGAAAACTAAAAATCATTTAAAAAAAACAAACTACAAAATATTAATCAAATGAAAACAGTCTTGCTCATTGTTTTAGTAAACACAGACTTTTGGCATGTGTGCCAAGACAAAGATTTTAATGGTAATTAAATGCTACATCTCATTTGTCTCACATGAGCTTTTGAAGTCAAGATAATTAACCCAAAAATCATAAAAATCAATTTCCAGAAATGTTGGAATGTTACATTTCTTCAGCATAACTTTTTATCGAGGAATATTTTCCAGATCGTAGAGATCTTTCATTTTTACGTTTTATTCAACATTTTAATTGCTACTACAAGTCAAAACTGAGTCTGTTTGTCAACCGTCTAAAATGATAAATCTGCTCATAATTAAATTATAAATAATAAAGAACTCCAACATTCACGGACTGAACTCCTGGGATTTTAGACCATGAACATTTAGTTTGACCTTTTTTACTGCTAGTTTAATTAGCGAAGGCTAAGATTTATATCACTGGATGTGATTCTGCTGCAGATTTGCCTTTTTGTGATACATATTTTGATATCATGATAAGACATCTCAATCAAAGTTTAATCAAATAAAAAAACACCATGGATGTTCATGGTGAGCTCACAGACTCAGTTTTGCCCTCACAGCCTCCTCTCAGTCTGGATTTAAAATATGTTTAATGAGAATTTTGATTAGATAAAATGTGATTATCTTTCTTTTCTTTGTGACTGAAATTCTTTTATTAATGCTGAAACTCTGTACTAACAATAAAAGCAAATTCAAAACCACTGAATGTGTCATACTTAATAATTCAGTACTTAAGTAGCTTGGTTCCATTCCTTGGTGTGTGCGTGTGTGTGCGTGTGCGTGTGTGTGTGTGTGTGTGTGTGTGTGTGTGTGTGTGTGTGTGTGTGTGTGTGTGTGTGTGTGTGTGCGTGTGTGTGTGTGCGTGCGTGCATGTGTGTGTGTGTGCAAAGGGACCATTAAGATGTAGTGGTGTATAACCCTTAAAGGATTTGGGTTTAAATGAGTTAAAAACAAGGAAGGAAATACTTAAAGGGCCTTCATTATAATACTGATTTGAATTTTCAAGTCAATAAAGTAATAAAATATTATTTA
Source organism: Symphodus melops (assembly GCF_947650265.1). Classification (NCBI taxonomy): domain Eukaryota; kingdom Metazoa; phylum Chordata; class Actinopteri; order Labriformes; family Labridae; genus Symphodus; species Symphodus melops. The sequence continues at coordinate 17,940,634 of NC_136704.1, forward strand.
ACCATTATGATTAAGACCTTCTTGTGTTTTTACATTTTCCTCTGTTTTATTAAAACACCCTACATTTTACAGCATATTAGAATAGATTTCCCTTAAACTCTATATAAACAAACAAAAAACATAATAATTATTTTCAATTATTATGAGTATTTTATATTTTAATTTTTGTATCATTATTTTTGGTAATATGGACTGTATGTATCGTGAATAATTGTATAAGTCGACTGTTGTTTTCTGGAGTCATTGCAGTTCTGTTTTGAACCACTGGAAGGAGCCAGATGACTTTCACACAGGACTCTGACTTATTTTGAGCTGTGCATCAAGACTTCCCTCCAGATAAAAATCCCTCTTTGAGGGTTTAGTTTTTGGTTTGTCAGGTTATTTTTTGATCTAACTTCATCACATTTAACCTGAAATAATTCTCAGGTTCCACAAATTAATCTTTGAATTTTAATGTTTAAATCAAGACAAAAGTAGGCTTTTAACTTCATAACAAAGACAAAGTAAATAATAATAATTATAACAGAATCTATCAATGCAATTTAACTCTATAATTGTGTGTGCATGTATGTGCGTGTGCATGTGTGTTTTGTTCAGGTGTCAACATTCCCATCTCCCACCCCTGACAGCAACAGGTGAGTTATAGTTATGGTTACTGTATCTAATGTATCAACATCACAAAACTGGTCGGTAAGTCTGCCACACACACACACACACACACACACACACACACACACGTCTCACCTTTTATTTACAATAATTTGACTGTTTGGTATTGAAAGACATTTGTCTTTGTGAGGACTTTTGGCCTTAAGGAATGTATTGTGTTAAAATACGAGAAGTAAAAGTATTTATAGTGCAGACAAATAGTATGTATAAATATGTATCATAAATATGATGTGTTTAAATCAAACAAATCCTTTTGAATTCATCAAATCAAAATCAAAGCGACTTATTGGTAAGACATCTCCATTCCAAAAGTTTCAAAGACTTTCAAACGGGAATTTACCTGTTTCATCGGGACAAAATACATAACATCTATGACATTATGACAAATCTGAACTTGTTGTATCATGTACTTATGATGTCAGAAAGCTGTACAGAAAGGATCCCAAGAGGATTATATCTACTGTATATATTTTTTTTAAAGATTAGAAGGACCCCTTAAGACAGTTCCAAACTCACAATGGGATATCTTACAATGTCATATGTCCACATGCTATATTTACAGATTCTGACACAATATGACACTTTACAATACACTTTGTATGTTTCTTAATTTCTCAATAACTGTGAACATCCAAAATGACATAAATGCAGCATTTACGTGGTTACATGAGTGAGGTAACCTTTAATTCCAAGACTACAAAAATGGTGGACAATGCATCACTTCCTGGTCACACTGTCAGTCATTTCTCTAAAGCAACATTTTTCTTTTGTATTTAAAGTGTTTTAGAGTAAAACAGTTTTAAAAAGAAACAAACTTTGGGTTCAGTGTTTAATGTTCAGCTCTGTTAAGTCTTTGCTGCTCTCCGGCTGCATGCTACGAACTGTGTGTGAGTCTGTAGCTGAGTTGGGCAGGCCTCAAGCTGCAAGGCAAACAACTGTTACCTACAAATCATCCGTCACTATTGGAAACCGGTTTTTCGTCCACCCCCCCCCCCCCCCCCCCCCCCCATCTCCCTCCCTCCCTTCCCTTCCCTCTTCTTCTCCTCTCCCCCACTCCCACCATCCCCTCTGCTGCAGCTCAGGCTTGAAGTGCATGTCCAAGCAGCAGATTTGAAAACTTTTAGAAAAAGGAAACATGGCTGCAGACGAAGAGGAGCAGAGAGGAGAGACAAGAGACGAGCATGTGTTGTTGAAGCTGGTTGGGAAACAGAGAGACGGAGCACCATGTGCTCATCATCCCCCCACACTGCCGACAGGTGTTGGCTTCATGTGACTGCCTGCTTGCCTGCCTGTCCGGACAACGCTCCAATGAAGAAAGAGGAGGAGGAGGAGGAGTGTGTAAAGTTTCATCAACAACAACTGTGTCAACTCGCTTGGTGTTGGGAAACCCTCTGGCTCAGATCTCCTCTCTGCGGCTGGGGATGCCTCTCCTCCTCCTCCTCCTCCTCCTCCTCCTCCTCTTTTCCTCTGGATGAATGAATGAATCCACCCTTTTGTTACCAATGGCTCGTTCCTCGGCAACGGCCCCATGGTTACAGTCCAATAAATAACATCACACTCTCTCTTCTGCCTCTCTGGTTTCCAGGCCAGGATGCTAAAAGGAAACTTTTTTATTACAGATTTATTTTATTTTGTCAGTTTTTGTATCAAATCCACACTAGCAAAAACTCCAAGGTAGCATTTAACAATTAAAAGGTAAAAACAGGTTAAATTCAAACGAAACAATTAAGCAAAAGAAACAGTTACACAGCAGACTTAGCTAATAAGCACATGGTCCCTGATGACATGAAAAGTTGCAGAGAAGTTATTTGGAGGGAAATCTCACAATTGCATAAATAATTCTGAGGTAGCATCTATCACCAAATTCACCAGGAACATTCTGTACTAATTTGAAAATGGATCCTTAATGAAAACATAATGATGATTACATATTGGATGAAAAACAACTTTAAAAAGCTGGACAAGGGGCGCCGGTGGTCTGGTGGTTGGTGCGCCCGCCCTACAGTAAGTGCAGAGCTTTGTGTGTGTGTGTGTGTGTGTGTGTGTGTGTGTGTGTGTGTGTGTGTGTCCTGGGGATGGGCTGCTTGTATCTGAATGGATTAATTTGAATTGAAAAGTGGACTACTGAGGTGAAAAGCAATGATTGGATTAGTAATGTAATGCTGTTAGCTGCTTTTCTCTCTCTCTCTCTCTCTCTCTCTCTCTCTCTCTCTCTCTCTCTCTCTCTCTCTCTCTCTCTCTCTCTCTCTCTGTGTGTGTCTGTAATGAAGTGGAGACTCCTACAGTCTGTTTCGGCTGAGCCTGTATTTCATATGTCAACAGAACACACAGATCTCTTCATGCTCTGCTTCTCTTTCAGATTCTTGTCTTCACATTAGGAGCTTTGACCCTGCTGCTCTCTGAAAGCAGAAAGGCAAAATAGATCGCAGACAAAAGGACAATGTCAACTGATCGCTAACATATAATCATCTATTTTCTCAACTATTTCCTTTGTGACATCAGTTTTCACTTATGCTGCGGCCATCGCTGAATTGATTGCAACTGTCAGGATGTGATTAGCCTAGCTTAGCATAAACACTGGAAATAGAGAACAAAGCCTAAACTGTCTTTACCAACTTGAAAAAATACACCCGTTAGGTTTTCTCCTTTGTGTTACTTTTACTTGTGTTTTGTGTTCATGCTTAACATAAACTTTCTTTGTCATTTAATTCCTGCAAAGACAGCAGAGAAATGTATTTCCCACTAATCTTTTCCTTAAAGCAAGCTGAAGGAGGTAAAGAGCCTCCTGCACACAAGTGAACACAATGTTTGAAGTCATTTAGCCGCTAACCAAAGTCGTGGTAACACCCAGTCCTCCCATCAGCCCCTCCTCCCTCTCCTTCATCAGCAACAGGCCCAACCAGCCTGGGACAGGCAGGGAGGCTCTTCCTGCTCTGCTGCAGCCGCCCGCGGGGGAGGAGGGGGGGGGAGGAGGAGGTGTGTGATGGGAGGAGAGATGCCTGTGTGCTCCTCGCTCCAGCAGGGGATGATGGGAGGAGGAGGGGTCTGTATCTGGAGATGGAGGAGGGCTGTCAGGAATGTGGGAGAGGAGCTCCACATGCAGCAGGCAAGGAGTCGAGCTGCTCTCACTCGCACTAAATTTAACAATGAAGGTCCAGGAGGTTTAAATTTAGTTTGCAGCTGAAGTTTGCACCGGGAGTTAAAGTCTGCTCTTGCGCATAAGGAGAAGGGGTTATTCATAAACTCCTCATCCTGTTCTCTGCTGCTCTCCTGCACGTGATGCAGAGTCTGCAGATCAACAAGTCCACTGTTCAAACTCGTCATTCTTTATTTTATTTTTTTTACTTATGTATGTTATGTATGCAACAGAAAATGTGCAATAAATACTGTTTCCAGTATGTGCATTTCTGTTTACTTATGGAAGTCTGGATGCTGATTTTGTTGATAGTTTGTATTTCCTAGTACTACTGTGGAGTTCAAGACCAATGTTCTCACAGAGACAATAAAGTGTATAAAATAGTATTGTTATATAATGTATCTTAACGTATTGTTTCAGCTCAGTTGTTATTGTATTTTATCATATCTTCCCGAATAGTATTGTATTGCTTCTCCTTGAAAGGTATCACATCGCATCCTCTTCTCGTATCATGTGATGTAGCCTTGCCCCTCTTTTGTCATCATTGTACATATCGTATCGTCTTGTATCTGATAGTTCAATGTAGCCTTTCGAGGCCTCTTCCTGTCTGATCTCTTCCCATGCAGTCTTGTATTGTTTTATTTTGGATAGCTTTGCTTCAAATCATATTGTATGATAAAGTCATAATGACACTAGGGCCTTTAGTTAACCGTTGCAAATGTAGCACTGTTATGAAAGGCCTTCAATTTTTGAATCAATCAACAGGTTTTAAGTGCTATCACAGTTCAGAAAAGACATTAGGATTGGCATGGCATTGGTTTCTTTTTGAATTATTGTGAAGGTGGAATGACTTCACCTTATGTTTTTGTGAAGATTTATGGTGGAAAAACTACTTTTAAGATGGAATTAGTCTTCTTCTAAATTGATCTTTCACAAGATTTGGCAACACAATTTCAATGGTTTTAAATCATCTCAAAGTTTTAAGACAGCCATATATTACTTTAGACTCGTGACAATGATTTGAAGGATGAAATATCTTTACATTTAAAGTGTTTTGTGTAATAATATGTCTTGATAATTTCATAGCCCTGCATGTAACTTAAAACTTGTATGACCTTATAGACTTTTGGACATTTTCAAAAGTAGTAGTAATCTATTTATTTAAATAGGGTCAGTGCACATTAATGAACATATACAAATATCTTTAGAGATATTATTACACTACTTTAATGAGAAAAAATGATTTTTGGAGACAGGTAGCCAATAAATTAAAACTTTTATTTCACTTAAAAACGTTTTCCCTGATTTTGAGAAAGGTTCCATTTCCATTGGCCCTCACTTCAGCAAGATATATTTTACATTTGTAACTCAATCACCTTCCTGGAAACAGAAGCAGCTTCTTCCATCCCCCTAAAACTGACGGTTGGCATCCTCGCTTCAGTCCAAAGCCCGCGATATCTCAGTCTATCCCACAGCTAAACTTCTAACTCTCGCGATAACTGCTGTAGCTGCCTCCACAGTGTGACTGCGAGCAGGGAAGCAAACAGCGCGGATGGTTTCTTATCTTCTAGTACCTTAAACTCTACGTCATCGATAAAACAAACGCTTGTTTCTTGGTTGTTGTTTTTTTTATTCAACGACATTAAAGAAGAGTGAGTAAATGAGGCGACACAGCTTTAAGAATTGACTTTAAGTTTAGGGTAATCAACTTTAAGTAATATTTTATTTCGAAGTAAGGTTAATTTAAAACATGCGCAAAGTTTTTTTTTTTTTTTTTACAAGAGTTACAATTTCCGCAGAGATTGTTGAATAAAGTTTTGACAGCTGAATAAAATTGCTGATTTAATTATGTTTTCCTTTATTTAGGAGAACATGGGATTATTTCCTCCTCCATCACGGCTGCAGGCGCAGGAGTAATCCAGCAACGTGCATCTGAGTGTGCGTAAAGAGAGAGATGCTTGGTGGCCACGTCCCCTTGGAGACTGGAGAGACAACACGTGATGAGCTTTACTTATCAGGTTTAGAGGGAGAGACACACCGAGAGAGAGAGAGAAACACCGAGAGAGAGAGGGAGAGAGAGGGCAGAGTTTGGAGTCCAGAGAGGAATTAAAACTAAACACAACTTCATTTCAACATTTTCCTCTCGACGAGTTCTGTCCTCGAGTTATTCTTTTTTTTTTTTTTCCTCCGAGAGAGGAGAGAGGAAGAGAAGCAGAGGAGGAGGAGGAGGTTGAGGAGGGAGGGGAGGAGGAGGAGGAGGGGAGCTGGAGTAAAGTTTGTCCAAGTTTGCACATCCCTTCGGAAACGCCATTTTGATTCCTCTCCTCTCCGGAGCGAGTTTGCAGCCTCTCTCCCTTCTTTTTTTTTTCTTCATCCCCCTTTTTTTCATCCACCATCCCCGCCGTTCATCACCACCATCATCATCATCGCCCCCACCACCACCACCATCATCATCCTCGCCACGATGTCTCGGCGCAAGCAGCCCAACCCCAACAAAGTCAAGCGTAAGTCTGCGTTTTTCACCTCTCCATCGCTGTTTGTGTGCTTTTCTGGCTCTGTGCACGCTGTGTGATCGATGTTTGGTGTGTTTGTCGCTATTGGGGGAAAAGTTTTGACTTGTTGACGCTGTTTAAAGAAAGTTGAGCTGAGATGTGGGGACAGCGAGGGAGGGATACCAGTTTTTTTCTCTCTCCTCTCCGTGTTGCTTCCTAGTTTGATGCGCATCCAAGCGGTGGAATTCAACCCCATGTCTCTTCCTCATTTACCCTACTGCAACTTATTATGAGCAACTTCTTGTTTTGTCGACTTTTTGGTGCAACTTTATCCCCTGTATGCTCGTTTGGGGCTGTTCTGCCCCACGGGGTGGGTGGCAGGGGGAGGGGGGGGGGGTTCAAAGTCTGCTCGCCGCCCGAGTTGAGCATCCATATCTCGGGTGCACTTTGGTCGGAGCCTCGCTGCTAGTGGCCATGTGTAAAGCTATCAGACACCAATCAAAAGCTAGCAGCAATTAACACCGTGGCTTCCTGTGTGTGCCTAAAAGTAAAACCACCTGTTGATTATCTTCGGAAAGGAAAGATGGGCATGGTGAAATGGGAGCTTATGCACATTATAGATAGTCAATGTGTTATTAACAGAATATATTTTATATGTTAATGTGATAGATCTTTTACTTAATAAGGTTGGTGTTTTTCTGATGTTGGTTTTGCTGGAGGATACAAGTAGGCCTAGCCTATTTTCCCAGTTATGGCCTAGTTTTGGCAGAATCCATAAACTGGTGACATGTGTCAAAGTACTGGTGACGAGTTTTGAAGTATTTGTTGTTGGTTGTAAGAGATCATTTGTGTTTGGTCCTTTCAAATGTCAAATCATCATCGTTCTAAGGTGAACTGTAAATTTAACATTTAGGCTATTGCGAATCACATCAAAAGTTACTTTTCGGCTATATAAAGAAAGGAAAGTGATTTCCTCCTATATTGTGTGGTTACAGATTAAGTTGTGTCATTATGTTATTGTGACCTCTGTTTTTGTTGAAGACCAAGACAAGTAGCCTAGTTATAAGCCTATGATCTGGGGTTTCTATTTGTGATTTTCATATTGTCTCATTGTATTACAGATAGTAACTTTGAGCCCTGTCTGCATTATTTTTGATTTAGCTTGTTCTGGGTAATTTGTATTGTTTTGTAGCTTTTTATACCGTCTAATAAAGGGCAAATTTACTGGATAAATTTTATCATCCTTAAAATAATTAATAATAAGCTGCCTTAAGTACATACATTAAGTATAAGGCTGTAGATGATTTAAATCAAAAGTAGAAAATAAACTGTTCTTAAGAGGCCTGTGTAATATCGTTCTAAGATTTGCTAGAAGTTTTATTTTGAAGGGGCGGGCGACATTCTCGTTAGCACTCTGGCTAACAACGGCTAACTCGACGCAGCTGCTGTGACCTTGCCCAGACATATTTAGCCACAAACCGAGCCCTGTTCACGAATAAAGTTTCTCAAAACTCCACCGAGGCGTCCAGTCCCACGAGTTCGACTGGCGTGTATCACTTTCTGCGGCTGTTTTGCGACTTCTCGCTTCGTTTTGGGAGACTTTTCTCCCCCCCCCCGTCTCCGGTTACGCGCAGCACCGCAGCAGCAGCAGCAGCATCGACGTGACGCCTGTTGCATCCACGACCTCCTCCTCTCCTCCCCCCACCACCTCCGTCGTCTCTCCTTTTTCTCTCTTTCGACATCATCGACCGCTCTAACTTCCATTTTAAACGTTTACTTAATGCTGATTCTTACACCTGAGGCTGTCTTCGACCTCAAACCGTCGACTTTGATAACTTTTTAGCAGCTAATTCATCTGTTGCTCTCGTCGTCGAAGTTTTCTTCCCCCGTGTCGGTTCACGGCGGAGGATGCTGTTAGATGTAAAAAAAAAAAAAAAAAAAAGTAGTTTAACTGTGTGAAGGAGGGTTTGTTATCAGGTGTGCCAGTCAATGATTGATGGACGGGGTTTGGTTTGGCTTTGTGAGAGGAGATGATGAGTTGTGTCTCAGGGTTGAACTGGTTAGATAATGGTTGCTAGGATTTCTCTCTCTCTCTCTCTCTTTCCACCTCCCTGCTGTGCAACTTTACATCGACTAACTCCGTTTTTATATTCCCTTTTTTTTGCATTTAAGTATCAATTAATAATTTTATAGTAACTTAATAGTGTCTCTTGAGCCACTTGCAGTAAAATCTAGTACACTTTCAGGTGAGTTCTTGCACTCAGTCAGGCCTATGCTCACCCTGTATTAAAGGGCATCATTGTGATGTGACAAAATATAGGCTAATGAAATACGGTAAGCCTTTATAAGTTATAGCCTTATGATGCTGTGTGAGAACAAACCCTGTTTAAAGACTAAAGTTTTTCTGAATCGCGTATCGACAAAAAGCTTCAGGCTCAAACAATTCAGATTAAGGAGAGGTCACCTAACAGTTCATGCTGTCAGGTATGATTCTAACATGATGACACTGACATTATCATGGTGCGTTGCATTCACCTTTGGAGTAAGACGTAGACACTAGTAATGAAGTTGCACACAAAATGGCCTCATTCCACATGTGAACAAGTTAGACAAGCAGCCTAGAGAGGGCTACCTATGTTTTGTTAGTGATAAAGACGCACAACGTGATAATTTGTGCGAACAAACACCACGTCAACCGATATAACTTTATCAGTGTGATTAATTTTATGAAACAAAAACTAGACTAAGTCCACTATATCTTATGGCTTGTACTTCTGTTGAAGAGTATTAGCCATGTTGGATTTTGAGCTTGAAGGGGCGTTACTCATGTCATATGTGACTGGCCACTCGAAAATGTCAAACTCACGGGATCGAATGGAAAGCATCATTGAACTTGCGTAAAAAATTGCACATATTGCTTGCATACATTATTAAACAAACACTCACACCAAGACTTAAAGATTCAAAGCACCAACCTGATTGAATATCGTGAAGTGTTGTTACAGTAAATTTTAACCTTGAATCGTGATTTGGATCGCATTGCACCGCTCGCTCTATGCAGTGCATTTTGGGAACATCACTGCCACTTAAACCCTCTGATGGCAGATTATCCTATTCCTGATGTAGTATATTTATGTGTCACTGTATGTATAGCATGTTATGGTACAATGGGTGTTCAACAGATATGCTGTTATAGTTATAAAGGGCTTCTCTTACATTTGGCACTGAGCTTTTTGAGTCAAGTTTATTTTATAGCAGTCCAAAATGTTTTCTGTTTTTATTTTTTCGCTTGTAAAATACATTACTCTCTCTTATAGTGTGTTGTTTAATGTGTATTAACAGAGAAACTTCTGTGAGGCCTTTTTAAAAAAAATAATAATGTCAGTGTTAGTAGGCTGCCTGTGCTGTAACTTTCAAACCATGTATAACAAGTTTTTCCTATTATGTTGTAAAAGTATATTTATTTACATAATGGCAACTAAATTGTGACCTTGTGGTACCTGCATCCTGTGCAGTAGTCGCCAGTGGTTTGTTGAGTTTCTAGCGCTCAAATGTCTTTTTGTTTGACCGCTTCATTGTGTTTATGGCCCCAAACATCAGATTTGTTGCGAGTTTGTTGTATTTGATAGAACGCAAACAAACTTGGAGCATGTTTGTGTCTTCCTGTCGTGACTTAGGGTGAGTTTGAACTCATTTTAAACAAAGTTTTAGGATTGTATTTTTCAACTCCTTCGAGCTCTCATAGTATTCCTATTATTGCTCTTATGTCGGCTTCATTTGCAGTAAGATTTGTTTGTAGTTCTTCCAGAGACTGTTTTATTCCTTTTTGGGTAAATGTATCACTATTACTAATTCTATAGCAGCCATGCAGTATCCCTTGGTAACATTTATTGCATCTTGTTTTTACATTTAGTCTTTTTTTGGGTGCATTTTCCACACCAGTTTGTGGCTAAATCATTCAGCTTCTGCAAACTGTCGGGTCATCTTAAGTGTCAGCTTGGCTGAGATGTTAAACTGTGTATTCCTGTGGAGTTTGGTCCTCTCCTCCTATGAGAGGAGGAGCAGAAGCAGGAGGAGGAGAGATCCGGATGAGCAGTTAGCATTCCATTACGAAATTCAACACTGAGGCCGAGCTGGGCCCTCGGCGACAGGCGCAGATCTCTCTCTCTTGCGCTCACAGATCGGCACTTTTTGCTTTGGGGGTTTTTTTTTTTAACTCGTCCTTCCACTACTTGACTTCTCAACTCCAGAAGGAGCAGCAGATTTAAAAAAAAAAAAAGACAGAAAAGACATAAACAAGAACGGAGGAAGAGAGCGGAAGTGTAGTAATCAAAACATCAGAGTGGATGATTGGTGCTAAATAAAAGTCCATTCTCAGTTACTGTACGTTTGTTGTTGCACGCTGACACACAAAGCATCTTCTCCTGATGCATCTGCGTGTATGTGTGCAGGAATGCGACCGTCTTTATTCCGTTTAACCCACAGATTTCCAGTTTGCATCACTGCTTCTGTCTCCACATTGACAAAGAAAGCATCCAGTTATGGTTCCATCAAAGCTCCATTTCTTCTTCTTCCTCTTTTTCTTCTTCTGTGGTGTTGGACATTTAAAATGCTGACGGTCGATGATGTAGCCGATGATGTGTCTCACACGCACAAACGCACATCCAAACGCACACACACACACACACACACACACTCACACACAGCAGATACACACAAAGAGTTTCTTGTGCGATGGGGCATCCTCCATTGTGAGTGCTTTTAGTGGGAACTGAAGATGCACACACACACACACACACACACACACACACACACACACACACACACACACACACACACACACAGCCTGCAGTAATAGTCTTGTAAAGACATGATGCAGCATGACGAAGGAGCGAGGGATGATGTTTTGTACAAGTGGTAATAAAAAAAAAGAGGAGGAAGAAAACTAATCAAAAGAAGAGTTTGAAATTACATAAGTGATTAAAAATATTTCTTTTTACATTTAGAATAATGTCATCATCAAAATTTGAGAGGAAAATGTGTTGTCATTGTAAATGACATCACGTGAATTATCCGTATCACCTCAAGTATAACTATCATGACGATCACTCATCTCTGACCCAACAGAGTGTGTGTGTGTGTGTGTGTTAATGGGGGGTTTCAGTGGGACTTGCATGTCCACAGAGACTTGAGTGGAGTAGCTAATTAAAAGCTCTCATCCTCCCTGTGAGACTGTGTGTGTTAAATGGGGGTTAATGTGGAGATAACACACACACACACACACACACACCCGTCCTCTCCATTGATTCCCACAGTTTCCCTCAAACGACGAGCTCTATCAGTCGTCGGCTTCAGACAAACATGACGATGACGACCCTCCTCTCATTGTCTCTGAGCTTGAAACGTCTCCTCTCTTTCTTTTCAGTGCCCTCTGTCTTTTTGTGATGTAATTTAGTGTAGTGTCGCTCAGTCTTCTCTATCTCTAAAATCCCTTCAACCTAAAGAGATTTGCAAGTAAAAAAATAAAAAAAATCCGAAGTGTTGAGGAAGTATTTTAAAGTTAAAAGCAGAGAGCTGAACAGTGAGTTCACACTTGTATTTTCAGTATATTTTCGATGCTTTCGGCTGAAGCTTTGTTTCTCTGTGTTCTCTCATGATGCTAACAAGCGTCCCCTCTTTTTCTTTCTGAAACTTCATGTGACTTCCTCCTAGTTGTATTTCACCCCACTGATGCTGCAGCCGTGTACGATTTCACACCAGGAAGTCTGCCGAATAGAGCAGGAGGGGTGGGGGGAGAAAGCAAGCGTGGATGATCACAAAGTGAACAGGTTGCCGCTCGCGCTTTCTTGGCACTGTGTCCTGCTCCTATCAGAGCCAATCAGTGTGCTCGGTGGACTACCTCAGGGCGACAGGTCGGCGTGTTTGTGCAGCAACGAAAGCTGCTGAGGTGAAACTCCCCATCAGAGGGGCTGATGTTTCCTCCTCTTTTTCTCCTTCTCTCCTTCTCTCAGCACCAGACCCTATTTATAGAGCCGCCTGTTTTAGATAAGATTATGTTCCATCCCCCGACCGAGGGAGCGAGCGAGCGACCCACAGGTTAAAGAGAAAGAGGAGTTAGGGTCAGGGAGCTGACTTCAGAAACACATGGGCTCTGATATCGATCCACCACTGAGCATCTTGTCAGGACCAAACTTTCCAAACCCGGCAAAAAGTGACTGACTTGAAATGCCGATGAGAGAGGATGCGTCTTCAGTGAGATGTTCTGAAGGTGTGAAGTGTGTGTGTGTGTGTGTGTGTGTGTGTGTTGGGGGTGGGGGCAGTGAGGATGCAGACGGGGAGGTGTGGAGGAGGGGGAGGATAATGAAGGGTGGGGGAGAGGAGAGGGCGTTTAAACTGCTACACCTCTGCTTGGACCAAATGGCTCCACACACACACACACACACACACACACACACACACACATTCACTCTGTTAATCCATTGGACTAAAAACTGAATCACAAAT
>NC_136704.1:17958434-18160934 GCF_947650265.1 Symphodus melops
GTGTTTGGTGTTTCAGTATGTGAAGGTTCGACGAGTCTCTGTCCTCTGTGTGCAGACAAAACCAGAGATACACAAGGACGTGGCGGCTGCTCTTCATTTATCATGTTTGCTTTAGTTATTTCATCTCTTTATCTTTGAGCTGTGCTGTAGTTCTTCTTCTATGGTGGTTTATGTTCTTCTTCAACTCGTCATTGGATTCATTGAATCCTTAAAAAGTTTTGTCTTTTTTTTTTTTTGCCATTGAAAAGCGATTAAAACTTAAAGGAGATTCTTTAAAGTTGATCAACTAATTGGCTAATTTTTGACTTGTTGCAGATGTAAAAGGCGTTCATTTTAAAACTTTAGGGAATTGACCATTAGAGGTGTGTGTGTGTGTGTAAAGCAGGGGCCGAACGTGTGTGTGTGGTGGGTGTGGTCTCAGGTGTGAGCATTGGGGGGTTTGCTGGAGTAGGTGTGCCCACCAAACCCCATTCAGCTTTTAGTAAAAAAAAAACCCAAAACAACAAAGACTCCCCATGGGAAAGTGCTGTGGTGGGACACACACACAAACACACACACACACACACACACTTTTGTGTGTTCATGCGAAGGTGTGTGTGTGTTGGTCGGTCGCCCCGGAGGCAGAGACACAAAGAGGCTCTGAGTCTTTTCACTCAACTGAAACCTGGTCCTCTTCAGCACCACGCCCTACACACACACACACACACACACACACACACACACACACACACACACACACACACACACACACACACACACACACACACACACACACACTGTACTCAGTGAGGAAAAGATCTTCTCCTTCCCTTTTGTCTCCACTCATCTTTTTTCTCTCATCCTCCTTTGCCCACTTTTTTTCACATTTCTTCATCTTCTGTCGTTCTTTATTCCTCCTCTTCTCCTCTCCTACCTTCTTTTAGTTACCTCCCTCTCCCCTCTTCCTCCTGATTTGCCATTCTTTTTCGTCATCATTTGTTGTCCTTTATTTTCCTCCTCCTTCTCTTCCTACTCCTCCTGTTCTACTTTGTCTCCTCACAACTGTTCTCCTCTCTCTGTCTCTTTTTATGCTACTCATCCTCTTCTTGCTCCTTCTCTTCCGTCTTTCTCCTGGGCCTTTCTTTCTTACACCTTCTCTTTCTCCTTCTCTTCTCTCCTTGTTTCCTGTCTCCTCCTCCTCCTCCTCACAGTACATGTAGAAGAGGTGCAGTCTTTGATAGCTCTGCTCTGCTGGACTCTAACCCTGTTACATAACTTTATTGTGGTGGGTCCACACAGTACAGATTAAACCTAAAACAAGAGGCAATCTGCAGAGGATTCTGGGAAATGTAGTTTTTTCCCTGTTTATCCTCACTCACATGAGACATTATAAGATGTTTTGGAGTTTCTCCCCGCACACACTTACATCCTCTTAACCGTTTACGAGGAGGGGTTGAAACAGAAGAATAATTCTTGTCCACTGCTGAGCTCCCCACTGCTTCCTGCTTCCTCTCCAGACAGGAAGTGAAGGATACGGGGGCTGTTTTTTCAGCATCTCTGCAAGGCAGATAAGAGACAGCAGGAGGATGATGGAAGATAAAAGAGATCAGTGGTGCTTGAAGAGTTGGACTTTGTGAGACTTTATCCGTGTGTTTAGTTGTACTGGCGCGTCAGTAACACATTAACTGTTTTATCTCGAGCAGCCCTTTGCACCCTGTGAGTTAAAGATGCTGTAAAAAAAAGTTTTTTTCTGGCGGGAGTGAACGCCATTTTGTCCCTGCATCATGAAGAGAACACACTGTTAGTTTGTGTTTGTGTGTGTGTGTTCAAGAGAAGGAGCTAAGGAAGTAGGTGGAAAGGGGGAATAAGAGAAGGCAAGGTTGGACATTAGGGACAAAAAATGGAAGGATCGAGAGATTGGAGGAATGGAAGCAAAGCTGATTGTGAAAAAAGGGAGGAAAGAAGACTGAAATGAGAGAAAATATGGAAGAAAAGGAGATGAGATGAAAGGGAAGGAAAGAGGAAAGAAAGTAAATAGACAAAGATGGAGAGAAAAAAAGAAGGAAAGGAGACAATAGAGCAAGTGACAAAGAGACTAATGAAGACAGAAGAGAAAAATGAGGCAAGTAGAGAAGGAAGGAAAGGTAACGAGGAAGGGGAACGGGAGGAAGGAAAGGGGACAAAGAAAAAATGACGAAGGAGATGAAATAGGGATGAAGAGATTTTTATGTCAGGTGAAGTTCAGCTGGTCCAAACTGGAAAAAGTTGGTCTCCACAGCGACAACAGCTGTCCAAATTTCTAACAGGCACACACAGCTGTCCAATGTGAGAAGGGAGGGTTGCAGACAGGGAGAACGCTGATTGGCCGAGCATGTGACCTTGTACTGTATCTGAAGAAAGAGAGAGAGAGAGAGAGAGAGAGAGAGAGAGAGAGAGAGAGAAAGAGGGTGAGCGAGACAGAGCGATGGAGAGGCAGAAAAACTGAGAGGAGTAATATTAAAAGGAGGAAGCTGGAGAGGATGAGACCATGAAAAGGATGCAGGAGTCATACCTCTGTTTACCGCCATCATCCGTGTGTGTGTGTGTGTGTGTGTGTGTGTGTGTGTGTGTGTGTGTGTGTCCAAATCAAAGCTTTCTTTCTTCTAACACACAATGACGGCCATTATGGAGAACGAGAGGGACTTTGTTTGCAACTTTATTGCCTTACTTCACTTCACTGAAGCGTCATATCAGCCAGCGTTGCTGAGAGTTGGAATGAAACAAGCCTCTACGCTTTTTTCTCTTCCAGGCCACAGTAGCGGCTACTGAAGGAACACCCAGATTTCTGATAGTTTATAGCTGTTGAGTTGCATCATGGGTAATGTAGGCACCTGTCTTTGAAAAAGGAAGATAAACGTGTGACATAAAGAGGCTATGTCTTGATCATTAGGTCACTTTCTTAAATTTAGAAGTCATGTATTTCTTCCAGCTCTTTCTCTAATCTTTTTTTGTTCTTAACAGTTTTTCATCCTTCTCTCCTATTAAACATATTTAACCTTCCGTTTGTCTTCATATACCGCCTCTTCTTCCCACTTTTCTTGTTTTCTTTGCCTGCAGTTCCTAATCTCTCCATCTTGCTTTCTCCAACTTCGTCTGTGTGTGGAGGGATGAGCTGTGATTCTTTCGTTATTTATTGATGCAACAACGCACTGTTAATGTGTGTCAGATTTTTATCTCGTCATTGATTTTTAAAGTGAAAACAGACTTTAACCAGAAAGCCTCTCAACAGTTTAGTGTGTGCGTGTGTGTGTCGCCTTGAGGCCCCACAGCGTGCTGCTACACGCCAAAGCCGGTTTGAGCTTTGGACTCATTTAGCACACACACACACACACACACACACACACACACACACACACACACACACACACACACACACACACAACCACACAGTCATCCAGTATTTCAGGTGATGAAAGAGCTGTGAGGGTTTAGTTTGCATACAGAGAGAGATGGAGAGAAAGAAAAGAGGAGGAGGAGGCACACGAGGAGTCACACCCAGCTTCTATTGTTGTTGTAACTTCAGGAGGAGGAGGAGGTTTTCTCTCGCTGTTCAAACATTATTAACAGATGAAGGACGTTTCTCACATCGTCGCATCGTCTCGTGCAGAGTTCTCGGCCTTCTTTACAAACGGAGAAAAAAATCTTCAAAATGACTTTATCTGGAAAATATGTCTCTTTTCTCTTTTAACTTTAATTCAATCTGTGAAGTCTCAGAAAGCATCAGCATGAACTCATCAGGTCATTGTGAGTCTTTACCTTTGTGGCGGCCACAAGGTCGTTACTGAGCTGAAACTATTAGAAGACGACTCCGTCTAATGGAACATCGGAGTGTTGATACCTTACATAGACTTAAGTTAGGTAAATCTATTCATCATGCAACATGCAAATATTTGCCCTTTAAAACACATCAGAATCTGTCTGACATCACAATATGCAGATTAGGCTGATATTATTGACGTGATTGGAAAGGATGCTGGAATGTCAAAGTGCTCCACAATACTTTTGTTGTTGTTGTTGAGTTTTGTTCGACAGATTTGGACGCAGTGTTGGAGAATCTTAACACTTTAACATCAGTTTGACTTTCTTGACACCGTGTCCGTTAGCGCTGGGCAAATAATGCAGATTCAAGTTCTGTTATGATTTTGGCTTTCCACCATCATGAAAACAAGACAATCGACGTTAAACAATGCCATTTTTGTATCGATGTCTTTGCATTGAGTCTGGAGGATAACAGCAGCCTGTACCCTGTACAAGCCGAGGACACACTGTGTTATGGATGTGGCCAGCTGTGTGTGTGTGTGTGTGTGTGTGTGTGTGTGTGTGTGCGTGCATGTGTGTGTATCCCTCCCTCGATTTTCTTCTTTCCAACACACACCACTTTCTGTCAGCCTGCAAATATGTCGACTCTGCGTGTGTTTGCCTTTCATACCCCACACACACGCACACATTTAAACACATGCACACACTCCTGATTGTGTTAGCAGACACTCTCTGTGTGTGTGTGTGTGTGTGTGTGTGTGTGTGTGCCAGCTGCTAAATGTGCGTGTATGTGTGTGGATTTATGAAGTATTTGAGCTGTGTAGAGGATGAATGTGTCGCTTGTTGAGCAGAGAGAGACAACTGCTGGAGGATGATGGAGGAGGAGGAGGAGGGTGTGACTCCTGCGAGGAGGGATGGAGAAGTGATGGAGGAGGGAGGGAGGACACACAAAAACGAAACAAAAGGAAGGAAGATAGTTCTGTAACCACACTGGAAAACATTTTGGCTTTTTATTCTTTTAAACAAAGAAATGAAACCCCAAATGCTTAGTAGAGAAAAGACTGAAAGATTAAACGTAACGGGCTGTAATTGTTCCAAACAACGTAGTCCGAACTTCCTGAAGATCCTGGACTTCATACATCCTACATTTAAAGAACACTTACCTGACAACAGACCACTTTACTGAACTTACAGCATCCACAATCGTCATGCCTTTCCCTCCCAAAATGAAGATTATAAGCGTTAGCTCATGGAGAACAGAGAAGTCCTAAAGTCACATGAGATGTGTGTCAGGTTAACATCTGCTCACTGCTGTCCTGGTGAACACACACACACACACACACACACACTCTTTGGTGAAAGTAGTAGCAGCACAAGTGTTTGGCAGGAGCTTGTGTGTGTGTGTGTGTGTGTGTGTTTTAGGTTAGCATCTGGTGATTTGAGGCTGAATAAAGCCTCAGAGTCAGAAACAGAGATGGCGCAAGACGAGGAAACAAATGTGCCTGCTCCACACAAACGCACACAGTGATGTAGTGCGTCCAGGTTAGCATCTGTTAGCGTGCTCTGAATGAATAGAGGCCTCACAGAGGAGAGAGCAGAGGTCGCTGGCTGTCTCTGACACCTGTTAACGTGTGTGTGTGTGTTTCAGACAGCTGCTCCGCACGTTGACAGAGACCCCCTGCTCTGACTTATTGCCCCCCCCCCCCATCCACCCCAACCACTGTGGCTGTAATTACAGAAGAGCGTGGAGGCGAAGGAGGAGGACAGTGAATGAGGTTTATAAAAAGTCAGCTGATAATAATTTTTGCAGACTTTTCATTTTTTCGCCTTTCCCATGAACGTTTGAGGAATCAGGCCGCGCTCTAAACAGGAAGTAATACTGCTGCGTCATGATGGAGCGAAGCTGCACACAGTTTCTTTATGACCTTAACAAAACACAATCTGTGCACAAGAGGTTCAAGAGAGGAGTTAGTAAAAAATGGACTTTTCTTTTTTCAAATCACATGGTCCTGAGTAGAGCTGCCAGTCATTGATTATTGTAAAAGGTTAGACTAATGAGATCTTTTTTTTTATTTTTTTACACACAGAAGGTTTCTCTGTCAGACAAGTAAAGGCAATGTAAGAAGGGAGCTGTTTTTTTTCTATATGGCCATCACTCTCCTTTCAAATATGTAACATTTTATTGGTTGATATTGAATCAGTTTGCATCTTTGCGTTGACTTTGAAAATAAACACCTTTACGACATGTTTACATGGCAACAATTCCCGCTGTTTTGTTGCATTTCGGCTGTTAGTTTACATGACGACAGCAGGGTTTTTTTTGGTGCCTGCAAACAGAAAGTTTTGAAAACAGGTTCCAGAATACAAACTTTTCAAAACGGCATTTTCTTCGTGACTTTAAGTATAGTGTTCCTCTGACGACATTTCACACAGCTACATCATGCTTTCAGTCAGAGCCATCATTGAGTTGAGTGGCGTTCATCCACGTTTGTGCAGTTCACCCCAGTCGGCATTTTCTCTTCTTGTAATTTAGTGACCTGGAGCTGCCTCATCATAAACGTTTGTGTGTTAGCCATCGTGCTGCTCTGTAGAAGAGGCAGTATGTGAGCATGCATGTGTAATTTATTGGAAAGTTACACCGCCAACTACTGGTCGGTCAGGATCTTTGTGCACGGTGGTTCAACTTTTTTGAAAACACCGAGAGCTCTCCGAGTTCTTGTGTTATATGGATTCTTTGAACGGTCTGAAAGTCACCATAAAGCGTTGAACAGCATCATAAATGAGGTGGAAAAACATGTGAGGGGTCATATAAGTCATGACAAAGCATCTTAGAAAAACTCCGCGGCCTGAGAGTTAATAAAAGGATGTGATAGCGTGTCTTTGATGTCACTGATCACATGATGAGACTTGAACACAAAGTTAACAGTGACTGTGTTATCTGACTCATCTTGTGTGTTTGAACAGTCGATAAGGATGTTCACACACTCGCACAGAATGTGTGTGTGTGTGTGTGACAGAGAGAGAGAGAGAGGTGTTCACGTCCTCCAGGCATTGTGCCAGGGCCACAGACTCAAACAGCCAATCAGCTGCCAGGTGACACAGAGGGTGGTGGGCAGACGGCCAATCAAAGCAGAGTTTAGTGAGTGCCTGCAGGAGCGGCTCGTCTGGTCTGACTGGATTCTCTCTCTGACAAGACGCCCGCTGCTAACCTCTTCTTCTTCTTCTCTCACTTCCTTTTTTGTTACAGTCACAGAGTGTTGGCTCCGCCCTCTTCTCTCTTTCTCTCCTCCATTCTCTTAATCCTCACTTGCCCTGCTCTATCCATGCTCTGTGTGGATTGTGAAATATTGTGATTAAGCACCATTTCCTGCAAATGAGTGTGAAGGCTCTCCTACTCTCCTCTTCTCTCTCGTCTCCTTTCCTCCTCTCTCCTCATTTGCTATCACATCATGTTTCTACCTCCTCTCTTGATTCCTATTCTTAATCTCATTCCTTTTCCTCATACTGTGTCCTGTCTTGTATCATTTATTTCTCTCTCCTACTCTTAATTTCTTTTCCTTCATTGCTGCCTTGCTTGTTTTCTCCCCTCTCTTTTCCTCTCCTTGTGTCCTCCCCTTGTTTGTCTCCTGCTATTTTGCATCCTTTCCTCCCCTGTTTCCTTTCCTCTCCTCGATGTCATGTTCCCTCTCGTCTTTTGTCTCTCCTCCTCTCGTGTTTCCTTTCATTCGTTTGTTTCTTCTCCTAACTTTTCACTTGTTGCATCTCCTTTCCTTCCTTGCTTCCTCTCCCCTCCCTTGTCTCCTCCAGGCTCTCTACACTTGTTCTTGCCTGTCAACCAAAACCAGAGCAGCATTCTTCAACACACACACACACACACACACACACACACACACACACACACACACACACACACACACACACACATACATTCCTCATCCTGCTCGGCGGGTTATTTTTACCGCCAGTAATGTTACAGGCGCTCTGATGGCCGCCGGCCTGCTTTCACACTTTGAACCATCTTTTCATCCACACGCCGTTCTCAGGTTCTGCTCCGTCATTCCTTCTGTTTATTCCCAGTTAACCCAGTTACACTGTAACAGACACTAACCAGCACTCACCGACACCACTACAGGTTAATGTTTCATGACTTGTGAATCGTAGTTAGACTTCTTGAAAAACTTGAAGGCTGCACAAACAAAAGAGTGAAATGTGTGAGTGTTTGTGAACTGCATAGCTGATCAATGAGCCTTCATCTCACTATGTGATTATTTTTGCTGTATTATTGCTTTGTTTTCTATTTCGTCTTCTCTTCCAGCAAAGTTAGTTGTGGGCTTTTTTTTATGCCTTTCAGATAGATTTTTTTTATTTTTTTGTAAAAGTCGGCAAAATGGATCCAAAATCCAAAAATGTTAGAAGCCAAAATATGAGTGATAAAAATGGTTGCGATCAAAATTCTAGGAGGCATTAGTGAATCTTTGTCATTTATTTTTACTAATCTAAATCATTGTCAAGACATTAGCAGCTCTTTCGATCAGATTCAGCTCTGCTTTAAGCTGCATGTGGAGCCATTTAGCGCCGCAAAGCTACAAAACAATGCAACAGACCCTGTCAGAACAAAGCTAAAGTGAGTTAGCAAGGGCTACTTTATTAGCTGCTGGCTTAGTGGGAGCTTTGTGTGGTGGAGGGAGAACATGGTGATAAACCCCGGGTTAGGTGGGAGCGGTGGCACCTCCCTGTATCAGCTTACACCTCCTCTATCTCTAACAATACTCGACCCCTTAACACTGACGACAGCGCGCAAACAACAGACACAGAAAAAAAGTTGAGCTCCTGATTCAAGACACGGTGGATGCTGCTTAAGGAGAGCAATTCGATTAGTTTTTACTTATTAATGCTTTATTTTAACATTTTCAGCATTTTCCTTCCTCCTCTTTTATCCATCACCTCATTCCTCCTCTTCATCTCTCTCCTCCTCTCTCCCTCCATCCTCAGTTGCCTCCTAATTAGTCTTACCAACCCTCTAAGCTCTTAATCTTTCTCTGTTTCCATCCCCCTCTCTCTCTCTCTCTTTCCTCCTCATCCATCCATCATCCCTCTATCTATCCATCCTTCTTTAAAAACTTCCACATGCTTTGCAGCCTGTTGCATCTCTTCATCAAGCCCCCATCTCTTTAAGCTTCTTTCTCCATCAAATGTTTTGTCTCTTCCTCCTTACTTTCGCCATCCATCCATCCATCCATCCATCCATCCATCCATCCCTCCGTCAGTTTGTTCAGTCTAACAGTAGCAGCAGCAGATTATCGTCTTTGTGCAGCACTGATGCTCAGCCCCCCCCTCGTCACGTCTCCATCAGGAGCTCCACGCTGTCTTTAGCTCAGCTTAGCTCCTGTTTACACTTCAAATCACCTTTTGTCTCTTCTTCTCCTTTCGGCTGTTGTATTAACACAAAACAGCATTTAAAACAAAAGAAACCGCTCTATTTTTGTTTGTTCTCCAGTGAGTTGGCGATTTCAAAACACTATTTATATCATTAAAAAAAGCACGGCTCACAAAGCAGGAAACAGGTTGTAGTTTTTTTAAGGTATCTGAAGATATGTCTGAACAATATGGGATGAACTGAAACCTTTAGCTGTGTCATATTCTGAAAAGGAATAAACAACTTGTTACCGGTATAACACGAGCTAAAGTGGACTTCTGTATTTTGCACACGCTCAAGTGACAATCACAACAACTTTGAACACAAATGTGATTCATCAGGTTATAATTTTATTCTAAGACATTTATCATTTTGTAAGGAGAATAAAAGAAAAAACAGGTTTGTCATTGTTTCTGACAATTATCAAAGACTTACATTCTTCCTATATTATGTATTTGCAGTGTCATAATTACACACTTGGTTGCTTGATTTCTCTTTTCCAACCCTAAGACACACTTTTCATATTTATCACTTTCTGTTTTCAGCATTAGCCTACCCAACAACTTCTTTAAAAGTCATGTTTCGTCTCTTTTATAGATACCTTAACCTTAAAAGGTTAAAAAAAAAAGCCTCCAATATAGTTATTCCTTTAAATGCTTTATTTAGTGCAACTTTGCTCCACTTATAGCAGATAGCAGGTATCTTTGTTACCCATGATGCACTGGGACCCACTTTGTGTTTGTGTTTCTGTTATCTTAAAGCAGTGATTATGTCAAGACAAACTACTAATGATCACTGTACGTTAACTGCAGGGATTCAATGTGTGTGTGTGTGTGTTTCGTTGACACTTGATGTTCAGATTGTGAGTTTTTGTGTGTATTCGTATGATGCTTCCCTTTGCATTGCACGCTACCCTTTTCTGTTGTTTATATGAATTGTGTGTAATTCTTTGTGATAGGTGTTTGTGTTGGTGTGCGTCACTGACTGTCTCTCTGTGCTCTCCCCCTGCAGTGTGAGCAGAGGTTGCAGCAACACACACACAACAAACCCCGCCCCCTCCCGCCCCGCCCTTCGAGACACGAGCGAACGAACGTTGCTTTACGAAAAAAAAGGACGGGTAAATATGCTCCTCCCTCCCTTCATCCATCCATCAATCCCTCCCTTCATCTTTTATTTCTGCTGGCTGTCGAACAAACACACTTCATCGCTCTGCCTGCTGCGCTTTCTTTTCTTTCTTTCTTTCTTTCTTTCTTTCTTTCTTTCTTTCTTTCTTTCTTTCTTTCTTTCTTTCTTTCTTTCTTTCTTTCTTTCTTTCTTTCTTTCTTTCTTTCTTTCTGTTTGTTTGTTTTTCATCTTTTATTTGTTTCCTAATTTTTCTCCGTCTTTGTCTCTTTTTTTCTTTCAAGTTTTCTTTCCAACCTATTTTTATTTCTCCAGCCCTCCTCCATGCCTTGCTTCTGTTACATTATCCCAAAATTTCCTCTTTTCCACCGCATGGCCATCATCGCTCCTTTGACCCCCTTTTTTAATTTTCGAAAATCCATGACCATCTTCCATCCGTTTCAATAATAATCACACACACACACACATGCACACACTCACCTGTGAACGTTGCATAACTTGCCGCTTCCTCGCTGCTTTCTGCTCCTGATATATTCTGTCGAAATGACAGGAACAATCATGTCATCATTATGATGCCAATGTGGCTCCAGCTGCACCTTTAAATGAACTGCTTTCTGCTTCTGTTTGCTCTTTTCTCAGATGTCTTTTTTAGGTTTCCTACATTATATTTAATGTTTGCAGAAGATTATACCTTGTGTCATTTTCTGTTTGCTGCAGTTTGCAAGTGAAATACAGCTATTAATTGCAATTATAAAATGAATTACTTGACAGCTCTAGCTATTTATAACAATACATGTAAGTCAGCATTATACATATGAATATGTAGGGTTATAATCAAGATTTTTTTCTCAGGTGTTCCTAAGTCATGAAAACGTGTGTGCGAATTTGAGTGATATTTAAAAAAGTAAAATCTCAAAGTGAGGCTTACAATGACTGACAACCAATGAAAACCATTTTTGGACTATAGAATAACAGATCGCAAAGTTGTTTTGTAGAAATGAACTATTGGACACAACTTTGCACACAAAGTACAAACTAAGGAGAGGTCAGCTGGGACAGTACACACTGACTAAATGTGTGTGTGTGTGTGTGTTTGTTCATCTGAGGGAGACAGAGCGAGTTAAGGCATCTGCGTCCTGATTGGTTGAGAACTGGCAGACATTTTCCACAGTCAGGCTGTTCAGTGGTTGGCTGAGACTCTCCCCTCCCCCCTCTGCCTCTTGGCTCTGGTATGCCGTACAGTAGAGCTGGCACACCGTTGATGCTATCTCAACACTTTATCACGTCGGGTCTAAACTCCACTGCACCGCATCTCTCTCTCACACACACACACACACACACACACACACACACACACACACACACACACACACACACACACACACACACACACACACACACACACACACACACACACACACACACACACACACACACACACACACACACACACACACACACACACACA
This sequence comes from Symphodus melops, assembly GCF_947650265.1. Lineage (NCBI taxonomy): Eukaryota > Metazoa > Chordata > Actinopteri > Labriformes > Labridae > Symphodus > Symphodus melops. The sequence goes on from NC_136704.1 coordinate 17,970,218, forward strand.
CACACACAGAGGAGAGTAAGGAAGAACCTGCAAGAAGAGAAAGGGAGGAGGGGAAGGAGAGGATGAGCAGAGTGAGGGTTGCACTGTTTCTTTTTGCAACAAAGTTCTGAGTTTAATTTTTGCAAAGGATGTGAAGCAATGTGGGGCCAATAGTATGTGGAAACCCCTGTCAACTTGCTTAAATATTTTTAAAATCTGGGAGGTTTCCAGGTAATAAAACTGCAAATACAGCTTATCACCACAGGGGCCGCTATAGAGCACAAAACACAAGTCTTCAAGATTGCTACTAAGAGGTTTGACGTTAGTGTGCTTGTCCTGTAATCCGATCAGAAACATTTTATTACTGGATTGGTTGCAGAGAGAAAACTATTAGATATTTAATAACTTTTTATAGTTTGTAGCCTTTTATAACTTTGTGTCGACAGCTTGTGTTCGTCCCATTCTGTTTTCACGACAGAGCCCTGTGTGTGTGTGTGTGTGTGTGCACGTGTGTGTGTGTGTGTGTGTGTGTGTGCATTGGGATATACTGCATTCGGCTTGGTGAGTGTGTGTCAACAAGTACAGGCAAAGTACTGCAGCGTGACGGGTGGAGGAAAGAGAGGGAAGTCAGGAGAGGTGGAGGATGGGCAATAGCGGCTCAGTGTTAGGTGGGTTGGGGGGGTGTTCAATGAGAAATGAGAGAGAGCAAGAATACCCATCAATCTGTCTTGCCCTGAACACACTCGCACATGGGGAAGCAGCGAAGCACTCTCTTGTGACTCCCGTGAGTGTGAGCTTCCTGTTGTGCTCGACACACAGAAACAGATAGAGAGAGATTCTTTCGGTTTCTTTTGCCTCTCGGAAAGTTTGGTGACGTGCCTCATCATCCTGCAGCATTAGCAGTTTTTCAAAACAATTTGAACAAGGACTCCATTGAAGGAATGAAAATTAATTGGATGAAAATGCTGCAGTTGAAATGTTGATCAGGCTGACTTTAGCCAATCATCTCCAATACAACACCAGTTGAGCAAAGATGGCGTATTTCTTTTTTAGCTTTACATACAAGTACCTTTTTATATTAATTTTATTATAAAAGTTAGCAAAGCTAGTACAATTGACTACGTTTAAATGTGGCCTCGTTAAGGAGGTTACAGTATCTCTCAATACAAATCGGTAAAAAGGACAATTTAAATTTATTACACAAAAAAAATGATACTTATTTAAATCAGCAGAGGTGTCCTATCTACTTTAAGCTTCTCTGATTTTACATCTCAAGCATTAGAAGAAAAGTGCAAAAATAATATCAGAAAATGGTTGGCAATTTTGATAGTTTCATTAAGAGTGAAGCATTATTGAGTGTAGCTTTACGTCCTGGCCCAGTTTATGCCAGAATGGTACAGAGTTTTAGATCTAACAGCATTACATCAGGATTTTTTTTTTTACTCAACATATATACTGTTTCACATATATTAAATCGGCCCTTAACTTACTCACACGTGTGTCATTGTGGTTTAAGAGTAAGCCAAAAATACCGTTGATGCTTTTGAGACTTGAGCTGACAAAGCCTTAATGTATGTTTGAAGAAATGTTGATTGGAATCTGGTTTTCCCTGTGCGTCTTTGGGGCGTTGTTCTGTATGTGTGAAGTCATTTTGAATGAGATGAAAAGATGGAGCAATGGAGTAGGAGCGACAGTTAGGAAGAGGTAATAAATAGCCAACATATGGTCACTGGATCCTATCCTCCCCCACTCCTCTATCTCCCTCATACATCCTTCCATCCCGCAGCCTGTGCCTCTACAGCTAAACACAGACTGTTAGCTGACACCACCAAGGGCCCATGTACAAATATCCCATATAATATAAATAAAGAATGGGAGAAAAAGAGGAAGAGTTACAGGAGAAGAAGGAGACAGAGAGTTGAGGATGAGACAGAGTCCTGTTGGGCTGTTTGCTTTCAACAGCAGGTGTCACTTTTGTCAGTTTGCCTCTGGCTCTCTGCCTTGTGGGGCTGTAAAAGATGCTAGCCAGTTAACCCACTGCTGCTAATGTTTGTAAACTTCAAACATTGGGTGTAAGATGGTGTACTCCTGTATGGCAGCTAAAAGATGAAATATACTTGTTTAAGAAATTTGCAGTATTGTATCATCATTTTCACTCTGTCATAAGCACACAAGATTTAACTGACTCGCTTGATTTAGCGAAGGCTGGTTCACAAGGCAGGATTTTGAAATTGTCAGCCGATTTTCCCAAACCTTAGAGACCACACGGTGATAAATAATAAGAGGTTTTACAGTTTTGGTCGTACAATGTGTGGTACAGCCTTAAGAGTGAAGAGCTAATCCACTGCTAGATGTGTCTGTGTCAGACTTTTGTTTTGGAGTTTATCATGTTACACATTTTCTAAAGTGTAGACATTGTTGAGAAGAAAAAGTGATGATTTCATTTAGTATTAAAGTAATTTGTGAAAAAATTATTTTTAAAAACCTATGGCTACTTATCATCTAGAGGCTATACAACATAGCGTGCTTAAGCTAATGGATAACATCTTTTATAGGACACCTACCTTACTACTGTTATTACTATTATCTGATGTTACTCCTTTTTAAAAATAAAGGACATGATTAAAAAGAAATATAGTAATAATAATGATATTTTTTGAGTTATTACTTGATTATTAAAGCATCATATATATATATATAAAAGCTGTTAATACATTCTCATCCCCAGGCTACTTGGAATAGCATAATTAAGCTAACAGAAAAATGCTGAGTCGCTGCAAGTTTTCCATGGCAAACTTTTACTCCTGGCCATATGTTACACATTCAATGTTTTATGTAATTAAGGACACCTACCTTACTACTGCACAATGCTTAGGGCTCATATTTGTGCTTAACTAGCAGCACGTAAACTATGCCTTTTATTTGAGCAAAAGTGCTTAAAATGTCTGTGCTTGTGTATTGGCTAATTTCAAATGATGCCAGTTTAGCTTTCCTGTTTCCTTCCTATTCCTCACTAACTAATACGTCAGTATGCTTTAGGTTTTTGAATTTGATGCTTTGGACCTTATCTGGAGTGCTCAGCTACTCAGTGCGAAGTAGCTTGCTAATAAACTACAAAAGATTTCGGTAACATTTATTCTAGAAGCATTATTGGTCGTTTAGAGATTGAATAAGAAGACTTTTTTGACAATAATAGTCATTTATGATCAAGGGACGGATGTTGATTCTGAGTTAAGTGACCTTTAGTTGAAACACGGCCAAGCAGAGCCTCTGCTGTCCAGATTTTATGTCCCAGCTGTCATGTCAGATGAAGGGAGGAAGGGATGCCGAGGATTTATGGGGCTCAGGTGACGGGAGACTTTTGGACTCACCCTTGTATCCCACACAACTATCTCATCATCCATCCATCCCCCACTATCCCTCCTCCTCCTCCTCTGTAATGTCTGTCAGTGGGTTACATCTTCCCACAGGTGCAACACACAGCAGGAGGTCTATGTCATGAAATCGTTGACCTCAAGGTGACTTAAAGCATGAGAATGGAAACTTTGCTTCTGTTGTTTTTAGGTAAACTGGTAACAGACTAAGCAACTTTTTAAAATCTGCAAACCAAAGACAGACAGACAGACACCTCACTCTGCAAAAATAATGAGTATCAAACAGGAGATCAAATCTTACTATGGTCTCCAAAATACTTGACCTCAAAATACAAATGGTTTCAATCCATTCAAATCTTTTTTTAAAATTTTTACTTATTTCAAATTGACATATTTACTTACAGAGTTTTCAAAGTTTTGATGTTTGTACTTTAGCCTACTCTTTATTCCTAGCTGAAACGAGTGGTTCAATTATTGAAGTATTATTATTAAAGTATTGTCGGGTTACATATTTCTGTGTAAATTGTTTTTATATTTTTATATATAACATTATTTTGTTGAATTTTAACATTTAACTTATTTTTTAGCTGTTTGTAGGCACTTTGGAGTTTTATTTAAAGTGCCATATAAATAGTGCTTCACTTGGGCTATTCAATTTCAAATCAGATTAAGTAGCCCACTTCTATTTGATTTAGATAAGTAAAATAAACAAGCACTTTTTTAAAGCTGGACGTAAACTTTTTTTATTTATGTTTTTATTTAAAGATTACAACATGAAATTAATTAGATTCGGAGCAAAGCTTTTTGAAAGTAATCAGGTAAAATGTGTACTCGAGTCATTTAAAATACAGCCTGGAAGTTGTGTAACATGAAACAGGAAGTTTCAGTTAAAAAGTTTAACCACTGGTTCAAGCTTCAAAAAAGTACTTGTATCCATGGCAACAGTACTCCTGGTTTCTGATACATCCAAGTTTACTTACTTTACATCCAACTTTAAACACACTTTAAAGACTGGATGACAACCCAGCTGGTGTCCTATTTTGGTAAGTGGCCATGTTTTAAAAGATTTTGTCAAATTGAGCCGTTTTCTTTCTTAAATTTAGATTTTTCTTGCAATTTTTTCTGAATCAAAACAGACAGATCTATGGCTTGTTCAATGGATGGTATATCATTCGGATTTTGTTGTTTCTGTGATGGAAATGCTGAGTAAGTTCCTTTTTTTCATAAAGTTGTATGAAAGCTAGTCTTTGTAAACACTAGGGTTGTTTTTAGCAATAAAAAGCTGTTCAGTGTATTTTCCTGCAGTGAAAGTCCAAATATATTGACTTTCTTCTCCATCCTTTTGTCCATCTAAAGCGCTGCGGCCATGTTGTCGGGTCTTTTCTAAAATAGAGTCTCCACATGTGTTTAGGAAGTTAAATGAGGCAGAGAGGAGGAGGGACGGGCGGGGGGATGATGAAGTTAGAGAGAAAGGGAGGGATAAATGGAGCCACAGTCTTTGTTTGCAGCACTTTGGCACAGACGGACAACTTTTCCATCACACACACAGATAGACAGTTTACTCTCCGGCTCCCACACGGTGACCTTTTTTTCTGCTTTTGCATGGATGTGCAAGAATGTCAGGATGTCAGCGCTCTGTGTGTGTGTGTGTGCGTGTGTGTGTGTGTGTGTGTGTGTGTGTGTGTGTGTGTGTGTGTGTGTGTCAATGCTGGTGTGAGAATGACGGCTAGGAGCAGATGTAGTAACATCAATATCACACACACACAAACTTGGTGTATTCATCCACGGACTCATGTGTAACTACGTTGGACTAGAGTTTTCATGATAGCCAAGATTTTTACACTTACAGATACAATTCTAATAAGTAAGTGGCTGGTTGGGTGGACAACATATACTTTATGTAACGATGCACAGCACATCTCTACCTCTGTTCTACAAAAGTGAAACCAAAGCTTTCCCCCCTCACACTGAATACACATTTAGAGTCAGAGTGTGAGCAGTATAGGTCGGCTGGTGGAGCCCCCCGTGTTTCCGTCCTGCCCCTTCCTCATACTAAAAAACACCTTAAACTTTGTGATTTGGGTTAGGCATCATTTTTGCAGAGCTGACATGTCATTCCTGTAATTTTCTTTTTCTTGTGGCCTTGTTCCCTCTGCCTCTCTTCTCCCCTTTTTCCTTCCTGTCCTCCATCCTTTTTGACACTTTTAATCCTCTCTCTTCCCCTCCTCCCCAACCCCTCCATCCCTCCATCCAACACCCTCCCTCCTCCTCTTCTTGTAGCCGTCTGTCGCGTAGTCTTTCAACAGGCTGTAAAAAGTGCTGCAAGAGCACTTCATCAGCCAATCTCAATGTGTGCTGAAGACAGATGATGCTAATGCAAAAAACAATCCAGGGCTAAGCATCGGATTCGTGTGTGTCAGTGCACCTGCCACAACCATGTTACAGTTTGTCATGTAAGAGCAGTGATACAAGGAGAGGTCATTGGAAACACTACACACACACACACACACGCACACACACTGCCAGTTGTCACCAGTCACTCGCAGAGCTCTACTCATCCTCTCCACATCTTTTCTTTCTCCTCCTCCATCTTGCTTTTTCAAACTTGAGTAAGAGTCTAGATGATTGAACTGAAAACAAAGAAAACTGAAGAATAAATGAATTGAAATTGTGATCTTTGCAGTTCTCTCAAGTTTGTTGTATTTGTAAATTCATGCATGTATTTTTTTAATTAATATTTAAAAACATACATATTGAGTAGCAAGGCACAATGAAATGAATCATGTTCGATAAAAGAATCAGGAAAGAATTGCACGAAAAAAACAGTTTAATGATGTTAAATAAAAGAATTGCTTCTCTAATTGTTGGAGTAAGTAAATTGGTGCACACTTTAAATGAACATTTAGGGTATTTATTGGTGTAGCTTTTAAGGTCTCCACATTTAATTAAATGTCTAATTTTTTTCTACTTTTTCTTTCCTCAAATAATGAAAACCATTATCTGAAATTTGCTCATTTAATTACTTTATTTTACCAAGTTCTTTCTTTAAGCAATTTAAAAGTTAGTTATCAAAGAAGGAATCCTTGAACATCTTAATTACATATCTTCTGTTTTAGTGCCATCACCATTCATTTTTCATTTTTTTAAGATCTCTCTCTTTCTGTGATCTCTGCTTCTCTCTCTTTCTTCTCTATTTCCTTTGAACCTGGAATGTCACACACACACACACACACACACACACACACACACACACACACACACACACACACACACACACACACACACACACACACAACACACACGTGTAGATGCACACATAAGGCCTCTGTCAGAGCTGGAGGAGGAAGTGGCGAGCTTTGGAGTGCTTCTTCCTGTGGGGGCTGCCAAACAGGAAGCCGTAATTAGCTCTCTTTTTCTACTTCTCCTGGAGCAAAAAATAAAACAAAACCTCATCTTCATTCCTCTTTCTCATCCACATTCTCCCTCCATCCCTCATTAATGAAAACTGTCAGATTAAATCAGAAACTAAGAGAAATCACTAATACTGTTTTGAAAGAGGCTTTTTAAAGTGACAGACTCCTTTATCTTTCACTTTGTGCCTTTAAACTTATTTCCTGTTCTAAGTCACCCAAAACCTTCAAAACTTTGTATTTCACAAATGCACTTTTGTAGCATTTAAAATGTGTAAATCGAACCTGTGAAACCAGAGAGCAGTCTGGGATATTAACACGAGCTGCAGCCATCATTCAGAGGTCCTGTGCTATTCTGAGTTAGCAGTCACCCTTCACACACTAGATGTGCCCTCATTTGACACTCAGCTTTTCCAAGTAGAGGATGATTTTCAGGAACTTTTAAAGATTAACCAAGAGGCAGAACAGTTTCAATTTAATGGATTACTTATGAGGAATACAATAAAAAATCTTTGACACAAAAGTGTAATAAAAAAAAAAAATGTTGGTTACATGTTTTAATTACAAATATATCGAGTGATTGATTGTTTGTCAACTAATCAATAATTGCCAATTATTCAAGCGTCTTCTTTATAAATATTTAATTGTTTTCCGGCTCCTAACTGTTGAACGGAATATTCTTTTTAATGTATGAAAGTCGAGATCTGGAACGTCATCTTTGTGAAACAGTCATTTTTCTCGATTCGTGGAAATGTTCTGCCCCGGAGAAGTAATCGATTAATAGAGAATTGATGAACGATGACATAAACGGTCTCTTTTCTTTATTTACATTTCAGCAGTCATGGAAAACTCTAACGAGGAGCAAAGAGCAGAGATAAACGAGGAGGGGGAGTCGGAGACAACGGAGGAGAAGACGCGCAGTAACCTTAAAGGTAAGCAAAAAAGAAAAAGGAAAAAAAAGAAAAGAAATGAAGCCACAGAAATGAGCTCAATTACAAGCCTAACTTTTATGACACAGCGATCAACGGAGTGACGGAGGAGGTAGCGAGTGCAGGAGAGCAGCTACAGAATGGAGAAGGAGGAGGAGGAGGAGGGATCATGGGAGCTGAAGGAGGAGGAGACCTGTCCTCCATTAACGCCATGATGTCAGCAGTGATGTCAGCGGCAGGGACCATCAACGGCGGAGGAGACAGAGAAGGAGGGAGTGGAGTCACTTCAGCCAACTCCTCCGCCGGGCCCTCACCAAGGTGAAGAATATTTAAAGGAACATACCGCTGTTTTTATTCATCTCATAACAGGCTACAAATACTTTCCCGCCTCTGCCTCAATTCCTAAATTGCGATGTATTTTAAAAAGATAAACTGAAAGATGAAATCAGTAAAAAAAAATGTGAGTGTTAATTTGGTCATTAAAGGAGAGTTGGTTCAGTTGATTCAGAAGAGAGTAAAGTAGCTAATTAAACAACAGAAACATAACTCAAAATACACTTAATTTCAAAGACATAAAATCATGTTTGCAAGTTGACATCATCATGGTCGTTGCTAATGCTTCCTATTTCTCTGTTTTTAGCCCCTCCCCCAGCAAGTCGCTCACAGCCGCAATGAGAGCCCCTCCAAGCCGCAACGCAAGACGCACCCAGGTACATTAACAAAAATACAATAATACACCATTTTTTTGTTCTTAACCTTCTCAACATTTTCTTCCTTCCCCTCTCTCTAATGGTGCTCTCCTCGTCTCCTCTTGTTGTCCTCCTCTCGTGTCCTGGGTTACTCTACTTTCCCCCCTTATTTTGACCTCTTCCTCTAATTTTACCCATTCAACTTTCCTTGTGTTCTCCCCTTGTCTTCCTCTTCTCTTCTTTACTTACTATTTCTCCCCCCTTTCTTTTTTCCCATTTCTATTTTCCTCTCCTTGTACCTTTCCTCTTCTGTCCTAATATTATTTCCATGTCTCTCCTCTCCATGTCTCCTCCCCTCGTTTTCCTCTAATTTCCATTTTTTACTAATTTTTCAACTTCTTTAATCTAATTTTCTTTCCTCTCCTTTTTCTTGATCGTTATACGTTTTCCTTTTATCTTTTGTCCTTTTCCTTGTCATCGTTCCTCCTTATTTTGTCTCCTTAAGTAGTTCTTTTTTTTCTCCTCATGTTCTCTCTCTCTTTGCTCCTTGCTTTAATGTTGCCTCATCATTGTGCTACATTTTCCCCTCTTGCCTCCTGTCATACACTGTAGCATTCCACATGTCTGCATCACTTCCTTTAGCTGAAACAGGAAAAGAGGAAGTACTGCTTCCCTGCTCTGTGTGTGTGTGTGTGTGTGTGTGTGTGTGTGTGGGTGTGTGTGTTGTATGTGTGTGCTTTAAATTAGAGAGATTGTTTTCCCATATTTTCCTTACATAATGACCGGTGCAGAACAATATGTGCATGTTTTTTAGTCGCGTTTGTATGTCTTTAGGTGTTAATAAATAGCATTTTCTCATGTGATTGGTCAGCTGAAATCACGTGATACTGAAGTCGTGAGTGCAACTTTCAACTGTGAAGCTTTTAAGGAGAGGTCAGCTGTTTTTGTGTCCATTTATTGTAAAATATCAAAACACACAAAAAAGGCAGATGAATCCAAATGAGTGCCTTTACTGCCCATTTGAGGCATCAGGGTAGTGTCAATAGGATGACTAGTTATACAGAGTGTGTTTATTGTAAAGAAGGAAAACCAGTGTATTTTTAATGTGAAGCGATGGAGCCCTGTGGCCCAGAGGCTAATTTTGAAAAACATTTGTCTGGTTATAAATGTTGTTGTTTTTTGTTGTTGTTGTTTTTTTTAACAGGACACCAAAGACAACAGCTCAGCTTTTATATGTCCGCTGTGTGACAAAGACTGTCAATCACAACACCAGCTCACCATGCACATTAGACAGGTAAGTAAGAACTGAGCTAAAGTGTTCAAGAGTTTTGATCATTTTTGTTCCACAGAGTTAAACAGATGTTGCGATGTTATTTTAAGGATCAAATGTAATGTACAGAAACTTTAAAAAGATTACAAATCAACATTTTAACCATGTTCATTGATTTATAGACAAAGATATGTATTTGTAAGGGTTAGGTCACTGTCGTGGCTGTTTTACGCAGTCGTGTTGGTGGTGCTTCTTCTTCTCTGGTGGCTGTAAAGTGACACTCTTGCCTTCCTCTCCGCAGCACAACGCAGACGCCGGCGCGTCGGATCACTCCTGCAGCATCTGTGGGAAGTGCCTGAGCTCGGCCTCGTCGCTGGACAGACACATGCTGGTCCACAGCGGGGAGAGACCCTACAAGTGTAACATCTGTGGACAGACCTTCACCACCAACGGCAACATGCACAGGTACACACACACATACACACACACACACACACACACACACACAAATAAACACACACGAGTGTAAACTTGCTTGGTCCATCCAGACCAACAATCATGAACCTTTGTTTTTTTTAATACAGAGCTTCATCATTTGGCTTCTGAGGTGTTTTTAGTCACGTTGTTGTGTGATATTTGGTGATATTGCAGTTCCTAGAGTGTCCACTAGTGGCTGTCTCCTACAGTGAGTCAATCCCCATAGAGCCCCATGTTAGAATGTCCAACTTTACATCAGAAAATGAACATGTTTCCAGCCTGGTACAAAAACTGTATCTGTCTTAATGGCAGAAATGTTCTCTAGCTCAACTATAAACATCATATCAGACTTAAAGTGATTAGCCACGTGGCCTAGTGACAGGTGAGAGCTGCAAGGTGTCACCTCAACTAATTCAGTCACTGGACTTTTATGTATATATAACATTCATGTTTATGATTGTTTCTGTCTGCTTTAAAATAGGATGGTGATTTCCAAAACTGCCAACACAATAAATTGAAAAAGATTTTTGCACCAAGTTAACAACAAATTACAAACAGTTACTTCTTTCCTGGTCATTAATCCCACAAACGCATATTATTGCACACAGACTGCCTGTACGTTAGTGTGTAACAACTGAACACACACACACACACACACACACACACACGTAGCCTCAGGCAGAGGAAGTAAGCGTTTAACCCGGTCCCAAGTCAACCCTGATGGGAGCACAAAACCCAAACTGGTCCTGACTCTGTTTACTTCTGTGTGTGTGTTGGGGGGTGGGTAACAGGAAATGGGAAGACAACTTTACACTATCCATCAAGCGCGCACGCACACACACACACACACACACACACACACACATACACAAACAGAACAACGCCCAGTCATTCATTATCTGTGAAGTCCAGCCTCTACCGTCAGGCTCAACCGTCCCTAAAGTCATCTCTGAGTGTGTGTTAGTGTGTGTGTGTCTGTTTGTATGTGCTGTTAACCTACATCTTGAAACTTGTCTGTGAACCTCACGTGTTTTGAAACAACCGAAATTAGCTGGGAAAAGAAATGAAGTTTGAGAAGCGTTTTTTTTTGCCTCAAACACAGCAGCATTGTTTCCTTTTCACACAGTGGGAATAGTTTAAAACATGCAGCGTTTAAATGTTGGTTTGGGACAAAACGATGAATGTGTTGTGCTCTCTCAGACTCTCCTCTCTGGTGGTATGAGGAGATGTGGGCAGGATGGAATGACTGTAGGCTGAGAGACGGACAGAGATGTCACAGCAGTTTTCTTCTTACGTTTGCCTCTGTGCTCTTCTCTGTCCTGTTGTGTTACACTGAGTGGATTTACATGGACTTTACTATCCTGCTTATGAGTGGCTCACACTGTGCCTCATGGAGGGCTTAGCAATATTACAGAAAGGATCCCTACAGAGGAGGGACTTTGTGTTGAAGAAGACGCTGCCGAGGCTTTTCTTTTTAGACGTTTCATCTTCTGCAGTGTTCACCTGTTAGTTTCCTGATCAGGTTGAGTAAAGCGCTCTCTGGTAGCTTTTTTCTTTCTCTGTAAACAATCATACAAGAGTGCTGGAAGTGATCCAGAACAGCACAGTTGTAGTTTCTTCTCGAGTCTTTGCAGTTACATGACTCTCTCCTTTCCTCCGTCTCTGCTAAAAGACAAACTGAACTCACACTGATGGAAAAACACAACCTCCTGCCGACGATCTGGATGCTGATTTCCATCAACACACCCTGGAAACAGTTGCGTCATTGTCCCAGAATCCTGAGAAAAATTAGGAATCCAAAACACAAACTTTACGGAGCAGATGAAGAACTGCACCTTTTGATTCAGTGATAGTTCACAATACAAACTCGATTAACAAAAAAAAAAGCAGAGGTGTCGAGAGAGGAGACAAGTCAGGTCTACATGCAAGGCCTGAGTTCACACGCTGCTGTAGGAAAATAAAGCAGGCCTGTGTGGATGGAAAAGAGGAGCAGAGGGAGGAGGGAGAGAGAGTGAGGGGAGGAATACATTTTGCAGCAGAGCATCCTTTGAAATGTGAAACACGAGATTTTCCTACTCTCCGAACATGCAGAGAGGAAGATGAAGGGAGGGAGAAAAAGAGGGAGAGAGATGAGTTCGATGCAGGCGACGGATGGAAAGAATCATGTGTGATGAATTTCCAGTCTGGTTTGGCAAAATCTGAAATGTTTTGTTGCTTATTAAGCAGACATTTGGAGAAATGATGAGAACAAACAACCAGAGGCAAAAAACAAACAAAAACATGTGACCCACAGGAGGAGAGGCATGCTGGAGGGAAACTTATGCTAAAGGTTTTCTACAAGCAGCCAAAGGCATCGTGGTGCTCAGAGTCGGGGGGGGGACACAAAGATGATAACGCTGGTTTCCACCCAAACAGAAACTTTCAATTTTTGTCACAAGGAGGTGATGAGAAGAAGGAAAGTAGAGGACGCAAGGAGGGGAGGAGACAAAGAGAGAAGAGGGGAAGAGATATGAGATGAGGAAAGGAAACGAGCATATATGAGGACACAAGGATATAAGCAGGTAGAGGAGAGGAAAGAAGGAGATGAGAGTGGATGACAACGGGAGGAGAGATGAAGGGTAAAAAAAAAACCAAGGAGGTGTTACAAAAGGACTCAAGGAGAGGGAAAATGAGTGGAGGTCGAGGAGGACAGACTGGAAGAGGTAAAAGGATTAGGAGCTAGCGAGAGGAGACAAGGAAACTAAACAAGGATACGAGAAAATGAGGAGTGTACAGGAAAAGTAGTAAAGTAGGAGTGGACACAAAGGGCAGAGGAGATAAGGAGAGGAAATAAGGAGAAAAGTGGGAAGGAGTAGAAAGATGACAAAGGGGAAGTAAGGTGTGGAGGTTTGGAGAGTTGGACTGAAAAAAGTCAACAAGTGGCAAGAAAAGGAGGCAAGGGAGAGAAGAGGTAATTAGAGAAAGAAAATGAATATTGGAACTAAGGCAGAGGAAAAAGTTTAGGAAGATAGAAGATAAAGAGAGGACACAAAGAAAAAGGAAACAAAATGTTTTCTTTCATTTATCAAATATAAAGTTATATATTTTTTTTAAACCTGTTTAAAAATTCTCTTTTAAACTTCTCTGTCAGAGACAAACAATGAAAATGGATGTCTGTTTGAGGTTTCATTTGCAAATGTTTTGTTCTTCTAATGGTCAAATTTTAAAACTGGACCAAACTTCAAACTTACAAATACTTAAAATTGCTCCTTTTTCAGTTTTGACAAGAAGACACAGTAATGAGTCCCAGATGTAGACAAGCAGAGAGCAGCATCACATGAGCTGTCCTCTCTCGGCCTTCTGGCTGCTCTGTTGTGAGGCCGTGGGGTCTGGTTGCCATGACGAAGCATCCCATTAGCCTATTATGGGCTGGCAGCGGTATGTGAGCTTGGATTGGCCCTCTGTGTGTGCTGCAAGTTTTAGCCGTGCGAGGAAGAGAGGAGCTGAGAAAGTTCAGCTCATCCCTCGGCCTCTCTGCTCATCCTTCAGTCCTTTCTTCAATTCCCTTCCTATACTTCCTTCACTTGCTCAGAGGGAAATCCCTCCCCTCCCCTCCTGGGTGTAAACATAAAACTGTTTGTTGTTCGACTCTGATTCCTGCTCAGATAACGTGTCAGACAGACTGTGAAAGCTGACTCAACAGCACCCCTGTGGTGATGCACAGGCACTGCAGGCAGGATGTCAAACTAGTACATTATGTTTGTGTTGTGCTGTGTCGTGTTTCTGCTGCCACAAACGATTGCAGTAGCAGTGAGTTGATTAGCTTATGAAGTTATAAGAAGCTCAAAATTGATATTGTAATGCATAATTCTGAATATTTATATTTACTATTTCATTATTTTAGATTTATACTCTTTAGCTAATAAATGCAGAAATGGCCTTTGCCACAGACTGCTCATTTAGCAAAACATTTTAATGAGATTTTAATCAAAACAATTAAAAGATATATTAACTTTTAGCACTTAAAGTGTCCCTTCCCACCCCTGTTGGCTCAGCCTTTTTTAAATACAAGTCGGGGCGCTCCAACAACTCTGCATTTAAATCTCATTTAGGCCGTTTAAAGATGCCGACTTGTTGTTCTGTGACAGTGATTTTGATTGTTCAGTATATTGTTTAAACAAAAACAAAAAAAACCCCAACAGTTTCCTGGGTATTCAAATTTCATTTCATCTCATCCTCTCAAAAGAAATAGACTGTTTGGTCACAGTTTGACCTCTTTGGAGTTAGTAAATCATTTAATTTATGTTTGAGTTTGCACACACTAAACTACTATGTCATAGTAGTTCCAGATATCCACATATTTAACATTTTGTGCAACTTCTTTGACCTACTACTAGTACTTTTTGGAATATACTGCATTGAGGTCATTTTTTTGCTTGTTCATTTATGTTTGAGCAGCTGTTGTGGAGTCAAACACCAACACACATAAACACACATCTGCTGACTTTGCACCTTTCCTGCTCTCTAATTGGTCAGTTCGGGGGTCACAGTACATTTTGGGCTAAGAAGACTTTGCTCTCTCAACGTCCCGCCTCCTCCTCTTCCTCCTGCGATCTGATTGGTTACTAAGTAACTTCCTGTCAGTTGTTCTCTGACTGCTGACTGTCAGGACCTCTTATGGGCGTCCAGCCTGATGCCTGTTAGTTTATTAATAGCAGAAAACATCCAATCCCACCTCCCACTCCACTGCGTCACTTTTCCTCTCCTTTCCTCTCATATCCTCTCCTCTTCTGTCCTTTCCTTCTTGTGTCTACTTGCTTTTTCTTTACCCCTTATTGTCTTTCCTTTTTTCCTTTCTTCTTTCCTTTCCTTCCTCCTCATCTTTTTCTTGCAAGTCCTTTCCTTTTTTCCTTCACTCCTCTCCTTCTGTCCTTCACTCGCCATGTCTACTCTATCCTTCCCTTTTTTCTTTGCCTCATTTTGTTTTGCCTCACATTTTATTTCCTTCCTGTTCTTATTGTCCTTCCTGTCCTTTCCTCACTCCTTTCCTGTCCTTCTGTCCTTATTTCCTCCTCCACTCATCTCCTCTCATCATCATCTCTTCTTCCTTTACTTCCTCCTTTGCTACGAGATGTGTTCCTTCTTCCTATCCTCTCCTCTCCTCCTGACCTCTTTGAACTCGTGTAAACTGACACCTGTGCTAAGGCCACATGCTAGCTAGCTGTATGACCTTTATACACACACTAAAATAGCAACACATGCTAACAGCCTGCACACTTTCTCACGCTACTCCCAACACCTGAACAAAATCACATACTCTTAACAGACGTTCACAAGAGTGCAGCTAACACACAATCTACGTCCATCCATTTTTCTTTCTTTCTTTTCTACTTTGCTCTTTTAATCTATTTATTTATTTTTATTTTTTGCTTACTATTTTCTTTTCCTTTTCACATCTCTTTAGTTCTTTGTTTCTTACTTTTTTTTACTCATATCTGTAGTTTTCTTTCATCCTTCAAGCTCTCTGTTTTACCACATTCTTATTAAAGGTTCGACGTAAATATTGCACCTTGAAACAGCCGTCTGAAAAGAGCTTTAATTTTTCATTCAATTAATTTCTTTTTTTAATTTAACATACTTAAATTTTAAGTACAACTTTTTCCTCTCTACACGACCAATGACCTTTGAAAGAAGTTGTTGACATGGCAACAAGAGCATGATCACTTTATGCTTGTGTGCGTGTGTGTGTGTGTGTGTGTGTGTGTGTGTGTGTGTGTGTGTGTGTGTTGCTCCACATTCCCAGCTGATTAGGTCGGATCTGAAACAAACAAGCAGCCAACAGGTTTAACCATTATGATTCATATCCTGCAGAGCAAGTTAAAATGATCAATTAAAACTAAACTGTTCTTTTTACTCACAGTCCCAGAATGTTTTCCACCCGTAACACAAAATAATCAATGTTCTATGTTATTTTATATATATATATCGTAACCCCAGAGTTTCAAGTAATATTAATACAGTTACCTGCATTACCCGTTATCACCACAGGGGCCGCCAAAAACAACAAAACACCTTTGAGATTTAGTCCGTAGTTTGTTGTTTTTAGGTTCCTCAAAGTAAAGCTAAACCTCTGACTCTTCTTTCTCAGACACATGAAGATCCATGAAAAGGACCCAGCCAGCGGTCTGCTCCCCGTCAGCCCCCCCTCCCCAACCAAACGTCGTCGTCCTTCTGTCAAGAGGCGGCAGGAGGAGGAGAATGGAGATGAGCCGCCTAATAAGAAGGTACAAACTCAGATTTACTAGACTTTTATCATGTGTAGAAAATGCAGTGGTGTTAATTGTGTTAATGTTTGTGTGTTTGTTTTCAGGTGGTGGAGGATGCAGCGTCAGAGGAATTGGCTGCGGCGGTTCGAGGTGCCGAGGAGGAGCTGCTGCCCTGTCCAATCTGCTTCAAGACCTGCAACTCCAGACTGGAACTGGATGCACACATGGATGCACATCCAGACACCGCATTAAGGTACATACACAAAGACACTGAATGATTTTAATCATGAAGGACAGTAAAGAAAGAAATGAAGAACTAATAAAAGTAGATGAAAAGAAGTAAAGTAGTTGGACAAATACATAAAGAACGGGTAAAGAACAGAGAGAGTGAAATAAAAGGAGCTGGAAGAAATCAATACATTTTAAGAAAAAGGAAAATAAAGAATAAGAAAATACAGAAATTGATTAACAGAAAGGGATTCAGGGAAATTAATTTAGAAAAGAGGTAAAGGAAAGAGGAAACGCAGCCAGAGGATCGAAGAAAGAAGAGAAAAGGCAAAAACAGACTGAAAAGAAATGAGAAAAGAGTAAAAGGAGGGGACACTGATAGAACAAAAAGAAAACAAAAAGAAACAAACTTTGTAAAGAGAGGGAATGAAGGAAAAAAGAACAAAGAGAGAAATGGAGCGGTGCTGAGCTCGTTATGGAGGAAGGCAGGAATATTTAGCTGTAAATCCTCACTAATCAGCCGTTAAGAGGATCGACTGGACTGAAGGGTGGAGAGCGAGGATGGAGGGATGAAGAGGGAGGGATGGAGAAGGGGGTGGGGGTGACTTTCTATCTGGCAGGGGGGGAGAATAAGGGATGGAGAGAGGAGCCAAAAGATTAACAATAATTGGTGATAATTGTTTTGTGGCTACGTTGTTAGCATCAGATTCTTTTTACAGATTCACAATCTGGACATGTAAAGGAGGAGCATTAGAGAGGAGATGCTCGGGAAAGATGGAGACAAATGAAAGAGGAGGTGCAGAGTAAAGTAAAGAGGAGATTAAAGGAGAAAGAAGAGGAAGGAGCTGATGGGGTGGGATGGGAGGAGAAAGAGGAAGGATAAGGCTGCAGGAGGAGCAGGAAGAGGGGGTGATGGTGATTTTAACAAGTGCTGGTCCTCTCTGTTCCCCCTCTTCTGTCTAAAAAAAAATCCTTTTCTAATGTGATAGAGGGGATTACACACACACACACACACACCTACACACATACACACCTACACACACACGAGGTGATAAGAATTTGTGACTGACTGACACTGAGCAGCTGTCCTCTCAACACTTAACGTGAGTAGGAACAGCACAGACACCAGGGGTTATCTCTCTCTCTCACTCTATTGCACACACACACGCACACACACACACACACACACACACACACACACACACAAACATTAAATACCTTTGATTAAGTCTTTTTGGATTCATAAGAGTGCAATAAAAAGAAAGCGTCTCTCAAAAAAATATCATTTATTTTTATGATTTATCCTCAAATGAGCAAATTTATCTGACCAACTATTAACTTTTTATTTCTTTTATTTTCTTCATGACTGAATTAAAAAAAAGTTTAAAGTTTTGGCAGAGCTGACAGTTTTTAGTCTTTTTTTCTTACAGTCATTTATTTAGACAACGTTTTGAGTTTTAAAGTCAACTTCTGTTTTTGATTTCATGTTTTGGGTAAATCCTCCCATCGCAGTTTTAAATCGTGAAGTGCTTCTCTTGTTGTCTGCAGGTGTGATCTCTGCTGCCTCTCTTTTCGAACCCACCGCGGTATGTTGCGACACAATGCCGGGGTTCATAAGCTCCTCCCCCAGGACCCTAGTGGACGCCCCTTCATCCAGAACAACCCCTCCATCCCTACCGGCTTCAACGACCTCGCCTTCATCGACTTCTCCTGCAAGAAGTTCGCTCACATCGCACAGGTAGTCAAGTCAACATTTGAATTTACTTTTACTGTGACTTCATTTCTCTTTTATTTTGAAATGATTTTTTACCTGTGATTTGTATACAACATTAGCTCCACAGTGAAGTCAGTAACATTTTAAAATGTTGACAAAATTTTAATTCTCTTCAAGGTCTGGTGTGAGACAAACCTCCGTCGCTGCATCAGTAAGTTCCACCGGTTCGTCTGCGATTGCTGCGACAAAGCCTTCCCCCTCCACTCTGCGCTGGACCTCCATAAAACCACGTCCCACTCTGAAAAGCCCAACGACTTTGACACAGAGGAGGCCGAGGGCGAGGACGGAGATGAAAAAAGGTGTGGTCCGGAGAAGACGATCGAGGAGGAAGACGTCCAGAACGCGGAGCAGTCCGGCTTCTTGGAAGGTCTCGGTCTGCAGCACATCTCTAAGGTACGCTGTGGAAATCAAGTCCATTTAATTCATCACAGATTCAGAGGAGGGCACAGAGAAGTAAAGAATAATTTTTAATTTAAAAAAACATTTGTTTTATTGCAATATTCAGTCTGTATTTGAATGCAGTGATATGTGATAGAGGCGTGTTTAATAAAACATATTAATGTCACCGCCCCCTCTTCTGATGATGCTGTTTTTTTTGTCTCAGGTCAACACTGGCCCCACAGACGATGAGATCCATCAGGCTCACCTGGACAGCATCAAGGTGATCCACGTGGAGCCTCCCTCCTTCAGCCTCCCCCAGGAGCCGGCCTCCGCCTACCTGGCGGGAGGTCTGGGGCTGACTCTGGGACTCGGCGTGGGGGGTCTGGCCGCCCTCAGCATCCCACTCCTGGAGGCGTCTGGCTCAGCCTCCACCCTGCAGGGACTCACCCAGCGCGATGCCCTCAGCCTCCTGTCACTACAGCCGTTCCCCACCGGCCTCCTTCTGCAGCCTGAAGGGGGCGCTGCCACTGGTAGCGCTGTCTCCTCCGGGGCTAAACCCGGGGAGGCGGGAGGAGCCGGGATCATGGAGCTGGCCGACATCCAGCAGATCCTTAAAGTGGCTAGTGCAGCACCCAATCAGATGGGACTGACCCTCCCACCTCTCGCCAAAGCTCCGGGATTTGCTGGAAGTCAAGGTGGGTGTGTCGGCCATTCAGTCAGTCAATCATGTTTTGAACTTGGAAGGACTTAAAGGTGAAACAGTGACAAATAAAATGTTGTAAATGTTGAGAATTTAAAAAACAACATTCTTTCTCCCTCCTGCAGGTCTGGTTCAGGGTCAGAAGGCGATGCCTCCATTGAAACCCAAACCTCCCATCACCCCTCGCTCCAGCCTCACCGCCACCACCCCTCCCCCCCTTCAGAGCTCCCAGCAGGCCTCTCTCGGCTGCATCAGCCCGAGCCTGCCTCCCCCCACCCCGACTCTCTTCAAAACTCCCTCCTCTTCATCCGGTAACGGAGGGCAGCTGGATGAAGAGTGTATGGGTGATGCTCACACGCCTCAGTCGGACTCGCCGCCAGCTGTGACCACAGCAGTGCATGAGGAGGCGGGGCTAAGTGGTAGGAAACCGGGAACCAAAGCAGGAAACAACGCTGGCTCGGCAAAAGGTTCGTTCCCATGCAGATTCTGCGACCAGGTGTTCGCCTTCTCCGGCGTCCTGCAGGCTCACATGCGCTTCCACCTCGGCATCCTTCCTCATCAGTGCAACATCTGCGACTACGTGGCGCCGGACAAAGCCACGCTGATCCGACACCTGCGGACACACAGTGGCGAGAGACCGTACGTGTGCCGGGTCTGCCATTACCCGTTCACTGTCAAGGCTAACTGTGAGCGTCACCTCAGGAAGAAGCACGCCAAGACCTCGAGGAAGGACATCGAGAAAAACATCAAGTATGTAACCTCAACCACCACGGCAAACATCGCTGCAGCCATCACTGCGGTAACGACCACCACTCCCACCATGGATACGGAGACCGGCTGCAACGGAGCAGAGACCACCTGCAGGTTCTGCTGCGAAGACCTGAAGAGCTACCGGGCTCTGCAGATCCACCTGCGAACGCACAACGGCTGTCAAAGGAAGCCGTTTGAGTGCCGGCGCTGTGGTGCCGCCTTCCTTGCCAAACGGAACTGCATCCACCACCTGCTGAAGCAGCACCCGGAGGTGCAGGAGAGAGAGATCGAGGATCACATCGCCACCCTCCTGCCTGCCGCTCAGTCGGCCTCTTCTGTTGCCCCGGCCCGAGCCGCCGCGGTTACTCAGATGTCGCTGAACGGGATAAGTCCGCCTGCAGTTCAGGCGCTGCAGGCCGTGAAGTTGGAGGACGTTGTTTATCCTGCTGAACTGGACCAGCCGCTCGACTTCTCTGCCAAAAGTCGCGGCAGCCAAGCGGGGTCTCCTGGGGTCAAACTGGAGTGCGTCTCCCCGACCTTCGACTGCTCTGCCCTCGACCAGCCCATCGATCTTTCCATCCCCAGCAAGAGGCAGCGGAGAGAGGCGGCAGGCGTAGAGATGAGGGAGATAAAGATGGAGCAGAGCAGCAGCATGGAGCAGCAGACTCTTTCAAAGGAGGAGAAAAAAGGAATTGCTCTGCCTCCTCTTCACCCTCATCCCCAGCTTGGCTGCTACCAGCTCCCTCCTGGGTCCACCCCTCCCCCCGCCTCCCTCCCCAACATCAGCAACTCCACCCGAGCTCAGCGCCTCAAGCCTTTGCTCCCCAAACCAAGCTCCTCCAGCGCCTCCCCTCCCTCCTCCGCCCACAAGGAGCTGCCTCCTCTGGCTTCAATCGCTCAGATCATCCACTCCGTCTCTGGAGTTCCAGACCTACTGAAGAGAGAGGCCACCACACTGGATGGGAAGCCGCAGGGTGGGGTCTCGTCTCAGGGTGAATCTGCTGCAGGGGCACCTGGAGCCTCCGCCGCTCCTGAGACGCAAAGTGAAGACACGACAGAAGGATCCAGCAGGTACGAGAGCTCCATTGACGACCCCAAACTTCTTTAACTCTGTTATTGTATCAAAATTAAGTTGACTGAATAATGTTACATTTGGACTCCATTAAATCTGGTTTCTAAACTTTTTATCTTTTAAGATCAGCAAAAACATTTCCTGATTCCACCACCAGATGGCGCCCAAATCTAAGTCTTAACACTGAGCTGTGACTTTTCTGTCTGACAGAAAGCGATCCAGGAAGAAGCCGGCCGTTCTGTCAGTGAAGGAAAAAGCTGCTGTGAGTGGCAGCGGCATAGACCTGGAGTCCAGCGGGGAGTTCGCCAGTGTGGAGAAAATGCTCGCCACCACGGACGCCAACAAGTTCAGCACGTACCTGCAGACTGGAGCCTCTGACCTCGGAGCAAAGAGAGGTAAGAAAATGAACTATTATACACTCACAAATTAAAAGATAAAAAGAAGAAGAAGAAAAAGAGGAGGCTTAATTAAAATCCTCCCTCCTGTCAGACGTGGACAAATCAGGAGTAGCAGATGAGAAGGAGGAGGGGAAACCTGTGGCTGCCATTGGGCCGCAGTCGAAAGGAAAGAAGAACGCCTACTCCAACTCCGTGCAGAAGATGACATGCCCCTTCTGCCCGCGAGTGTTCCCCTGGGCCAGCTCGCTGCAGAGACACATGTTGACACACACAGGTAACACACAGACACACAGAGGATTTCTTTAAGTCAGACATATGTGTGAACAAAGGCCTCAACAAACACAGCCTCAGTCAGTAATAATACTCTGTAGTGTGTTCTCATTAAATAACTTTTCAATCATAAAATAACATGATTACAACTTGATGTACCATTACCCGACAACAGTAATGTCTTTTTCTTTTTTCTTTTTTTTTTTTAAATACGTGTAAAATAATTCTCTCTTCTTGATGTCTGTCCCCTTATTGGGATCCTTTGTTTCTTCTCAGGCCAAAAACCTTTCCCCTGTCCGAAGTGCGATGCCTTTTTCTCGACCAAATCAAACTGTGAGCGCCATCTGCTGAGAAAACACGGCGTCACGCACCGAACGCTGCGACGCAACGGCTCCCTCCCCAAGAAGGATGGAGAGGATGGTTCGCAGGAGAGCGCAGGAGGTCAGAGCACAAAAATGACAAACCTTTAACGCATGACCCTGATCATCTGAGTTTCAGAGACTCTGTCTTAACCTAGAGACACCTTTTAATTTAGTTGTGTTGTCTTGTGCAGAGAGTCAGTCAGAGACGGAGCAGCTCACACCAGAAGCACAAAATCGTGGCAACACCACCCCCTCTTCAGAATCAAGCCCCGCCCCCACAACTGAGAGTCACTCCTCATCTGAGCAAGAAAGGGATGGGGCCACAACGCCGAGCCCCACCCACAAATCAAGTCAAGGTCAGTCTTCAGAAACAAGTAGAAAAGAAGAAGAAACGCTTTCGTCGGTACTAATAACTAACTTGTCGACAGAAAATAAACTAATCTGTGAGATGTTTGAAGGTTTGGTTTGATCAAAAAGACAAAGGGTAAAAAGTCTGTCAAATGTTTTTTTGTTTTTTTAACAGTCACTCCAACATAGACTGGGTTACCTTGCCAATTATTTTCAGAGATCTGTTTCATGTAGATGAAGGTTGATAGTGTAAAATGTTTTATGTACTTTAGTTTGTACAAACTCTGTTCCACCGGTCAAACACCGTAGTCTATGCCTTTTAAGAGAATATTTTCTCCGCTCTAAAGGATTGCACCGTGTGTTTACGGTATTGACCCTTGTTCCTTTACTCAGCAGGTGGCAGTCCAGCTTCCATTCCTGCAGAGCAGCAGGAGCCAAACACCACAGATCAGCCAGACCAGCAGGGGGCGCCAGAGACCAGAGCAGGAAAAGAGTCTGCACAGAGTAGCAGCAGCAGTACCAAGGTAACACATCTGAGCCTGCCAGTGTTTATTAATCTAATATTGTGCTTGTTAGAAACTCACCAGGCAGCAGCACACCAGCAACTCATGTGTTGTGTGAGGTAATATCACAGTTTATGTATGTCTGGTGTGTTTATAGACATTAGAAAACCTCATCAGGAGAAAAAATCAGCTCTATTAGTTTAATTGATCTGTCTGTATGTCTGTTTCATTCTCATTTCACTTTCTTTTTTCCTCTTGCAGATGGAGAGTGCAGATGATGATGACTGCCACAGCAACAAAAGCTTGGACCTGAACTTCGGCAAAAAGCTCATCGACTTCAAGCTTTCAACATCACCAGGGACAGCTCAGGAAGAACAACCCCCCCAGCCTTCCTCCTCTTCTTCCTCCTCATCCTCCTCTACCTCTGCTCCTCCAGCAGCATCAGAGAGCCAAGACAAGGAGAAAAGCTCTTCAGCCTCCTCCTCCTCCTCCAGCAGCCCCGCTGTGAAGCAGCAGCCGGAGTACAAACACGTTTGCCGAGTCTGCAAGAAGAGCTTCCGATACGCTACCACCCTCGCCCGCCACGAGAGGGCGCACCTCTCTGAGGAGACGCCAACTCCTGCACCAGTAGAAGTGACCTCGTCGGAGACAGAAGAGGCGACAGAGGGCATTGTTGTAAAACCAACAGAAGACAAAGAAGTGGAGAAAGAGGAGGAGCAGGCAGAGATGGAGGATGAGGAAGGAGGAGTAATGAGGGGAGGAAAGAGCGAGGGAGGAGAGAGCGGGGAGTCTGAGGAGGAAAAGGAGGAGAGGAGCGAAGAAGAGGCGTTGGAACCAAAGAGTGCAGAGGGAGGCAGAGTTGACAAGAGGAAGAAGATTTGTAAAGTCTGCGACAAAAGATTCTGGTCTCTACAGGACCTGACCCGACACACACGCTCACACACAGGTAAACTTTTATGTACACTTGATTATTCTTACATACAGTCATCCTTATGTTTCAATTTTCTGTGATTTGTTGAGATTTTTAATTCTCTTACACCTCCAAATTGTCCTTTTCTTTTTTTTTTAATTCTTTCTTTATTTAGCGTCATTGCATGTCCAACATACTGTCATTGCGGGTTACATATAAATTGCCCAATTTTCATTGTTCATGAACATGAATAACATTGATCTGCACTCCTTAAAATTATAAAAACGAAAATAAAAAATTAAATATATACGTTTTCTTTAGATTTCATTAATGTTGGAACAGAATAGCAAATACAAAAACAATTTCATACTTAAATATAATACATGTGTAATGGCCCTCCCCCCAGGTGAGCGGCCGTACCAGTGTCAAACCTGCGAGCGGACTTTCACCCTGAAGCA
Organism: Symphodus melops; assembly: GCF_947650265.1. Taxonomy (NCBI): domain Eukaryota; kingdom Metazoa; phylum Chordata; class Actinopteri; order Labriformes; family Labridae; genus Symphodus; species Symphodus melops. The sequence goes on from NC_136704.1 coordinate 17,994,745, forward strand.
CAGCCTTGTTCGCCACCAAAGGATCCACCTGAAGCCCCGCGGAGCCGATGGAGCCTCTGCAGGGAACGACGACGCCAGCGAGGACGGAGACTCCTGCGGCCCGACACCAACCTCTACCTGCCCACCATCGGAGAACGAGAGCGATTGCGGCAGCGGCCCCACAGGGGCGAAGGAGTTGGATGAGGAGGAGGATGTAAAAGAGGATGTTGAGGAGGGAGGAGAGTCAGCCGTGGTGGAGGACGAAAATCCTGTGAAGAAAGTAGAGTGTGCTGCAGATTCAGAGCCACCAACGACCGATACTTTTCCTGAGGAAAAATCACTTCCCGAAGAATCAGCGACGCAAAAACATTCGGAAGACACAACTCCCAAACAACAAGCTACTGACACAAAGACAAGTGACGAATCCTCAGCCAGCGACCTAAAATCAATGCCTGAATCAAACACCTCCAAAGACACCTCACCCTCTCCCTCCATATCTCCTGAGGAGTCCGCCCCTGCAGATGGCTTTATCCAGGGGCTGCTGGAGATCCACGCCAAGCCCCCTCTGGAGCACATCCTGCCCAATGGAGAGCCTCCTCTGGTGGGGGCAGACTGATCCCCTGGCTTTCACCACAGTGCCATATGATGGAAAAGACGCTACAACATTTACAATGATGAAGATGATGCAAAAATCAGCCCAGAAACTTTTTTGATAGAAAGAAAGAGGAAACCCTCATTTTCTTGAAGTGCCTTACTACTAGTCCTACTTCTAAGAGATGTTTTTTGCTAAATCTTTATCTGCATTATTACGGAGGATGGATCTAATTTTTATAGCTTTTTATGACAATGATTGGCATTGATATTTTTGTGCGAGGAATCTATATTTCAGCAATAAAAGAATAAAGTTATGATTTATTATTGTCTAGATTCTGTTTGAGAATTAATGATCAACTTAAGAGACGCAGAAGACACACAGAGATTCAGACTGTCTGAATCTGTGTTTATTCTGTATTTAAATCACAGCTGAGACTGAACGATTAGAATTCAAGATATGAACCAGCTGGATTTGAGAACGAACTAAGCCAGGGTGAGGAATTTAACTTTTTTTTCCCCCCAATGATCACATTGGCTCTGATATTTTATTTTTTGTTTCATAAATTCAAATCGGGAGTTGGAGGCTCGTTGGCCCGATTTCACCAGCAAAAGATGACTTCCACTGATGGCTAACTGTCGCATAAATCTGCATGACAAAGGAAGCGTTTTGTAACTGGAAAGTAAAACACAGAATGACTTCATCCTTATGGCTTGCTTCCACAATAATCCTCGTCTCTCAACTGGCTCAGAAAACACACAGAAACATTGACAAACTTGTCAAAGTCGCAGCAGAGCTCTGTCTGAAAAAGAACTCTTTAAAGGGCAGATAAAGTGTTGATCAGTTTGTGCTCCATGTTTTTTTAAACCCATCACACTATTGATCCCTTTATCCCTCAAAGCCTCCCTGTGAGTTTTTGTGTTAATAATTTGTCTTTCATAATCATTCTCAGTTGATTCCATGTGTGTACAGAGAGTTGAACATGTGGCACGTGATGTTAGAGTATTTTCCTTTTTGTGTGTGTGTGTGCGATTTATCAGTGAAATATAGGTGTAGGGAGGGAAATTCATGTGTTTGTGGATTTTTTTTTTATAACTGAACAAATCAAAATGTCTGGCTTTGTGTGAGATTGTATGTGAACTCCACCTGTCTCTCATTGTCGCCCCCTAGTGTTCATTGAGGGTTTATTACAGGGCCTCTAGTATGCTAACATATTTCAGCTCTAACACTTGATCCAGGTTCAGTTTACCTCAACTTCCGCTTTAACTGCAACCACTTATGATGTATGAGCAGCGCTATAGGCTACCCTTGAAATCCTATGTCTTCCTAAATAAGGCTAGCAAGGCTAATTCTTTGCTACCCACTGTGGACAAAATCAGCGCTAACCAGGACTTGCTCACCAGCGACACTTAAAACACAGCTACCAAAGGTCACCATATCAGAGCAGGAGCTAGCTTAGCTTGCACAAATTTCGAAATAGAGCTAAAGAAAGATAACGCACCTAAAAAAAATTTAAATACATGTCAACAGAAATAGCAATTGAAGAGTCATCAATAGCCTTATTTACATAATGAGCCTTCACAAACACACAACAACCAGCACTTAATGTACAGGCTTTGTCTTTACAACGTTTAATAAAAGGGCTGACTCCAGCAAGCTGTACTTGATTTTAGCATTTGTTAGCTGAACAGAAATTAAACATGGGCTTGCAAAGAAGCGAACAAGTTCGAGCTGACCCAGTCAGAGAAGATTTCTTGGCTTGGCAATTTTTTTGATCAGTTAGCCCTAGATAGCTGTTAAAGTTAGCCTTAGCTCACCAGAGTGGGCATTATTCAGCCACTTCAGTTCTTAAACACTCAGCACAAACTACTCAGTTAGCTCGAGCTATAGCTGTAACAAAAAAACCTCAGCTTTGCAGAGTTTGTCCTTTATACCATGAAGCTGGCAGGTGTAGCACATCTCCTTCAGTATTATTTCGGTATCTTGAGTTGGTCCTGGACAGTTTAAGCACTGTTATTTGGCCTCATGTCTCCAACATGAACGTTTATTTGAAGACATTTTTAACATCTGAACTAAAACGTAAAACTCTTAGTTGAATTATCTTCATGAAGGTTAACAGATACTCAAAGACACGTGGTCATTAATTTGGCGGTTAAGACAATCATTTGTAGTTATCAATTAAAACAAATTGATACTAAACCCTTCATTTGAATCTATGTGGTTTCCAGAAAGAGCTTAACAACAGGTTGAAAAGAGTGAATGAACTGATGAATGAACGGATGAACAGATGGATGGATGGATGAGGGGGTTGAGAGTGAATGGTATTACCCTACTGCACAAACAAACACAAGTAAAAGGGCTAATTCCACCCCCTCGTACCAACCAAACCGGACATTTCCACAACAGTTAAGGGTGGCTAAGTGTGTATGAGTATTTTGTTGTTTTTTTCATGTTAAGTTGAAAATAGCTTATTTTTCTTCTTGTATGTTTTTCGTCTCTTTGTTTATTGTATCAAGCAACCTCAAAACGAATCGAACCTCAGCGGCTCATAACAGAACTGTAAGGCAACGACAGTCAGTCATCTGGCCTGTCAAAAAGCAAGTGATATTGAACAACTGGACTGACTGTGTGACTGACTGGACGCTGCTGTGAACTGGCACTAACAATTTCCAAAACTACTACAACTACTAGTACTACTACAGTGGATTATCGCAACACAATCAAGAGAGAGAGAGAGAGTTTTTATTTCCCAGGGAATCAAAAAACCTTCTATCAAAAGTGAACGATAGTATTCTCTTCCTCTATTTCTTGAAAAGATTGCTGCCCAATGTTTGTCTTTGGTGAATACTGTTTTCTTCGCCAAGTCAAACACAATGGAAAAAGTAATGGTGTGGCAGAATATAACATTTTTAGATCCTTTCTTTGCAGATTAGAGACAAGAAATTAAAAGTTGACTAGTTTTTGGGGGGGGGGGGGGTTGTCAGCTTTTTGGCTATTGGAACAATAAATTCACACAAATTTTTACATCTTGGGCCTATTGATTCCTTAGTCTTGCAAAATGTATTTCATTTGAATGTATTTGAGAGAATCGATTTATAAAAAAAAAAAGTTTTCAAATCTAATTATTTAGTTTTGCAATTGTGTTGACACTTTAAGATTGTAAGTGTTCCAATAAAAAAAAAACATTGTTAAATTTAAATTATAGTTGGAATTTACCATTTTTGTATATGCCACATCCATAAAGGAACTCTCTCTTTTTTTCTCCACTGTTCTATGTTTTGTTGGCTATATCTGTACATCCCTATCCCTTGGGAATGTGTGTTAATGTTCTCTTAAGTGTTTGTGTGTGTGTTTGCACGGCCATATGAATACTGGACTTCCGTTGGAATGCACATGGACTGTTTTTAAATGTATTTATTTGGAGCCCAGGTGTGTGTTTGTGTGTTCGGGTGTGAGTTAGTTTCTACAATGACTTGAGAAGAAGCCATGTATTAAGAATATCACAATTATGCTGCAGAACTGTTTTGAGGAACTGATGGTTTGTGTTATGGACTAACCGGCTTGCTCTAGGCCGGGATGTGAAACGTACTAGCAATAAGAATCCCTCTGAATCCAAAAAGCTTTATGTAGATCTCCTGTATATGAGTTGAGAACACTTTGTGTGGGTGTCTTGGGTCTGTTTGTTTAAAGTTTGGCTGACATGATTTTTGATGTGTTAATTTTTCTTTATGACATTTAAATGCGTATAAAACTGTGAAAATCCATTGTGTTCAGTTAAAGGGTGAGTTTTAGGTTAGTTTTTTTTTGCATGTTAATCTAATTTGTTCATTTATGAATGATTTCTCCTTTTTCATCTCCTCTCGCTCTACACATACATACATATAAATATATATAAATATAAAATGATATATAATCTCGCTCTCAGGGTCTTTCACAAATCCATTATCCGAAATGCTTCATGTTCTTATTTCCTGAGTTGCAACTTGTTTTTCCAACTCCTGATCATTTTGTCTTTTTTTAATAATGATTCAGAACTGTCAATCACTACATTTAGCACTTGACTGTGAACTTATCATCACCTAACAGATAAAAGATGTCATTTGATTTTTGGCATTTCAAAACCAGAAAATTTTGACATTTTCCCCCCTTTCACTCAGACTTTTCTTTCCGACCTTAAACGCCTTTTTCTGTGTCCCGCTTTGGCTCATCTCTCTGTCCCAGTCTGAGTTAAAAGGGAACATCAGAGAGGACGAACACAAACATACACAGATGCTGGATTTCAATCAGAAAGCATTAACACTCAATCCAGTGGAAAACACATATTTTCTGTGGTTGTGTTTTCATCCCCCCCATCTGTTTGCTCTACTCCTATTGTTAGTAAGACATGACAGTGTTTCACAAAGTCAAGAAATGTAAACATGTTCTGTATTCAACCCAATAAGAAACCGCAATAAAGATTATATTAAGGAAAAATGTGTGAATCTAATGCTGTCTGTGTTGTCTTTCTTTACAACACTGCTGCTGTGTCACTAAAGACGTAATTCCTCTTGGGGTTTTTTTTTTTTTTAGATAATGTATTTAACGTGTTGAATATGCATTGCATAATTGAAGTCTTCTTCGAGCCACTTAATTATTAGCAATAAGGCTGAATATGCACACGTATAATGTAGATCAGTTCAAACAGCGAGATAAAGGCATGCTGCACACTTAATGAATGCCACAAAAGTTATGCTTTGACCAGGTCTTCTTCAAAAGTATCACCTGAAGAAGAACCCTGCGCAAAATAAAATAATATTCGGACCAGATAAGTAGGGGTTAAAATAAAAGAACCCTTACCTTTCCCCTAACCCTAAAGATAAGTCAAATGTTTTGAAAAGGGATAAAAATGTCTCGAATTTCTTGAGCCCATGAAGCAACAAAAAGTACATTATGCTCAAAAGATATTATCTTCTTCCCACAAGTAATCTAACTTGTACACTCGAGTTATTAACTTGTTCCCACAATTAAATTAATGAACATTTCAACATAAGAATATTCTTCTACTGGACATGTCACACTTTTTTCTGCACAACCTTTTTTGGAGCCTTCAAATTCCCCAAAATAAAATAAAACATCTTATACACACAAGTACGGAAGCCCTAAAGGGTCATGCATTCATACATTTTATTTTAAGTTAATAACTTCCTCTAACAAAATAATTGCGTACACGACTTTCATATTTATATACAAATATTTCAGAAACTATGAAGTTTATCATGACAAAATCAGACCTGGAAAATTGATTGCCATTCTTGTTTCAAGGCTTGTTTATATCACAAACTCACGTTAGAGTCGATGAATACATTTCATATAGGCCACAATAGACCAGCTTTAATATAAAGATGTGTCAGCATGTTGCTTATGTTATTTGAAGTAGCTTACTGTACAGTAGGGGGAGCTGCTCACCTTTGTATTGTCCTTAACTTCAATAAAACCTGATGATGATCAAGCAAAGATGGTTGACAGATGAGTCTTTACAGTCTGGGTGGATGTGGATAAAGATGATTATGAACATTTAAGAGTGTTGCGTAGTCATGGCTTTATTGTACAAAAATAAAAGAGAGAAAGGAGACTGAAAAAAGAGGTAAAGTTCAGCTTGATTTGTTTCCCCTATTCTCATTCAGTAATTTTCACTTATTTAAAAACATATAGTGGATCAGGGTTTTTTTTGTGTGTTTTTTTTGTTAAATCAATATCAGTTCTCCTGGGATCAAGTCTCCACTCCGCCCCAGATATTTTGAACTCCTCTTGCTGTTCTGCCACGTTTTTGCTCCTTTCCAAAGAGAAGGACCAAACTCGGAAGCTGTACCATAAGCTGATTGGTCCAAAAACACGGGAGTCTACTTTTCGTCCCACCCATAACATGTACCCGCTGCTCTGATTGGTTGAAAACAAAGTCCATTACGGTTACTATGGACTTTGGCTTTACTGGTATCCAAGTGAAGACGTGATTTTTAGGGGACTCGTAGCTTACGCACAGTAGAGTGAAGAACACAAAGGAAAAGGGAGCTGTTTTTTTAATGTAATTAAAGCTAAATTATCCTGTCAATTGGTGGAAGCAATACGAGAAATTTTGCAGTTTACGACGAAATGGCCCAAAAAAAGAATCCCAAACCTCATTCCAAAAAAGGTCAGTACCCTTTCCTTGCTAGTTCTTCACGCGCCTTTTCGGCTTCTGCACATAACTCATTATGACAATCTGCAGTTTATAATTGTTTTCACGATCAGCCCAGATATATATCCATTATTACAAGGACACGTATATTATATGAAGCTTTTAGATCTCGTCTCGCATCCGGCTAACATCCCGACACAATATGCAACTCAAACTTCAGTTTAAATAGTTATGTCGCCCTTGGTTACGAAGGTTTTCTACAGTCAGAGGTGCAACTCACTGGGCGTCTGAAGGCTGCTTTTACCAACGCTTCAACTTAGGTTTATATGAAAGTAAGCACATGTTGAGTATTCTATCCCACGCCGAACTAGTCGGGGCCCTTTAACTGGTTTGTAAATGTCTCTTTTTGTTGTTTCTTTCTCGTTTATCGTTCCACTGATAGAGATCTTGTTAAAGTGGCAGAATTATCAAAGGGGTTTGGCGAGGAGATCTCGCGATAACAAGAAACCTGAGCTATTCTCGGCAGTTTTTGCTACCTGTCAAAAACACAAATAAAAATAAAGAACTTCAACAGTCCATCTGAACACAGTGGAACAGTCTGAAGCAGGGGATGCTCTGTGTGACCAGCGGTACATGGACTTGGCCCTGTCAGTGATGCTAAGCTAACCAGGCTTTTATATTGTAAGTGATGAGCTAATATTAGCTTAAAAGCCTTTAACTTAAAAGACACAACAGTCCCAGTTGATGCTGCTGTGGCTTTTAGAAGACTTTAGCTGGGATCAGTGATGTCTACAAACAAACTCAACACTATTTGCACATGTATGACAATCGAAAACTTTATCATACGTTATTCACTAATATAGCTTTAAAATTATTTATAAATAAAATATATGTAGGTTATTGTGAGTTAGTGCTTGTTGATCTTGACCAGACTTATCTTGTCTCAGCAGTCAGTAAATCGTTTTCTGGTTACTTTAATTATTCATTGATTTTCCTAGATATGTTTTTGACATTTTCATAGTTTCCTTTTTGACATTTAATAGTTTAAACTAAATAGAACTTGTGAATGTGTTTGTTGTCATCAGTGTTTTTTTCCCCAATTGCTTTTTATTGGGGGATCATTTTACCTACCTCTTTATTACACAGTTGAGATGGTCTTTACAGTTCAACTAAAGAGCATCTCCTCTTTCTCAAACTTCTCAATATGAAAAACATCAGGCCTAAGGTACTCTTAATGGATGTGATAGACATCCACAATGGTGCTGAACATTCCCATTGGTGACGCAGCATTGTGCATTTAAAGGAGGATACTTTAACCGACTTACAAAACTATGCAAACTATGACAGCAGGCACGTGGCTGCTGCAACCTAAACAAATGCAGGTTGTTTTTACTTGGTGTGCAATACAGACTGAGCAAGAAAGATCAGGAACACCTTTATCTTATTACTTCCTGTTTCACCTGCTTCAATTTGCACAAATAATGAATATTTTGGCTTTTGTTGGTTGGTTCCAATGTGGCTTCGTCAAAAGGGTTGATTCATTTTGTCTCTTCTCTTTTGTTCCAGTCGTTATTGTGGTGGAATTTCTGTATCTACTTCATTGTGTGTGATGTTAATTCACTGGTCCTGATGTCAGTCAGACCTGATACAGTTCAGTGTTGTCAAGAGACCAAGGACAGCTTTGAGACTGTCAACAGCTCTTCCTGATATCTGCAAGGATGTTTGGGAGAACTTGTTGTTCACTCCACAGAGTCACAGATGATTCTAGGTGGGTCACAGTGGGACCCTGATAATGATAATATCTTTTTGAACATATGCAGAGCTTTTGGAAGTATCTGGCAGTTGTGTTTCAACATGACACTGAATCACAAGTGTGATGTTGAAACATGTCTCCTCAAGCATTCAGCCGATGTATAAACTTTCATCAACGTGAGCCATCTGAGTCGAAGGAGTCTTATTGTGTGGACTCAAGTCAAGATCATTTCCAATCACAATCACAAATAAGCTCTGGTTTAGCCGTTCTTCTGGTTGGTCTTCCATTCCCTTCTCAAAACGAAAAAAAGAGAAAAATACATACATACTTAAAAATACGCCAAAGCTCAAGGTGACATCTTCTAAATCTGAGGAAAAAATGAAAGGTGTGTGTGTGTGTGTGTGTGTGTGTGTGTGTGTGTGTGTGTGTGTGTGTGTGTGTGTGTGTGTGTGTGTGTGTGTGTGTGTGTGTGTGTGTGTGTGTGTGTGTGTGTGTACGAGCGTCAAGGTTATTTGGTGGGCTATTCTGTCCTCTCTGGTATCTCACACTCACTCAGACACACACACGGACTCACACACACACACATTTGCACACCCTGTCTCTGGTTTTGTCAGCTCTAATAATAGTGGGGATCAGGTTCAGGATGGCCAGTAGATTGTAGTACAGCTGGGAGGAAGAGGAGGAGGAGGATGAAGAAGAGGAGGAGGAGCTTTTTCTTCCTTCTGCTCGGCTCAGTCACTTTCTGTGGCTCTGCTAGGTCACAGCTTTAGTTTGATCTGTTTAGATGATCAGTAACCTTAACTGATTGCTTCTTAAGATACTACTTTCTAATCTCTTTTTAGTCATTTGTTACTCATTGTTTTTTGTTTTTGTGTGTGTGCGTTTTTTTTTTTTTTTCAAAAAGATTTAAGAATTCAAGATTTGAATTGTTTTGAATCTGTGATTTTTCCCTGGTTTGACGTTTCAGTTTGGACTGGAGGCTGGAGACCAGTCCCTTTCTACTTCTTGCTGGTTTAGTGTAAAGTCCGCACTGTTCCTCTGGGCAGGTGGGTTGGTCTCTTCCTGGCCCTGTCTCATCTGGTTCTGCTCTGGCTTTTTTGATTAATCCGAGACGTAAGACGTTCCATGCAGCGCTACCGCCAATATGGCACCTCCTACTCCTCCCCATCTCCCCTCTCTCCCTCCTCGCCTCCCTCACCTCCTGTAGAGGAGATCCACGCTGCTGAGGAGGAGGAGGAGGAAGTGTACACTGAGGAGGAGGTGTACACTGAAGAGGAGGTTTATGAGGATGAGGTGGCACCACTGATACAGGAGGGGGCGGAGCCTGTTGTGCAGGAGACAGGTAGGACTGGTTTACAGATGAGGTTTGACCTTTATCGGTTTGGGCTGGATTCTGATTTGACCTCGCTTGACTCGGTTAGGAAGTAACGAGGAGGTCCAGAAGAAGGAGGAGGTGCAGGCAGACAACCTGGAGACAGGTAGGAATGGTTAACGACTACGAGCTTGGTTTGGTTTGGCATGGCATGGTTAGTGGGTGTGTTTAGGGATGTGCAGCTTTGACATTGAGTTGTGGCTCATCATAGTTGGGTTTGGTTTTCATTGGCCTGGTTGGATGTGAACGTACCCTGTGTAGCATGCTCAACACGCAAGAAGGAACTTCCTGTTGCTTATTGTCACTGTAAAAGCCTTCCAGCAAGAGGACAGCTGGGTAAAAAACAAACAGCGGTGCTAGCACTGTTAGCATGGCGAGGAATCTCAGGATGCACATCCACTCCTGAAAGTATCTAGATCATTTCAGGAGGACTGCTCCTGATATTCTCCTAGGGCGGCTTTTCACATACGCACTTCACAGCAGGAGACTTTCCCTGACCCTGTAAGAGGGGACGGGGGGGTTGGGGTTCCTGAGGTAAACCATGACATAAAAGAAGGCTCGGAAGTAGAGGACGGAGCAACCGAGTCCGCTTTACGACACTTTAGTGAGAATATTTTCCTTCATATCAGTGCTGTGTTCAGTTCGAAGGACTCACACTGCTGACGAACAGGAAAGGTTAGTGGTCATGGGCAGACCAGTCACAGTATATAAATATAATGTAACTTCCCCCCCCCCCCCCCCCCCCCCCCCCCCCCCCCCCCCCCCCCACTGCATTTTCACATCAGCTTATGGTGGAAAAAAAATACTTCAGGTTCTGACTCAAGATGAAGCCGTGGTGAAAAATGTCGCTGTTTCCATTCTCACATGCAGCTCCTGGATATATCAGGACATTTCTGCAAGTGTGAAATCCCTACTGGTATGTGATTACAGCAGTTAACATTTTTTTATTTTATTTTATTTATCCAGTAGAGCGGCATGTCTGATGTTTTTAGAGCTCTGACGTTTCAAATACTAAATTGAATGGCATTTCTATCTCTGGAACTTATAAATATACTTCTAAAAAAGCTCCTGACATGTTGCAAGTTGGTTGTTTGATATTCCCTCTCTTGCATTAACGCTTCTTCAAATAAATCCTTGGAGACGCATGTTGTTTAACAGCCATTTAAACCCTGGAGGATGTCTTTGACAGCACTCAATCCATCATCCTGTTCCCGCAACCACTGCACAGAAACCTTCCCAGGATTCATTGCTTTATACGCACCATTCTGAAAGAAACCAAAAGGAAACCAGATCAGGTTCTTTATGGTTTGCTCAACGACAATTAAGATCTTTTTTTTTTTTTTTCAACGTAATTGTGCTACACAAGTAGACAACTGTTGTCATTAGCTTAAGCCATTTCAGTTCACAGTGTTGGACAAACAGCTGCTCTCTCTCTCTCTCTCTCTCTCTCTCTCCCTCTCCCTCTCCCTCTCCCTCTCTCTCTCTCTCTCTCTCTCTCTCTCTCTCCCTCTCTCTCTCTCTCCCTCTCTCTCTCTGTGGGTCATGCCGACTCAATGACCGTCCCTCACTCTATTCCTGGGTCAGCCTGCTCTTTCTGGTTCCTGCCACTTAGTCTTTTTCTACCCAATCTGATTTATTTTTCACGAACACTCTCGAGTTTTGAGATCTCCTGAAGCTCAACATGAAATATCTTCATGTTATTCTTTAGCTGCGACTTGTATGCCTCTGGTTGACGATACAGTGATTTTCTATCTCCTCAATGCCTTCACACTCTGGATACCGTAAACCATGGGTCATTGACTTTTATGAAAAAAAAAACTTGGCTGGCATGCATTGTCCAAACATACACTAAATCCCTCGCAAGTCCTTATCTCAAGGCACTGCTCAACTTGTTGCCCTTTTACCCTTTTGTTCTAATTAATACTTATTGTTATTTCATTCATTTGAAAAAGATGAAAGCTTCCGTCTTCGCTTTTTTACACTTTCACAAGACTTTTCCTGCCTTATGTGTTGCTGTCTGTCTTGACCAGGACACTCCTATCACAAGAGATTTTCCCTCTTATTTATGGGTTTTTTCAGGTTCAACAACAAAAAAGCTGAGTTGACATGATGCAGGATTTTAACACTATAATCTTTGTGTTCTCAGAGGGGCGGTCTCCACCCGTGGAAAGCAAGAATGGAAAGAGGACAGAGCGAGGAGGAGGAGAGGCAGGAGATGCAGGAGGAGGAGGAGGAGGAGGAGGCACTAAGTACTCCATGTTCACCTGGTTTGTGGTCCTGGCTCTGCTGGGCGTCTGGAGCTCAGTGGCTGTGGTGTACTTCGACATCGTGGACTACGACAGTGTTATGGGTAAGGATGGTATGAGTCTACATCAGCCTGTCAGGGTTTAGTTCTGTCTTAATGTTGTCATGTAAACAGTACATTTGAACTTTTGGACAAACTTAAACATTTTGGATAACCCTAACCCTAACCCTTACTGAACAGTGAGACAAATGGAAACACACAGCCGTCACCTAGGCATTAAGGACTTTTGTCTTTTCAGGTCGCAGAGCATGCAAACTACACTTAACATGTATGTGTCCTTATCCCATCTACAATTGCCCCAAGTCTGGAAAAAGTCCGTCCTCTTCCCCTTTTTTTCTGCTCCACTTTTCAGAAAATGTTAAACAGGCTGGTTGGAGATTTGCTTTTGATTTGATTTCTGTTTTGAATGTGTGCCTTTAACAGTCTGTTTCTAACAGCATGCAGCACGAGTGAACGTCAGCGAGCAAATCAGCTTGATTCTATTGTTTCCTATCGAAGTGTCCAGTCTTTACCATGCCAACACGTTTCTATTGTCCGCTCTTGTTAACAACCAAAATGATAGTTTTACAAAAGAACACACAGCCACTTAGACGTGCAATTAAAACCTGCTTCTTGTCTTATTTTGATACTGACAGTTGGGCACACACACACACACACACACACACACACACACACACACACACACACACACACACACACACACACACACACACACACACACACCTTATCTCAGACTGCAAGCTTCCTCATGTGACACTTTAAGACTGAGTCTGCTGCTCATCAGTCAGATAGAAACCAGAGATTATAGGAACTAAAAGTGTGTCTGTCTGTCTGTCTCTGTCTCTGTCTCTTTCTCCCTTTTGTTAAACCACTTGATTAAAAACTTTCAGTATTTCCCAACACATAGACGATACCTGGGTGAGCCGCACGGGTATAAAGTTTATATGGCTGCCCAAGTATAATTATCTGATGTTTTTTTAGTTTAACCCTTAAAAGATGTTTAACCCTTATTTTATTTTTTAAGCAATGATGATTAAATTCACATATTGAAATGATAAATAAAAAGCTGTGCAGCACCGGTGTCTCCTCTGTATTTCTCATGAGCTTTGCACTAATCCAGTCCCTTTTGTTGTTGCTGCAAACAGAGCTGCAGGTTCTGTGATCTCTTGTCTTCTTCCCTTCTTATTCCTGTCCTCTTTTCCCTCTCTCTGTTGCTTCTGCATGCAGCCAGAGCTCAGGAGTTTCGTATGAACTTTTCAGAAGTTTTACAAGGTATGCTCTGGATTTGTGCTTTGACTAGAATAACTGAGCTGCATATCAACCAAAGTGTATTATTGTATTTTAGAGAGAGAAGGTTTAAATATGTTCTTGTCTGCACCCATCCCTGTACTGAGTCTCTCCATACATTTGAGTTTGTATGTTCACCAGTTCATGCATTCTCTGTCTCCACCCTTCACATTGATTCCCTACACATGTACTTACCTGAACACCCTGCAATAGCTTCACATCGTAACTTCTAAAGATATGTGGCTGTATACTAAACCCATTCTCAAATGAAATCCTTTCCGTACTAGATTTGGTGGTGATTGTTTTATTTTGATGAGTCAAACAGAGATGTCAGACGGTGTGTGAACCGTGTCAAAACTCACACACGTTACTGTTACAGACCTCCTCCTCATCCACCACCACCACCACATCCTTCCTCTTCACAAGACTTCACTGTTTGAAAATAGACTACTTCATGCACTTCCTCACTCTGCTCTGTGCTGCTGCTAACATGCTTTTTTTTCTGTTACTGTTCATTAATGGCTGAACAAGTCTAGTAGAGCTCCCTGAAACAAGTGGGTTTGTTTCTGGCGTTGTTGTTTTTTGTTTGTTTGTTTGTTTTTTATGGGGAAAGGAGTAAATAATGCTAAATGATTGATTTGGAGAATCTGTTCTTAAAAGACATTCAAAAAATACTGCAGACAACAATTTTGCTTGTTGCTTGAATATGATACAATATCTGAGTGAATATTGATAATAATCAGACTGATAATAATAAAAGGACTGAATAAAAACAATTTTAAGATTTGTCAACATGCAGCAAAAATACAGAAAACTCAGTTATTTTCTAAGAATCCTCTGAACTTCCTTTGCTACAAAAAACCTCTCGTAATGCAACCATTTTTGTACATTTTTCCACTGTATTTCACACGCATTAGTTTGTATCATATATAGATTTTTTTTAGTTTCGAACATTTTAGAAATGATGCAACATAATTATTAGTTTATATTTTCTTTGTATTTAAAATAAAAACTCTTGTATATGTTTTGTCAAAACTGCATGCTTAAAATCAGTTTTTTTGCTAAATTTGTGTCAGCCAGCCTTCATCGCCTTCTCCTCCTCAGGTAAACTGACGGCCTACGATACAGACGGAGACGGAGACTTCGATGTGGAAGATGCGAAAGTTCTGCTCGGCAAGTCCACTTCAGTTTCTCTGTCATTGTGCCTGTTTGTGTCTGAAATGCCTGACAGGTGTGGTTTACAGTTGTGTGACAGCGCCTCAGTGCCTAGTGAGCGAGGTCAGGTGCATCTGTATGATGGGAGTCTAAAACCAGCCTCTTAGATGTGCCAACTCCCAAAACAGGATTTCTTGTATGTCTAACCCTTCAACTGTTGTTTGGCTGACGTGTTAGGAGCTAAAAGATATCCCTCCGCCTGCACTTTACTGAATGATCTACTTTTTGTAACACATCTATACCGATGTAAAGATACAACTTCACCTTTGTTTTACATCAGTTTATAAACATGTTGAAATACACAGTGTCTTCACAAAATCAGACTTCCTCCTATGACTTTTCAAAATGCCTAAAACATGAATTCTTTCTATTTCCCAGAGGGGGGCGACTCCCCCAACTCCAACAAATTTTTGCAAAAGAAAAAACACTATAGTGACCCAACTAGAACCCCTTTGTAACTTTTCTATATCACTTGTTATGGAACAATACAATCTCTGATATTGTAATGATCAATAGTGTTAAAAAAAACCCCAAACGTTTAAAAACATTTACATTTGTTTCATGACACAGACCAGGAGCAAAGAACCAGAAACGAAGAAGTCAAAGGCAGAGGACGGTCTTAGCAGTTTAAAAAAAGGGAGCTGTCCCTTTTGTCTGCTGGTTTCTCAACTGTCTTATGTTACATCCCTACTTATAAACAACCACTGTGCTGCAGAATGCAGAAGACAATACAAGAAGGATTGGCAGAAGTTGGGAAAAGATGGCCGCTCGTGTTCCTTGTTTTAAAGCAAACAAAAAGTCCGAGTTAGCCTGATGAGACTGAGATGGGACTAAAAGGCTAATTTGTTGTTAATGCTTCATATTCGACTTCTTTAACTCACTTTCTTTCTCTTTCCCACATTATCATCCTTTAATTTACTCCCATTTTTTTTGTTACGGCTGCTCCTTTTATTTCCACATCTTCCATCTTTCATTCTTGTGTTGTATTTCTCATGCTTTCTTACTTTCATTATTCTTATCACTTCCTCTCCCTCTTTTTAATCCTCCTACTTTAATTTGCTCCCATACGGCCTCCTTGGGTTTCTTCCTACCCTCTCCCCCCCCCCTCATCTTGTCTGTTTTTCTCCCTCCCTCCCTCCCTTTTCTCTCCCTCTCTCTCTCTTGTCAGGCTTGACTAAAGATGGTGATGGCGGTGGTGCTAGAGCAAATGTCGAGTCGCTTGAGGAGATTCTTAATATTTTAGCAGAGGAGGGTTCTGATTGGATCTATGGCTTCTTCACCTTCCTTTATGACGTAGTTTCCTCACCTGTAGAGCGGGGCAAAGAAGAGGAGGAGGAGGAGGAGGAGGAGGAAGGGGGCAAGAGCTCCTCTGATGATGTGGAGGTCAAAGGGGTCATACTGGACCTCCAAAACCAATAGGAGGACAGGAAGCAGAGCTTTGGCCAATAGAGAGGCTGCCTGGTCCCAATACAAAGCAATGAGGACCAGACTGGGAGGTATCCCAGTCCAGCTGAGGGAGGATTGTGGATTTTGTTTGGGACCTGATGGAGGACATAGTGGTTTGCATTGCAAGGCCAACTGGAAAGACTTTCCCTGAAGAAGCTAGAAAAAAAACAAAAGAACAACAACAGGGTTTATATGATCATAAAAATATTACATATATGAACAGGCGTCATTTCCAGACTATTATCAACCAACGAGTCTGCTCTGTTTCAGACTAGACCCGACACAGATATTTAAAGTTCATTATGATTTTCAAAAGATGACACAATATCAACACCTGTTTTGACAACACAGGAACAAAAGTCGATGCCCAAGGAGCCCAATAGTGGGCTCTTGTTTTCTCCTTTTGAGCAAATTCCTGCACACTAAATGCACATTATGTATTTATGAGATGTATCAGATGTAGTTCTTTAAAATCCCCAGCAAATGTAACTTCAACAGCGTCTAACTGCTGTGTCGTTATTTCCTTCTGACACAGGAGGGAACCAATAACAAGATAAAAGATGGGAGAAAACGTTGGGACGCTTTTGATTGGATTGTTAGTGTTCAAAAAAATTAGTAAGAAAAATGAATAACATAATGCTTTTATTGAAATATAATTACCAGACTTTTTTTTCTTTTTTCATTTCATAGAGACTTTTAGTCTTCGCCACTTATTCTCTAAAATCATAAAAAATGAGAAGGGGACCTAAAAATCTGAGATTATCTGGGGGTTTTTTTAAGCTAAGTAAACAACATAACAGTAAATTATACTTACAAAAAAAAGTTTCCAATGCAATAGTGTATTTTCAGCTGCTTTTATCACCCACAAACAGAATATGAAAGGAGATGACATTGTACATTAACAATACTTACACTTTGCTGTGTTTCTCACTAGCATGATTAGCTATTCTCATGTAAACTCAGCAACTTTGTTCATGTATAACAAACGAGAAGCTAACTCTGTTTACACATTTGTCTGGCATTGAGCTTTGTTTTGTGAAAGGCTTGAACTGATGAAGTGACTTGTGGTTCTCACTTGTGTTGTTTATTATTATTTACTTCCAACGGGTTTCATTACATTTCTTTTTGCTGTTGACTTTCTACCTTATGAACTGAAGATTTCCTTAGTTTTCTTGAACTTTCTGTGCTGTCTGTCTGTTCAGATGAAAAGAAGTTGAAAGGTCCTGCTCTCAGGAGAGACAGGTTAAGAAAAGGTACCGTATTAA
The DNA here is from genome assembly GCF_947650265.1 of Symphodus melops. NCBI lineage: Eukaryota > Metazoa > Chordata > Actinopteri > Labriformes > Labridae > Symphodus > Symphodus melops. Next base: position 18,012,113 of record NC_136704.1, read on the forward strand.
CGTGTGTTCATGTGTGTTATTTTTCCACACTGACATTCAGCTAACAGCTCACCTGTCTGTGTGTAAACCTTTAGATGACAAGAAAGAGGGAAAGAAGAGAGGTAAAAACAAAGGTACTGTGTAAAGTTCTTCTGTTAGAGCACGAATGGTTGAGGAAAGTGTTGTTAACCTTCAGGTCCCAACAGGAACACCTGTACCAAATCTAAAGCATGCGTGAAGGTATTAAAGAGGAGCAATAAATGTTGAGAGCACAGAGGACTCGATTTGAAATTGTCTTTCTTTTTTCAAAGTCTCTTGTAGTAAGACCATCATTTTGCATGTGTTGTGAAAGCAGTGTGCCGTGCCTGGTGTGAGGAGTTCACCATTGTTTCTGATCTATTTACCTTCCTTAACAAGTAACTGATGTGCATATCATCCTAGAAGACAAGATGTCAGAGACATCCGATGAGGAGATTGAACTCCCAAAAGGTAGATTTGTGGTCCGAGTGAACATTTTAAGATAAGAGGGAAAGTTAAGTTGAGTTGTTGTTTAGCCACTGATGTGTTGGTTTAACTGGATTTGTTTGTTCTCTGTTGAAGATGTGACAGCAGAAGAGAGTGCCGCTAAAAAGAACAATACCAGAGGTATGCAGTCTGCCAGACAGGATATTTTTGAAGGCATGCCTTTGGTTTAAAAGTGATGTGCTTGGACTGACTTATAGCATAATAATATATGTTCTTTTTAAACGGGGCTCTTTTTGATAATGTTTATGGTCTTAATGTGTTAAATCAAAAGGTGTGCTTTAACAGAACCAGGGATGTGATATTGAGACTTTCCAATGAAGCGTAACGGGAAAAGATAGAAGGCGGGACTTAACATAAGATAAATTTGATTTGATGGTTAGCTTTGACGAAGCTTTTTAATTGGTCAAAAAAAAAAAAGAGTTTATGCTCCTGCGAGTCGGATGAAACGGTAAACCATTTGACATTAAAGGGAAAATAGAGTCATTGTGATGTAAAAATATTTGGCAATTTATGGCAGAAAATAGTAGAAATATTATCTATAATATATTATAGACAGATACATTTTCCACAGGACCTCATGGCTTTAAAAACGGAAGATGTGTTTTTTTAATTTTGTGAGGACTTTACCATCCATCGTCAAGACATAGATCAATAGAGCTGGGCACAATTTAGGAGAAACAATGATACGGATGTCAGTGAGTCGTCTGAATAGAAGGGCAGTGAAATTGTAAGTTATTATTAAATGTGGCAAAGTCCGAGATTATGAAGCGAAAATAAAGACAAATGGTCCCAGTATTGATCCCTGAGGAGCTCAAGAGATCAAGAGTGGGTTTGTGTGATGTAACACTCGCATCCTTGTAACACTCCCTTGGTTGCATTGGTGTTGACAAATCACTGAATGGAGCTTTGGTTCATAATATGGTTAAAGTGCCACCTTAAATCCCAACCTTAGAGCGCCGTGTGGGAGGTGCCAGGCTGCGCTCCGCTCTCAAGGAGGAGCTGAGAAAGATCCAAGAGAAGATGGAGGCCAAGAGGATAGCTCGCATCGCTCTTGCTGAGATCAGGGCTTTTCTAGACGAAGAGGAGGAGAAGAGGGAGGCGGCATGGGAGCTCAAAGTGAAGACTCTGGAGGCTGCTCAGGAGCAACTGAAGGAGGAGAGGAGAAGAGAGGCAGAGAGGGTGGAGAAGGAGAAAGAGGAGAAGGCAGAACAAGAGAGGCTAGCTCAAGAGAGGGCAGACGAGGAGAGACGGGAGATGGAGAGGCTTGCGAAGGAAAAGGCCGCAAAAGAGGAGAAGGAACGGCTTGAGCAAGAGAGGGCCGAGAAGGAAAGACAGGAGAGGGAACAACAGGAGAAAGAACGACTGGAAAGAGAGAGACTTGAAAAGGAGAGGCTAGAGAGGGAGCGCATTGCAAAAGAAAGAGAAAGAATAGCCAGAGAAAAGCTTGAGAAAGACAAACAAGAGATGGAGAGACTTGAGCAAGAAAGAATTGCAAAAGAGAAAGCAGAAAAAGAGAGGCTGGAGAGGGAGCACATCGCCAAAGAACGAGCAGAAAAAGAGAGGTTAGAGAGGGAGCGTATCGCCAGAGAACGAGCAGAAAAAGAGAAGTTAGAGAGGGAACGTATCGCCAGAGAACGAGCAGAAAAAGAGAGGCTGGAGAGGGAACGTATCGCCAGAGAACGAGCAGAAAAAGAGAAGTTAGAGAGGGAACGTATCGCCAGAGAACGAGCAGAAAAAGAGAGGTTAGAGAGGGAGCGTATCGCCAGAGAACGAGCAGAAAAAGAGAGGCTGGAGAGGGAGCGTATCGCCAGAGAACGAGCAGAAAAAGAGAGGCTGGAGAGGGAGCGTATCGCCAGAGAACGAGCAGAAAAAGAGAGGCTGGAGAGGGAACGTATCGCCAAAGAACGAGCAGAAAAAGAGAGGCTGGAGAGGGAGCGCATCGCCAGAGAAAGGGAAAGACTTGAGAAGGAGAAGCTTGCTAAAGAAAAAGAGAGAATAGCGAGGGAGAAGGAAAGGATTGAACGAGAGAGGGTCGAAAGAGACAGAGTGGCAAAAGAGAGGGCAGAAAAAGAAAGACTGGAAAAAGAGAGAATAGCCAAAGAGAAGGAAAAGATGGAGAGGGAGCGCATAGCAAGGGAAAGGGCGAGACTTGCTCAGGAGAAGGAAAGAGTCGAGAGGGAAAGGGCAGCGAGAGCGGAACGGGAAAGGATGGAGAGAGCGCGAGTGGCGAAGGAAAGGGAGAGAATTGAACAGGCAAGACTACAGAAGGAAAGGCAGGAGAAGGAGCTCATGGAGAGGCAGAGGCTGGCGAGAGAGAAGGCTCTCCGGGACAAGATGGAGGCAGAGAGGCTGGCAAGAGAGCGGGTGGAGAAGGAGCGAAATCCCGCTAAAGTCCAAATGAAGAAACAAGAGGTCCATGAGAGGAAAACAAACACAACTCTGCTGAAAACTCCAGAGAAAAGCGACCGAGCCAGCGTGTCGACAGTCAGAAGAGAAAAGACGGCGGTGGAGGGAAAGAAGAAGAAATGAATAAAACAGCACAGTGACAGCGGGTTTAAAAAAATGGTGCTAGAACTGTGATTGCCTGGAAGGTTAAAGACTGCGTGGGGTAGGGATGTTATCACAGTTAAATGTGATGTGCAAAGTACTTCTCTTAAAAAAAAAAATCTCTTAACTTGACCGTGTAGGTGAATTAGTTTGTCAGAGAGCGAAGAGAAAAACATCACATCACTGAACATCACAACACATTTGTTTCACTTTGAGTTGGTAAGATTTTACTGATTGACAGGAAGTTAAAATTAGGCCAGCGACTTACCAAGATCACCGGCCCCAAAAATGTGACCTACTGGCCCGCTTTTGATTTAAACTAAAAAGTCATTTCCACTATACCCGAACATAACGACACCATGTCTCATACGCTCAGCTGACTTGTCTAAATCCTGTTTATGGGCATTGATCCACTACACTTTTTATCTGCATGGCGTACCAGCCCAACTCTCTGGAACCTTCTCTACCTTCTGTTTTCACATCCCCGTCAACTCTTCTGGAGATTTTTCTTTTCTCAAAATGTTTTTTTTTTTTTTTTTTCCTCGACGTTCCCAGACTTTTGTCAAGGAACTGTTGGCTTTAAAAACGCGTGAACAATCTCGTTCATGACACCACGATCCGTGTTTTTAGTGTGAAATCTGAGTCAGCGCACTCAGGGGAGCTACAGCAGTGGCGGCGGCTGCTGCCTTTCAACTATGAATGACAAAAAGCACTGCTCATGAAACATAGGCGCTGTAGCAGTAATAACACACACACACACACACACCCACACACACACACACACACACACACACAGTATCACAGGAAAATGATGCACGTCGTTCCTTACTCTCTTCCCTGTTTCCTACTCTCTCCACTGTCCTAGCAAATCGGAGCAGAAGCCCAAGTAAATCCTAAAAGAGCAGATTTGTCGTTCCTGTGCCTCTTGGGAGTCTCTAACGATCTTTTAATTTTGAATAGAATCTCTTGTCTTATCTCCTGATGCTTTTATGTCGCGTGATGGATCGTGTCGTGTTTGGTCCGTGGATTCTTGGACTTTTTAAAAATTCACATTTTAATTCAGTTTTTTTTTTTTTTCCTTTCTTCTAGAAGTGTGTCTTTAAATAATTACGGGACAATGCAGAAGAAGGATTGTTTTACAACATTGTCTGTTCAACTCCCTTTTGTCTGCTGTTCCCATCTGTGTGTCGTCGTATGACGGTGACAGTCGTCTAGCATGACACAGTGGGTACAGTGTGTTTAAATGAACAAGCAGCTCATTTATGATACTTATTCAGAGAGTCACTCAGCTATGTGCTGAACGTTTTTTTCTTGCGGTGTGTTTTGTGAAGTATTTGTTGTTTTCTCTCTCTTTGTTATGAGTTCAAAAACATTGCTGTAGCTATCACTGAGATAGCATTGAGCTTCGTGCACCTGGGTCACACCGTATCGCTCACACCTTTCTGTGTTATGGGAGCTTTTCCCTCCGAGTGTACAGACCTCTCTGACGAAGGTATCCTTGTTCTTAAAAGCAGGAAAACGCATGTCCTCCTTCTCGTTATAATTGAAACATGACGGTGTAATGACTGTAATGCGAAGGTGTTTTCTGTGCAACTCTTTTCAACATTAAAAGGTTGAGTAATGAACATCACATCCTCCTCCTCCTCCTCTGTGCAGTGTTATCTCTGTCCACCACAGCTTCCTCCTCCGGCCGCTCTCACACTCTGCTCCGATCAGCTTTTGTTTCCTGAAACTCTCCACCTCCTCACTTTACTTCTCCTGCTCAAAAACAAGAAAAGAAATGGTTAGCTTAAGAGTTTAGGCTGCCTACCGTGTACTTTAGAGGAGCTGTCACTCAACTGTAAAACTGCATCGACATCTTGTTTCTTTATTTTCCGTTGTCTTGATTGTGTTGGTTTCTGGATAGTTCCAGTTTTAAGACTTTGTGTTTGCAAATAAGGTCCGTTTGAGTTCTACAGCTCAGTGTAAGTGTGGTGAACGGCCATAGAAATGGTGGGGGGGAAAAAAGTGTGTATATCCACACAACCAGCTGGTTTCAGTACTACACCCTGAATCCCTTTTTGCACTGTTGTAGTTATTTGGAGCCTGAAAGAAAGCACATTAGTACGACTGCTCAATAAATCACAGATGGTTATTGCTATGAGAATGTTTCAAATAAACAAACTTTATTAAACACAGTTGTTTGAATTACTTCAGTGCCTGATTTTTACTCTTGAAACCGCCAAACAGGACTGAAGGAAGCAGAGAAATCACCTGTGGGAGATTCACCTGTGGACAACACAAGTAAGGACACACACACACACACACACACACACACACACACACACACACACACACACACACACACACACACACACACACACACACACACACACACACACACACACACACACACACTGCAGTCTGTTGTCTCTCAGACAGTCGATCTCATACAGACCTGATACCTGAGAGATGTAGCCTGTTGTGTCACCCTGTTCCCACCTGTGAGTTCAGACCTGCGGGCGCGTCTGCCTCACCTGACCTCAGCTAAACCACTGAAATCTGTTACTCCAACAAAGCTGCTTCACAGACACACACACACACACACACACACACACACACACACACACACACACACACACACACACACACACACACACACACACACACACACACACACACACACACACACACACACACACACACACTCCAACACAACTCCACCCTGGTTCACTTTCAGACATTCATAAAGTTGTGGTCTCACAGGATGTGCAGGATAAAGAGTTTCTTTATATGATGTGTTTTGTACTTTGATGTGGGCTCGGTGGAAAGATATGTGGCGTGTAGCCCTTAATCAACAATTTTCATTATTTAGTCACCATCACCCTGAATTTGTCCTCTAATTAACAAAAACAAAGAGTGGAAAAACGGCACACCAAGAATAAAGGTTTAAACATCAACCTTTATTTCAGAAACCTGAGAAATTATGGCCGTAACTATTACAGGTGACAAAGTGCACAAACAAGGTCGAATACATTCTGAATCTTCTGTCATCCTTTTTTCCTAGTTTTAAAACCAGAAGATGCTAGCGAACCTTTAGCTGAAACAACCAATGAACAAGCTGCAGAGTCACAGGGGGCGGAGCCAACAGAGGCATCAGTAGAAACGGCAACAGAGGAGACCGCATCAGGTGTGTGACGTGTTGTTTGAGTGCAAATCTTGAAACCTTTTTTTTTTTTTTTTTTTTCTCAAATAAAGTAACAAAACTCATCAGATTTTAATCAGACCTTTTTTATGTTTCCACAATGTTTGTATTTAATGCAGCTCCTTACATCCACATAGTACTCTGTCAGTTATGTGTAGACAAAAAAGATTAAAGTGATATTGCTTCATTTGTTTATAACTAATATTGAGATTTCCATTAAGTTATTTAGATTTTTTTTTTTTTTTTTTTACTTAAAATCTAATTTTTTTATTTTTGTTTTTTTTACTTTCCTGCTTACTGTCTGTTTGTCAATTTCAGAGAGCAGCAGCTCTCCTGTCCTCGATGATGACGAAGGTACGTAGTTTGTATGAATGCTGCAAGGAGACCAGAATGTTCTGTGGATCATGTCTGTATCACTTCTTTAACCTTTGAATGCTCCTTTTCCTGCCTTGTTCGCTTCACTTATTTGCTTGTTTGGTATCATCGGGTATTCTAAACTGGCCAAAACGATGTGGACTTGTCGTGCGTCTTTTCTCCCGATTTGGTCTCTGAGGAGGAAGCGTTGGGAGGGTAATGTGGTTATTTCTAGACCTAGGTGATTATTGTTTAGGGCTCTAAACCTCCTTTAGCTAAGAAGAGTTTTCAATGAGCCTGTTGCAGTGAAACAGGCGACCTTGATCAAAGAGTGTCCACTTGAAGTTGAGGTTTCTGTCCCTGACAGGCTCAGATTTATATTCTCGGTGTCTGACATTAATACAGAAAGGATCTCAACAGAGACGGACCTTTTTGTTAAAGAGAATTTTTACAACCAGACAACAGCTGGTTCATCACTCGTTTTAATAAAACGAAACTCCACTGAGAAAAACAGTCATTTTACATCACAGGAATAACTCCTCTATTGCTGCCTAGATTACTTGGTATTTTGTGTGTAAATCAGTTGTGTATTCAGTTGGATTCAAACAAACGTATTAAAACACCTCTTCAATACCTCAAACAGTCCATTAGGAGCAGCCTTAAAGCAGCTTCTGTGTCGTGTGAGCTAAAACGGTTGTTTTGGTCCGTGGAGTCTGGTGACATTTAAGAGCGCCACAACAACCCGTTCAAAAGTTTTCCCCGTTCCAGCGTTCTGTCAAACAAAGCTTTCATTTTGCACGTGGTCTTCTTTGATGTTTAATGTACGTCTTCCTCAGCACATCTGAAATAAACCTAAAACGTAAAAACAGAGGCTGCAGGCCGTCCACACACGTTTGGCCTGATGTTGTATCCATAGCAAACACTTTGCATCAGTTTGTATATTTGCTCGGCGTTTTGCCTCTGAATGCTCCCTGTTACCTTGCTGCCTGCCCTCGCTGTGAACAGCTGACATGATGACGATGATGATGATGATGATGTCATAAAGGTAACACTCTGGCTCCTCCTGTCTGTGTCTGATGCAGGCTCCAGATCTTACGATGTGGAGTCTGAAATCCAAGGTTGGTCCTGCACTCACTCCAGCTTTGCGGCTGCAGCACAGTGTTTTTAGATGTGTGTGTGTGTGTGTGTGTGTGTGTGTGTGTGTGTGTGTGTGTTTTCTGCATGTTGAGTTCTTCACATCTTATTATTAGCTGATCGGTGAACAGAAACAGTCTGCTCGCGGGTTGTCAAGTTAGCAGATGTTTAAACTTCTGTGTTATTCTAGTAATGAACCAAACAATATTAATACCTGTTTTTTCTATACTACCAAAATAAAATAAAAGTCGTAGACACGCAACATTGCAGTCTAACTCCTGCACTCTGTCTAACGTGCGCAAATATGTTGCCAACCAACATTTTCCTGCAATTTAGACAAAGCTCTTTCTCCTTCTCTTTTTTGGTACTGTGGAACAATGAAACAACAGATTACATTTTAAAATGTATGGATTGGAAAAGTATAGCTCATTGACTCAATAATCCACATTACTGTTTGTCTGTGTGTGCTAACGTGTGTTTTGGCGTCTTTAGCTGCTGTTCCCCTGCCTCTGTTGTCTGAAGACTTTGTGCCTAGTAAGTTTAACAGTCATTTATTTTACCTTAACAAGTGAAGTCCAACTTTGAACAAGTTGCTGAAAAGTCATAGGCGATAAGTTTAAAGATACCAGATTGGGCGGGCGCCGGTTGCTTAGTGGTTAGTGGGCTTGAACCATGTGGTCGTCCAAGTGTCCAGCTCTATCCAATATCTACAATCGTCTCTAGAGAAGAGTTGAGATATTTGTGTTCGTAACAAAACATTTCCTTATTGAATTTACTGAGTCATCTAAATAACCCTTTTGTTTAACAGATGACCCCAGAGACAGCGTGAATCCTGATGGTAAGAAAGCTCTCATCTTTTCTGTCCTCTTCCTTTAATAAAAGTGTTCATTTGTATTGTTGTTATTTCAGAGGAGAGAGCTGAAACCATAGACACCACTGGAGGTGAGACACTGAACAGTTATAAGAAATGTCTTAAGGTATTAAGCTGTGACATTGCAACTTCGTCTGTCGCTCATTAAATAACAGGCTGAATCTTTTTAAAACGCATGGGGTGAAAAAGTATTGAAGTATCCAGGTGTCAGATAGACTAGCGGTTGTGTTGCACTGCATGTAGTTCTCCTCTGCACTTTCTTCATCTTTCAAATCTATCTTTTAAAAGAAGAAAAGCATCACTCTATCAACTAGACTTTATTTGTAAAACACTCCTCATACAAGAAATGTTGCACACAGTGCTCGTCATACACAGAAGAGGAGAAAAAACAAAAAGCAGTTGAATTTGCTTTAAAGAACATGAACATGATCATTTAACAAACCCTACACATTCGTCTTTGTACGATCCGTACCAACAAAAAGCGAAACAAGACTGAGTTTTGGATGTTCTTTCTGTGCTGTAGTTCTGGTGGAGGAGCGCCCCCCAGAGGAGACTGTCGGTGAGTCCAACAGATCCGAAATAAAACTCTGTTCTTTACGTTATTCGTATTAACGACAGTAAGAACAGTGAACCTTCATACATTTTCTTATTTGGATTTGTTTCGTAGTGGACTCCACACAATACTTGACCAGCTCCAAATTCACACAGGAAGCAGGTACAGTGGGAATGCCTTGACCAACTTAACTTAAATCAAATCATAACAAAAGGTTTATTGTTGCCTGTTTTTAGAGGAAGTTCAGGAAATCTAGAAAATGCAGTTCTTCCTGAACACATACAGTCTTACTCCGATATATTTTGTATTATTCTTGGATAAAGTTGGCTCTGCTGCGTTTACATTGTTGAGAGCAGCCGTGCATCTCTCCGTCCCGCTCCTTTTAAGGATTTAATATCTCACCAGGTTTCTTCATTTCCTGAATGTTCCCTGCGCAAACACAAGGTTTTCATGAATAATTTTGAGTTTGAGGCGATCAGGAAACACTTTGAGTCATTTTGGAGGAAATTGGTTTCATGGGAAAGAAAATAAATGAAATCTCATATGGAAGAACAAATATTTTATTTCCTGACTGTTCTTTGTAAAGTTATATAACATAAAGGCGTGACGCCAATAAACTGTTGTTTCTCTCTGTTCAGTGACAGTGGAAGAGCCAGAAAACCAGTCCGAGCTCCCAGTGGAACCAGAAGCACAAAGTGAAACTTCTAAATTGATGGAGAGTAGTGCAGAGGCTGAGGGTAAACGCATGCAAACACACACGGGACAACACTGATGTATGTTGCAGACTTTACAGCCTGTCTTTTAAACTCTAAAAATATGCACAAACGGGGCTCAAGTCTGTTTCCTTTGCTGCGTCACAGGAACAACAGAGACTCAGGCTGAGGAAAAGGTCAAAGAAAAAGGTAAACAAGCAGGTGTATCAGTTAAGGTTGAGCCCTGTCACTCACACAGCCTCTTCCTTTCACTTCTCTAAACTTTGCATCATCTTTCCCCTGTAGCGAAGAAGAAGAAACCAAAACTGTTGAATAAATTGGATAAAACCATCAAAGCAGAAATCGACGCTGCAGAAAAGCTCCGCAAAAAGGTACAAAGACGCTGCAGCTCTCCTGAAAAGAGTCGCTCACTGCACTTTGAGCTCTCTGTCTTTAACAGTGTCAAATGTCTGATGTGTTGTATGTGTGTTGATGTGTGTCGTTCGGTAACACTTTACTTTAAAGGTCCGCGTGACTTGCTCACAGTTAAATTGGGGCATTATTTCAAACGCGCTCATTTTCACCCAATTGTCATGAAATTTGAGGGTAATTTCAAAGAAATAATGAAAAGGTTTGTCTAACTATCATCTCATCACCACCTCGTTACGAGGACATTTGCGGACCTGTGTTACCCGTCGTTCTCCTTCTCTCAGGGTAAGTTGGAGGAGGCACTGAAAGCGTTCGAGTCGTTGGTTCAGCAGCATCCTCAGAGCCCCCGCGCTCGCTTCGGAAAGGCCCAGGTACTGAACAGTATTACTACACTTTACAACCGTGCTGTGCTCTGGTACTGTATCTGAATGTTGTTACTTTAATATGCGGACAGACGGAGGACGACCTGGCGGAGAAGCTGCGCAGTAACGACATGTTGCAGAAAGCAATCAACAGCTACAGAGAGGCGGCTGAGCTCCCTGACGTGACGCCTGACCTCCTGAGAGCGACGCTGAAGAAACGAGCGGAGAGGCAGCAATTCCTGGGTAACACAAATACTTCTACTACATCTAGTGCTACTTCGAGAAACAACGCTGCTCACTTACCGTTAGCAATGACCTCTTTACATCCCCCAAACCTGGGTAAGTGTGATAAAAACAAAAGAATGTATTAATTTCAGACCTTAGTTAATCACGGCCGAACTGGCCAGGGGCCCCAGGCAGTGGCCTTCCTTGCCTGTTGACAAAACTGCACCTCTGCACTCTCTGCAGATACAAAAATATAATTCCAGTGGAAAAAATCCACGGGACAGTGGATAGGGTCAGAAATGGGGAATGACATTAGGAAGCACAGGTTGGATTCAAACTGACTGGCTGTCCACTTGGAGGACTGTAGCCTCTGCACATGGAGGGTGGAGCACTAACCACTAGGCCACCGGCAGGACTGCTTTTCAGCATCGTTAATAGATCATTTAGAAAGAACACATGGCTGAAGCATCACAGGCAGGAAGGTCATTCTGAGGTGTACCAGGGGAAGGCATTGAAGTGTCAGTGTGTATGATATAAACATTTGTAAGAGAATATTATCAGTGGTCCCATTTTAACAGAAACACTCTCTAAAGTTGAATGCCCGGGATTTGTTTTCCTTTTTTCTCTCTCAGGTCGGATGAGAGGTTCTCTGGCGACTCTTGAGAAGTTGACTCAGATCTTTCCGGAGGATATCGGTCTGAAGAACGACCTCGGCGTGGCACACCTGCTGCTGGGAGACAACAAGGGCGCCAAGAAGGTCTACGAGGAGGTGTGTGTTTGTGCGAACACATCGTTTCTTGTGCCACAGATGTTTGTATAACCGTCTCGTCTTCCTCCTGATCACTGATTGGTTGTTCTTCATTTCTAGGTTTTGGCGGTCGCCCCTGACAACGGCTTCGCTAAAGTCCACTACGGCTTCATCCTGAAATCAGAGAACAAGATAGCAGAGAGTATACCATACCTGAAGGTAAACACACACACACACACCTTTGTATGCTTGTGAGGACTTTTTTTTTGCGACATTTAGATGCAAAGGAAGGATTGTTCTTCTGCTGATAACTTTAGGTCTGCCTGGTATTAAACAAAAGACAAACACAAATGTGACCAAAAAAAACTAGAACAACATCCAACCCAGTCTAAATGTAGTTTTAAAGCACATTTCAAAACAGATGAGCAGAGTCTTGTTCAATCGACCAACAACATAAAGAACAACACAACTAACACAAAGAACGATTTCAAGACAACGGGACAATTAGCACCTTGGACAGCAGGGTAGAAAAAGTGTCTGAAAACAAACCAGGTCAGAGCCAGAAGGTAAGTCAGATTTCTTCTCCAACAGTCATAATTCCTCCTTTTATAAATCTCCAAAAAATGGCACGAGTAAAAGTAAGCGCTCGCTGGACATTTCCTTATTCGGGGCATAAAAAAGTTCATTGTGTCCATCAAAGCCAAGCAACACAATCAACTGAGTTTATTCACCATGGCAACAGAAATGAAAACTGGCTTCAAAACATCATCTTTTCAGCTTTTAGGACTTTCCACTACGTCTTTGGGCATTCTTATAACGGCATGCTTCCGTCTGTATGATCTACTTTTAACTGGTTCTCCTGACCGGGGTATTCTCGGTCAACCCTCATGTCTACTTACTCTCCTCTACTCCACTGAGATTTAAAACACAATAATAAAAACATTGTTTTCTATACACAGTATGACAGTATTTTATAACAGCTTATTATGAATATTATCAATAGCATTACTTTCCACACAGCGTAAATCATTTGATATCAAAGACAGTTTGAGTTTTTCTGGCAGCCACAGTTGAGATCAAATCAGAGCAGGAAGATAACAAAATAAAAGCACTGCCTCTGTCCTGCATATATCCCCCTTTATAAAGCCGATTAAACACATGTCTGTTTCATATCTGGGCGATCCAGGTTGTTAATGTGACTGTACAGTGCTGTAATTTAAACCTAAACCTTCTTTTTATCCTAACAGTCAAATTTCAAACTCCCTTCTCTCCCCCTCTGTCTCTTCAGGAGGGTTTGGAGTCTGGTGAACCGGGGACAGACGATGGACGTTTTTTTTTCCACCTGGGAGACGCCCTGCAGAGGGTCGGAGACAACAGCGTGAGTGACACACACTCACGTCAGTAATGGCTGCATACCTGCCTGGTACATTCATAAAACACAGGAGCTGTACCTGCAATGGTGTCTGGTGGCCACAGGGAGGTGCTAAAGAGTAACAATAGACCCCTTCTCGTCTAAAGACCTCAAATGACTCTTTTCCATTTTATTGAAACAATCAATAATTAGACAATTAATCACATTTGTCAATGCTACCCATGAAGTTATTTTTCGAGCTTTCTCTTGTTCCAGATTCTTTGTTGTGAATTTGTGTTGTTTGAGCTTCGATGGTAGAAAAACCAATCTTTTGGGATTTGGAATTACTCTGTTTTATCTCCAGTTTTAGCTCCCAGATGTAAGCTTGTTTTTCTTTTCAAACAAACCAGTTCTGCAGTATTTATCCGTCTCTATCTGTGCGTCTGTGCAGGCGTATCACTGGTACGAGCTGGGTCATAAACGTGGCCATTTCGCCTCGGTGTGGCAGAGGTCTCTGTACAATGTGGACGGACTGAAGGCTCAGCCCTGGTGGATGCCTAAAGAGACCGGATACACAGATCTGGTGAAGGTAAAGTGTCTGTGAGAGAGAGAGAGAGAGAGAGTGTGTCTGTATCCACATGTATATTAATTTATTAACACTTAAATGAACTGGAGCCGTACTGATGTTTTTAGATGCTGGAGAGGAACTGGAAGACGATCAGGGACGAGGCTCTGGCTGTGATTGACAAAAACACGGGACAGTTCATACCCGAGGAGGAGAACCTGAGAGAGAAGGGAGAGTGGGGGCAATACACACTCTGGCAACAAGGTACACACTCCAGGGATACACCAGGGCAAACAGACCACTCTTACCCACCGATACAGTTTGTTATATCAATGATTTGACTTTTAATTCCTCTGCAGTAAAAAGTGTTGATAAATATTGAATGGTATATGACTGGCAGCAGATAGATGACACTGGTGGCACCGACCATAAATAGTGGTCAGTAAATAAATGTGAAAGTGGAACTCTACAGAGTGTAAAGGTCGACCTTCTTTTTAAATCTAACACTGGACATGTTTTAATCACGTCCGGAAAAGTGGAAACTGAATGATTTTAAGAAGAGGCAGCACTAAAGGATCATTTATTCATGTTTTATCTTTATCGTCTGTCAGCGTTATCGCAATATCGAGCAAGATCATCGAGATGAAGTGATTACTGCGCTTGTTTTCGCCCTAGGTTTTGTCACAGGTGGGAAATGGAGTGCACCCTCCCACTCCTACATTAGGGTTATTTATGTGTTTATTTAATGCTATTTTATAATTTTATTTTTCACTCGTTTACTGTCATTTATTGTTGGTCAAAGTGTTCCAGATGTTCACGTGTAAAGAGCGTTGACGTTTTGATGAATGCATGTGATGCAGATGTTTTAAAATCAATGATCATAAACTGAATATTAATGGAAATAATCAAACAGCCCTACTTTCTATTCACACAGGAAGTAAAGCACCCCTAAGTATATGACAATACAATTTCAAAATAAAAGCATGGCAAAAACTGTTTTATTGAAATCAAAAGAATTTGATCACTATTTGTAACATACATTTTTGCTGTATCATTAAAAACTTAAAATACTTGTTTAAGAGTCATCAAATATAAGGATGAGAATAATTCAAGTACAGTTGACTTATTGATTCTTTTTTTCCCATGAGTGTGCCACATCAGTGTTTATATTCTTATTTTCGTCACTTGTAATTGTTTTAGATTCCTGCATCCCCAGAGCTTTTGTACTGTTTGTAGACTTCATGTAGAAAAAGGACTAATGTATGAACAGATTGTCATGTCATGATTCTTAAGTTCTATTTTAATAACGTCTGTCTGTTTGTCTCTTAAGGTAAAAAAGCAGGAGCGTCGTGTCAGAGTGTCCCAAAGACTTGCGCTCTGCTGGAGAGATATCCTGAAGCTACAGGCTGCAAGAGAGGACAGGTACACACCGTCACACAGACGTATCTTCTTGACTCGACTCTGGTGATGAGGCGCGGCTGCTCCAAAAACACCTCAGTACAGCTGGGAGGAAAAACAGCTGGGAGCGTCTGTAGAGCAGGGCTGCTTTTTGTTTACCAGCGCCCAAATAAAATATGTGGGAATTCTAGCAAACGCAGAGCTCTGGCCATCCATGTGCTCCGAGATAAAGAGAGTTAAAAAAATTATGAAAAAAGCTGAGGTACCCCTCCATACATGAGATACAATTTAAAAAAGGAAAGAGTGTGGTGAACTGGACCGTCTCTTCATTGAGCTCTGTCTGTACCTACAAAGTAGTAAAGCCCGAGCTTTTACCATCTGAAACAGGAAATCTTAAAATGATAATCTGGTGAGCTTGTTTTAATCTGCTTATGTTACACTCTTTAATACACGTGTGTGTTTGTGCGTGCGTGTGTGTGTGTGTTTGTGTGTGTGTATGTGTGTGTACAGATAAAGTTCTCAGTCATGCAGCCGGGTACACACGTGTGGCCTCACACTGGACCCACTAACTGCAGACTGAGGATGCACCTCGGCCTCGTCATCCCCAAACACGGCTGCAGGATCCGCTGCACCGACCAGACACGGTACTCCTGCTCGTCCTCCGCTTCTCTTAAAATCCTCCTCCACCTTTCTCACCATACTCCTCATCCTCCTCTTTTTATTCCTCTCTCTCCTCACAGCTGATTTGATTTTAACTTCATTAAAGCTGGTTCTTAACAACACACCAGCTGGGTTTAGAGATCATGTTCTACACATATTTTAAGTTCTTACCAGACACTAATACCTACTTGAAATCCTGGTTTGTTTGAGTGAATTACCCATAATTCAGTGCACTTTAGTAAATATTTCTGCCACCTCTTTTCCTCCTCCCCTGTTGTCTCAGGGAATGGGAAGAGGGAAAGGTTCTCATCTTCGACGACTCCTTCGAGCACGAGGTGTGGCAGGACGCCGACACATACCGCCTCATCTTCATCGTGGACGTGTGGCACCCAGAGCTGACGGCTCAACAGCGGCAAACTTTGAGCCCGATCTAGATCCACCAGAACCCACCGAGGACTGCAGACCTAGTCAGGACTGTTTGAAGGACTTATCAGAGCCTCTGATTCTTCTTCTGTGGATAAAAACACTGAATGTCTGGGAAGAATCCCATGAGGATTTTTGTGCTTTTTGTTGATGAACTACCAAAATCGACACTCGAAGGATCAAAACTTCAGACTGCGGATATTTTACTACTGACTTTATTTCTTCAAAACTACACAAGGTACGTCTTTTAGCCCTGATATAGCTGGAGTAACTCCGTTTGGATCATCGTCAGGGTTAATAAATGTGGAGTATTTCACATTTAAAAATCTGATATCATAAAAAATTTGCCAACTTGTTACTGAGACTCAAACAAAAACCCGCCTCTGATGGCGACTCGATTTCTCATTGTTTAGAGGAGAAATTGTGATTATGAAAACACTAAATGTTTGAGAAGGAACCTCACTTATTTTTCTTTATAAACTTTGTTTAATATCTTTGTTTATGAATTAAGAAAAGAGCCTTAATTTTAACTTGAACCACTATGCATTTCTTCAGTTTATCCAGTGGGTTTTTAAGTTTCACTTTTTCATCACTTTTGCACAGAAACAAAGTTACACAAGATGTTATTAAAGATGATTTATATTTATATTAAAAAATAAAGAAAAAAATTGCAAAAACAAGACAAAAGTCTTTTCTTTGAGTAAGTTATCTCTGATACCTTACGACTTTGATGTTCAGTGTGACTGAGCCGAAGACGACAGAAGGATTTGCAGTTCTACATGTTTAAAATGTAACATTAATATAAAAAACATTTACCTCAGACTTAAAGAATTATTGGAAAACTTTCAAGTTTCACTCAGTTTTTGAGCTTTTCTACTACTTTAAAAAAAGTTTCATTTATTACGAGCAGCAGTGACCCTACTGCTGCCTTAATCTGTGGGTCTTTTTGGTCTTTTTGTGTGCCACACAAATGTTTTCTCAGATCACTACAACCTTAAAAATCAAAGTCACACAATAACACACAAACTAACCAACTGGCGAGGTGAGGCAGACCATCAACTCACCTTTTAAAAGGTAACGTAGCTTTGTTGTCATTTTAGTTTGGTGCATTTAAAAACACATGACAAGCTCTCCGTGCACACCGAGGTTCAAGAAGAGGTTAACAACACGTGTTGGTTTTGTATCAGATATAGTTCATAAATGATCACATTCTTTCTTTGATTTTTATTGGAGAAGCAGGACATCTGATAGAGTTGTAAATTAGGGAGAGACGGAGTGTGGAATAACGTGCGTTAAGGGAGTCACGGGTCGGATTCGAACCCGGGCCACACGCTTCAAGGGCTACAGCCTTTGTACATTAGGTGCAAGAACTAACCACCCTTTTTTTACATGTGATTTAAAAATGTCTGGTATTACTGTGTAAGATCACTGCTCACTCTAGTTCTGTTTTAAAACAGTAAGACAAATAAATTCTCTTGTCACTGGCGTCTGTGGCTGTTTCTTGTCTTTTTCTTTTGACCACACGGCAAAACCACAATAAAATACTTCTTTTAATCATCAATACACATTTTTATGAGTTGGAGCTCTTTTTCTTGTTAAAAATCCCCCAGTGACTATTTTTCTTAATATTAATTTGTTTGATGATTGAAATATTTAAATTTTAAAATCCACGTTTTTACCCAAGCCATATAGTAACCCTTCTGTGTGTGAGCTGATATCACCTTATTTATCAAACGTTGAATTTGACATTTGTCTCTCATGTCAAGATTTGTCAATCTTCTTTTTCTGAACTGTTGCATTAGAGATTTCTTAAAATCAAACTCTTCTAGTGAAATGAATCACAGCACAGTCATGTTGGTGTAAATGTTTACTTCTATACATTCATTGAAAGGAAATACATTACATTACAGTCGAGTGGAGACCAGATCACTGCTTAGTGTAGCCCTGATAACAAGTCAAACACACTGCCAAAAAGAATGACAAACATGGCCTTTACATTTTACATACTTCCCATTATTTGAGATAAATAAGTTCAATTATCAATCTGCAAGTGTTCCTTCTTCTTGAAATTATCTTGAACTTGTTGTTTTGTTGTTGATTTTGTTTCTGGTTTTCAGAAAATGAAAATGATTACTTTTGAAGATAAATTGACTTTGATTATCTCAGGACAAGATCAGCCAGGTGAGCCACTTTTTTTCGCAGTGTGGTAATACTTGTAACAATAATATACAATCTTCAAATAATTTAGATTCAATAAATAAAACATCTCCCTTCACAATCAAAGTTAAAGGTGAAAATTTGGCATCCTGTGGTTTTGTACAATACTTCAAAAGAAAGACATGTTTCACTCTGGTAGAACAGTTTTTGATGATTTCATGCATTTGATCACGTTTAAGTGTTGTGATCAGTGCCGTCCTTTTTTTGAATTGCCTAAGAAAGTTGTTGTTACTTGATATGATTTTGTTATTTAACATGAAAGACAAACTGTGAAATTATCCTACCAAAGTGGCTTTTCCTTCATGTCATCCTGCCTCCCATCCTTCCTTCGATAACGAATATGGAATTTTTATTCCACCTTGATTGATTTATTACTTTTTCTGAATTCAGGAAGAAGTCATAATTTAGAAATACTCCAGCAGGAAGATAAAAACTTAAGGGAAGTAATGTAGCCGCCCTGTGAGTACCACACACTAACCTGAAAGCAACTTAAAACTTAAATTTTATATTCACAATCACAGCTCAGAAAACAGTGAACATTAACACTTTTTTTCTAGAATTTAATGCTGGGTTACACCAACAAAGAATATCCTGAAGTCTGAATGAAATACCACAATTTTTGTCTTCCTGTTGCACCTCAGATTTTTACGATGCAGAAAAAAACTCAATGAAACTTTAAAGCTGCATTAATACATTTAGGCCACATGGGGGCAGTAGATAAAAAAATAGCGGGAAATACTGTTGCAAACATTTTAGCCCAATATTCAAGTAGTGTTCACCATGAATTTCTCTGCTATTTGATGGTTATTTTTTATAGAATTCATTTGAAATAATACTAAAAATAAAGATTTTAAGCGCTGAGACACCAATCAAACCTTGAAGCATGTTGGTGAGTTAGAAAGCCAGAAGACACTTCTTAAGATGAGGGACTGCAGACGTAACTAGTTCTAAGCTAACTCTAGTGTAGTACATAAAATGACAATGGTTTCTGCAGAACTTCCAGTGCAATCCAGCAATACTTCTCTGTATCTGTAAATCAAATGCTACAGAACATATCTGAACTGTTGATAGTTAATTTGGCATATTTTTACAGGTTCCAGTTGCTAAAATGCTCCAAAAATCACAGCTTATAATGAACTGACTCCACTGACTGAATGATTACGATAAAATACAGCCTCAAAGTATTATCCACTAAATAGAAGTGAAAAATGTAAATATATGAGTAAATTCATTATTTATTGCGAAAAACCTGGACAATTTGATTTATTGGTTTAACTTTTAAACTTGGTATAATCATGTTAAGTAATACTAATGAACTCGGATGGAACTTGATTTTGGTGAATGAATCCTTGTTGATGTAACCCAGCCTAAGTGATCTTAATTGTTGATATTATCATATATGTAATTGTCTTTTCTTCACCACTGCATTCTTAGCGAACCCTGCGGTTCTGCGAGGTTTTTAAATAGAGTTTCCCGACATCCTTCATGTTTTTGACTCCGCAACAATCAGAAGCATTACTTGTGAAATGCAATAACGGCGTTACATTCCTCCTGGTTTCTCACAAATACTTGAAGCACATGGTCGTGCAGACTGACGACAGATGACACACAAATACACCCGTCAGAGTGTGTTGTTGATTTCGTCGTCGTAGACATCAGGACAGATGCTGCTGGCTAGAGAGAGGCTCAGCTGTGAGGCATTAGACGGCTCAGAGACAGCACAGACTTTGTGTGTATTTGTATCGTGTCCCGTTTTGGAAGTCCAGAGTTCAGGTCATCAGGACACAAGTTTAAATCCTGTAGCTAAATACAGACAGAATATGGGTGCGATCATGTGTTTTTGCTGTGTGTTTTTTGTCCATCAAGAAGTGTGTTGTGTGTCTGTACATTGTGTGCTGATGGATCTACGTGTATGTGTGTGTGAGGGTGTGTGTGTGTGTGTTTGTGGGTTCACTATATATATGTATGTATGTGTGTGTGTGTGTGTGTGTGTGTGTGTGTGTGTGTGTTTGTATTCAGTCCAGGGCCAGTAGAGGTGTGCTGGTCTCTCGATCTGTCGGCCGGAGAGTTCCTGGATCGACTGCCGATTGAGACCTGAAACACACACAATGTTTGTGATATCAAGTAAAAGTATTCACATTCTCTAAAGGGAACTCCGCTGTGTTTAAACGTTGGTTCTTTCTTTTACACATCTGGTGGTGTAACATCTGAAATTGCTCCAGTTGATTTCTTCAGACTGCAGCAGTGAAACAGGGTCTAATGGCTTCGATGTTCAAGTGCTCCCGATCAAATTGTGTGCACTAAAAGTTGTTGTTTTTGTAACTGAATGGATATTAACATTGTTATTCTATGTGTCTGACAGCTTTACAGAAAGAAACCCGCGAGAGATTTGTTTGACTTTTATAACCACAAACAGCTGTTTGAGACTGCATTGAGAAAAACAGTAATTTTACCGAACAGAACATGAAGTTGCTGGTCTCGCTCTGAAGTCCTTACACAAACATTAACTGATCCAGAACTCTGCTGCTGGCTTCATTTCCAGAACCAACTCCATTAATCTACTAACTCCTGTTCTTCAACAGCTTTACATGCTCCCAGTTAAACACCGCATTGACTTCAAGTTTCTGCTCCTCACCTTTAAGGCCGTCTATAACCTCGAACCCCTGAACTCCTGCACATCAACACAACCACATACACACTCAGGTCTTCTTCTTCCATTCACCTCACTGCACCTCCTGCCACCCACGTCTACCATGGGGTCCAGAGCCTTTCTCCACAGCCTCACCTCTTCATCATGTCCTTCTCTCCTCCACCTCCACAGTTCTCCCTGACGTGCAGCGCATCATAGGTCAGCGTGTACTCCGTCTCGTCATTGTAGTCTGGTCCCAGCAACGTTCGTGCCCAGATTCCCATGTCATACGGAGGAAGAGTCCCGCCGAACTCCGACGGCAAACACTCGGGCTGGATGAGCTGGTGGAGTGAGTTCAGGTTGTTGCCGTGAAGGAAGATCTGAGGAAGGGAGAGAGGGACAATGTGGGGAGGAGTCAAGTAGGTAACTCCGGGAATCAAAATGAAAAGCAGAAACGGAGAGTAGGGAAGATGATTGAGATTCACCCTCTTCCTGGTTTTGTCCTTGAGGAAAGGTTTAATGATGGTGTACATGGCGTGGATGTACCATGGCTGATTCACAAAGTGGATCCCTCCAAATCGGGCCGGAAAACTGTCCTGAGGAGACAAGGAGAGGAAAGACATTTCTTGAAGGAGCGAAGCAATAACAGCTAAGTTAAAGAGACATGAAAGGTGAATGAGTCGGAGGAAACAAGGAGATAAGAGGAGTCCAGGAAAAGAGAAAAGGAAGGAAAATGAGGAGATGTTCAGAGTTCAGGCGTTTGTGTTATTTTTTACCTGAAGGCCCTCTATGGCCAGTTTGAGGATGTTTGGGGTTAACTTGGATGCCTGTTTGAAGGAGAAATTGCTCCAGTCGATGATGAGGATGAAACCGTTTATCTGAAGTTCAGGGTTCTCTATCAAAACCTCCAGAGACAGAAGGATCGCTCGCAGGATGTCTGTGAACGAGTTCCTGATCAAGAGGGAGTAGAAGGACGAGGGGAAGATAAAGACATTTTGTATGTAGGTGTTAATCAACAGCTAATCAATAGTTAAAGAGGCTGTGACGGTAAGTCTTAACTACAACAATGGACTCAACCGGCGTTTTGTGTTCTTGTCTATTTTTAGTGTAAGTACAGCACTGACTCATTAGGCTCTTTGTTGAGTTCAATCAATACATAGACGTGTGTTTGTGTGTAAGAGACAACATGTTTAATTTGTGGGGACAAAACTCAATTCCTCAAATCTTTAATCATTACATATCATGTTTGCATTTAATATTGAAATGAATATTTGATGTATACATATGTGTGAGCTGCATAAACCTACGTTTTGGGGACCTTAATGTGTTTACAAAGTCACACTGTGGGGGAAAGTGAGTTTGGGCTAAGTGTTACTAAATGTATGTGTGTTTGTGCTCGACGTGTAAAACATGGGGCCATTGTGTGTGTGTGTGTGTGTGTGTGTGTGTGTGTGTGTGTGTGTGTGTGTGTGTGTGTGTGTGTGTGTGTGTGTGTGTGTGTGTGTGTGTGTGTGTGTGTGTGTGTGTGTGTGTGTGTGTGTGTGTGTGTGTGCGTGTGCGTGTGCGTGTGTGTGTTTGTTACCTGCTCTGGTCCCAATTGGAGGCAAACAAGATGAGGATTTTTCGGCCATGTTGGTCTGGAGTCTCCAGTACGCCTGGAAAACCATCCATCAGTGCCCGCTTAATACCTGGGTCATCCACCTGTAACACATTTTACTCCAATCAAAGAAGGCCACTGACTAGGATGCTGAGTATTTCAAGAGCTAATATTAAACATGTTGGTCTCAATCTTTTTCTTTGAACAGTTAAAACAGACCTTGAAGCTCTGAAACATGTCAAGGTTCTGTTGTCTGAACTGGAAGTACTGGGCCAGCAGCCTGAAGGTCTCCACCTGGTCAAACTTTCTGGCTCTCAGGAAACGGAGGATGAAGTCGTCATCGGTCCGCAGAAAACCGATGTCGGGCCGTGTGACAATCATGTCCCGGACCTTGATGTAAACACAGGACAAAACAAGAGCGTAGGTATCATTAAGTTCACCTTCAGCTCTACTGCAACATCTTGAATGAGAAATGTAATCTGAAAACTGTTGAGTAAAAGCAAGACATTGTCTGATTTTCATTGCAGGAAATTGACAACAAGAAAAAATAGGAAATTAACCTTGGACCCCATTCCCTAAAAATAATATTTCACTTTTGGACATTGGCTCAACTTGAGGTATTGTTTGGTTTGTTTTTGTTTTTTTGTTGTTCTACAGCGTTGGATTTATTTTCATCCATTAAAGTTTTATTTTAGCTTATTTTAAATATTTTAAATATTACCATTAGTATGCTAACATTAGCTAATCACAGTAGGTTGCCATACCTGCTGGATGTCCGAGTGCAGAGTGTCTGGGTTTTCATTCAGCTCTAAGCGAGCCTTCTCCGTCGTCTCTGAGCTCAGACCGGCGTGTAGATGGGTCATCATGGGGTCTCACTCTGGTGTGGCTACTAAGGTCCAAAATGTGTTTCTTCGCAGTCTCCTGACCCAAAATCAGGAGCTCGTTTTTCCACTTTTTATGTCTTAGGAGTGTCAGGTTTTATTCCGACTTTTGTAAAATCCCAGACGAAGATTTCCAGTCTGCTGATTGATTTGTTATACAATCTTCTGTGGCTCAACTTTTTGATTTGGTTGTGAAGCAGTCATTAAAATGAGAGACAATCGTGGTCGTCATTATCGGACAGTTGTCCAACAGAAACAGCTTATGAATGAACAATCGACTCTGCTGTCTACTTCTACATTATTGGAAGCTTTTATCCCTGTTTTTGGTTTTTGATGCTGAATTGAAATGCTGAGTCTGCTGAAGAGGTTCACAAATCTTCTGTCATGGCATCAACTTGTTTCATCACATTCAGGGTAAATGCCAAATCCACATCCACATCCTGTTTGTCCAGATTTTCTCTCTGTTTGGCGTTTCACACCTCCCTCCGCCTCCTCCTGCTCTCAGTCATTTTTTCAGAATTTGGTTTCAGATTTTCATAAGACAACGTTGATGCTCCACTTCGTCATGTTTGGCTGCTCAGAGCTGGAGGCTTAATGATGATGATGATGATGATGATGATGATGAAGAGTCCTGTTGTTCTGCACAGAGGTTGTGACCCGTCAGAAGAGAGAAAGGTCAGTTAAGGCAGATCATCTAACGCCAAGGTCCTCAATCTGAAACAGAGAGGAAAGAAGAACAGTTGACATACATGACATTTTTTCAAGGAGGCGGTTTTGTCTTATTCAACGTAATTTGTATTTCTTGTTGTACAGTAGAAAATGGTGCTTGATGGACTGGTAGAAATGTTTTAAACTTAATTCTTAGCTGCTTTAATGAAAGAAACAGAACAGACAAGAATAGGTAAACAGGAGTATACATATATGTATAGGTACAATAAAGGTGCAAATTGTCATCAATATCTGAGTGGGACTAGAATAATTGTACATTTGAAAAAACAATATTCTTGAAAATGCAGATTTTTTAAGTTTATATCTTATATTTACTTTTTTTAGTCTTATAGCGTACTTTTTTAAAACTTAAAATTAGATGCCAGGGCTTGATCCATCAATCACATTCTTGTTGATTTGATTAGCTGTTTGGAAAACAGAATATTGTAAAATTTGTGGAATTTTTAGTGGAAAGTTTTTTGTTTTCTGAAAGGCCTAAATGATGTCCACATTTGTTTTTTGTTTTTCACAAACCAAAAATATGTACTTGTCATAGAGAATGAAACGTACAGTAAAAAAAGATATTAGTAAAAGCAGAAAACCGATTTTGACTTTTGCTCAATTTATAAAGGAGTTAATGTTAGCATTCAAAAAGACAAAAAAATGTGTAACCTAATGTTTTGAAACAACACAACTTCCATTATCATCATAATCATTACCAAAAGCAAAAGAAAGTGAATTTTAAAACTTTCAAGTAATAGTGCTTATAATCTAACAATTGAATTCCTGTTTTGATACCATGAAAAGAGAAAAATAAGTCCTAAGCACTCAACTTGGGGAATTTCTAAGTTTCTATTATCAAAAATTGTAAGCAAACTTCAATTTGTACAAAAATATTGGCAGCGTTTCAGTGCAAACATATATTTGTACAATTTGAAAAATAGGTTGAAGTTTGATCAGAACTGTTTAAAGCTTCCACAGTTTTCAAAAGTATAGATCATTAGTTAGTTATTTTTATTTCAGTAAAATAGAGGTAACATGCATGGGTTTGTTTTTCTGCTGCTGCTCAACCATTCAACCATTAGTAGTTTTGATCTTTTCTTTATCTCCATATCATAATGGAGGTCTGAGCCTCAGATGACCCCCATGCCTTTCCCCCTTTCACCCCAACCCCCCGCCCACAAGTCCACCCCATCTGCCGCTCGCTTTAATTGTGTCAGATGTCCACAGAGGCACTTGAAGGTCCCTTGGGGCTGAATTTTACATTTCAAGCTCTGAGATTTAACATAAAGGAAAATAACACAACCTGAGCTGTCTGGATGTTTCTCTGCTAATTCAATTCGGTCATCATATTAGGGGAAAATATTGAAACTTCAATGTTGAGTCTTGCATATTGATGAAAACAGTTTAATGATGATCTGACAGTTCATAATAAAAATGACACTTATGATGTGTAGGCAGTGTGTGCGTGTAAGTAGGCTCACCAAATGTCCTCATAAAGGGGGCAACATGTATTAATATCATCCACAAGTGAGGAGATTGATCCGAGTAAACAGGTTCTGTCAGCTTTTATTTTAATTTAAAATGGAAATAATTTAAAATACTCACAGTCGAAGGAGCTGCTAGGTGTGCTGGTTGGATCCCGGTCGTCCTGGCTGGCCCGACGGCCCTCCGGTGGTGGTGCTGATGCTGAGGATGGTGGCGGAGGT
Organism: Symphodus melops; assembly: GCF_947650265.1. Taxonomy (NCBI): domain Eukaryota; kingdom Metazoa; phylum Chordata; class Actinopteri; order Labriformes; family Labridae; genus Symphodus; species Symphodus melops. The sequence goes on from NC_136704.1 coordinate 18,037,854, forward strand.
GGCCATCGGTATCCCGCGGACAAAAAAAAAAAGGTTTCTGAGAAAATTAACAACGAAAAGACATTGAAAAATAAATTCTTAGAGGAAACAAAATGTCCCTGAGGGCGTCAGAGGGGATTACAGCCTGTCCTTGTGGATCCGAGTGGGCATCGTAACGTGTGAGGAGGACGATGATGCGTTTTCACTTTGTGCTCCGAGAAGACGTCAGGATGCTCCCAAACTGACAAGTCTCATATGCAAACAGTACGACTTCCTATCGTGTCTTTCAAAATAATGGTTTCATACGGCTGAGACTTAGTCGTACAGGCTTGGTCCTTTTGATTAAATGAGCTCACATTGAAGTGAAAAGAGTGCTTTTGTTTTTTTAGATATGGGATGGGAGGGGAGATTAGCAATTGTTACTTTTTCTACATTGTTTTTGTGAATTGTTCTTATGTTACTCTTCTTGTATTGAAATTCATTAAAGTAATATCTTATCTTTATTTGATAAGTTGGATAGAGTCAGAAATCAGGGAGAGTGGAGGGAGGCAGTGTGGAATGACATGGGGGGGTTACAGGTTGGACTTTAACCTGGTCTACTGGCTAAGAGGACTATCGTCTTCGCACATGAGGCGCAACCTACCTGCTTGACCATCAACATAGCAAAGGGTCAAGGTTTAAGTCTAACTTATGTGAGAGGACTTTTTTTTTTTTAAATATCACCTGCTCATTTATTAATTATATGTAGGTCTACTTAAACTGATTAGTCTATTAAACAAATAGGTGCACACTCTTTACATAGCCCCACCATAATGTTTACATGTATACTTAAGATAACATAAAATAAACAAATATATTTATTTTTAGATTTATTCTGAATTCTGGGTCAGGCGACTATGAAACATTGTGTTTCTTTTAATCTGTAGTTTATCATTTAAGACGAGCAAGAAATAAACCACTTTAAAGCATGTCGTAAAAAAACACAGGCTCTTATTGTGGAGTTATGTTTCCGCTCTTTATCTAATAAACGGTATGGGACTTTGCACTCTTGAACGCTTCAGTCTGTGTGACGGCAGCTGACGGCCGAGCGCGTTCACGAGTCAACCTGGACAGATTGTAGGATGTGCGCGCAAAAAAAAACCCCTCAGAGGTTGGGACCAGATATATCTATGGTTATGACCATAGATATAATAAAAACACGCCCATAGATTGTGAATTCGCGCGCACAGGTACACGCATACATGTATTTGGACCACAGAAAGTGGACTAAACACAATTTAATTTCGTCAAGTAGGCTACAAATCCTTTTTTGTCAAACCAACGTTTTTACATCATATTTTATGTAGATTTCATATTATTATTAGGGCTGTCAAATGATTCAATTTTAAATTGTACGCACAGATAAAAAATGTTAGACATTTATTTGAATTTTGTAAATAAATAAATAAATGACTACATCAATTTTAGACCTTAAAGGTACACTCTAGATTTAGTAGTGAAATTTGAAAGTTGGAAAAGTGAAACAATTGTTTGCTACTAAATACACAACATAAGGCACCTTTAATTAATGGCAATAAACTAGTTAATGTTGACAGCAATTATTTCTATTAGACAATGTAGCGTTTAAATATGATTAACAAAGGACCCCTTTTATTTAAAAAAAACAAAAACAAATAAGGGATTTTATAATAATGAATGAAGACCTCCTCCATAACCTCCTCCCTGTGACGGCTGGTGACGTATTTCCGCTTGTGTTGTGCTAAGGTTTCAGTCAGTCAGCTGGTGAACTCCTCACTGAACGCCTCTCTACCTCCTGTCAACCTTTGGTTATTTTAAAAACAGTTGTTACTAAATTTTAAATCAACTTCTCCTATCTTCAGCGACATTTCTAGAATCGTCTACAGGACCTGTCACGCGCTGCTCGTTGTTCTTTAGACTCATTTTTAGGACTCTGCCCTCACAGCGGTCTAACGTTAGCTCAGCAGCTAGCCACCATTCACTCGTCAAGGAAAGATCTGATTAAACATTGTCGACACCATGGATCAAGCGGGAGTCACAGCACAAACACCAAAGGTAAGTGTCATTATCTGGATCTTTTTTTGTCATGTCAGCTAAACAATTTAAGAAGCATTAGCCTGTTAGCTGCTGTGTGGTGATATCTAACATGGCCTCTGTGACAGTCCTCTCCTTTAAAGGCCACACAGAACACACACACTGACATATATTTACTCTGCAGCTGTCGGAGGGACGATTAAAGATATGTTGGCACAACAGTCTTCAAAGTTTCATCTATTTCAGTGTTGTCTTTAATGAGTATATATGGTAACTAATATCGTCAGTCTTTCTTTACAGCCTGCCATATTATCATGTTCATTTTATTAATATTTAAAGTACTATTCTTTTGTGAAGTATATTTCTGGGTCAATTTAAATTAAACACAATGAAAGAGATAACGGGAGTTTCTATAATTTAGGTTTTAAGTGTGGTGGGCGTGGCCTTAATTACACGACGTTTCACGTCAAAGCGTCACGGGGGGCGTGTCTAAACAGGAGCATGCCTGAACATGTCTCAGTCTAAAATATGACTCAGACGGGGATTATATTGTTTTGTTTGATTGATTACTCACAAGGCAACATGAGGTCAAAGACATTTATATCTACTTTGGGTACATGTTTGTGTTAAACTAAATGATACACCTTTATTTCCCTCTCGTCTTCACTATGTGGTGAATATGTTGGACATTACTGTGCATATTTAACTTTTCTATCCAATGTGGAGCTTTTTGTTTGAGCTATATTTCTTTTGCACTATTCCTCGAGAAATAAAAACTTAAATCAATCACAAGGCACATTTCTGTTGTGGATAAATCTTGGTAACAGGCCCTAAAAAGAAAATGTCAGACCGTTTACCAAACAAAACGTGATTCATATTATTCATATGATGTTTTTCCCCTAAAAAAAAAACTCCAAATGACAAAGTAATGACTCAAAATAGGTTTTGCTTTTATTTGATCTTATTTTTTTTTTCACCAAAAGCACACTGGATTTTCCATCTGGGGTTAAAGCTGTAAATGTTTCTTAAAAGTAGTGCACTGTGGAGTTTTTGGGAACTTCAGAAGTACAGATGAGGCAGAATAACTTAACAAGTAAAATAATGTTGCCGGGTACCTGGGGCAGAGGCATGTGCAGAAACCAAGGCATTATATGCAGTTTAGAGGCAGTGACTCGGTGTCCATCTTGTAATAATAAATTTTATTTAAGGGCGCCTTTCAGGGCACTGAAGGTCGCCTTACAGAGCAATAAAAAAATCTTGTGTCTCTTTTAGGAAGTAAAAGTGGTAGAAGAAAAGATGTGACATACAAAAATCTTCCCTGAACCACAAACGCTTTTTGCTCAGCTCAGGAAGAATTTGTAGTCAGAATAAAGTTTTTTTTTTTTTGTGTGTGTTTCCAGAGTCCGTGGGGTTCAGTGGCCCCGGCGGCTCCGTCCTGCTCACTGACTGATGTGATGAGCGAGCAGCTGGCCAAACAGCTGGATGATGAGAACAACGCCTTCCCGACGCTCACAGAGTATGTCATTAAATCTGTGTTTGTGTGTGTGTGTAATATTTGTTTTCAGACTCTTTCTTTATAAACATTTATTATTTTTTGTTTGCGATATCACTTAAGTTTTAAACCTCCCTCCAGTTTAACTCAAACAAATAAACTATTTTAAACAGATTTTCAGCAGTGTAACATTTCTCAATCTTTGTGTCCCTCTGAATATCTCCTGTCTTTACTAACTTCTGTCTTTCTGTCTTTCAGTCCAGCAGCAGATCTGTTGCTGTCAGAGGACGCTGGTGATACAACCAGTGACCTGATGCTCGCTCAGATGCTGCAGATGCAGTTTGACCGCGAGTTTGATAATCAGCTCCGACTGGAGGAGAAGAAGTTCAATGGAGACAGCAAAGGTAGAACTTCAGCAGAGGGCCTTAAAGAAACTCTTTTAATCGGGGTCCTAAATGAACTTACAACTGCCAAATGCGAGTACATTTCCCCATTTTTTTGGAGGGTGCTTTTACCAAAATACTCGAGCACTAGAGGCATGTTTAATGAGCAAACAGACTGATAATAGTAGCCTTCATTCATTTCTTTGTTTTTTTGATTTGCATATATATTTGTGTATGTTTTAAATATTGAAAGACAAGGCAGCTAATCCATGATCCGAATACAGAGTTACTTCTACTATTGGGAACACATGTGATCTGGTCAAACAGTTTGTTTAACTACTGCACAATGTGCAGGTAACACAAAAACACCAGTAAACAGTGATGCTTAGTTGATGGATTATTTTCACCTTGGTTAGTGAGTCAAACAGTTAATTTTGGAGCCTGTACATAATTCTGCTGGTTTATTGAATAAATGCACAGGATTAAAATATGACTAAATGATTCAGGATAGTAAGAATGTGTTTTGTTTGTTTACAGTGTCCATCTCTTTTGAGAACTACCGTATGGTCCATCCATATGAAGACAGCGACAGCTCCGAGGACGAGGTGGACTGGCAGGACACGAGACACGACCCCTACAAAGCTGGTAACAGGAATCACCTTAAAACAACACGCACAATGTTCAGCTTCCACTGAGACTCATTTATTCATCTTTACAAGGTAACAGGCAGATCTTTCTTATCAAGTGGAGACTAGTTTCTTCAAGCTGGTTGTTTAGGGTTTTTTAAGTCACCTTGTGCGTGTTGGTTTTCTTAGAGAAGGTAGAGAAGAGACTCAGGTTCAAATTGAGCAAACCAGAAGGTTAAATAAAGCAAGGAAATACAGTGCAGATACTGAGGGCGTTGTCCCAGCTGGGAGTCTACCTCGCTGACTTACAGGACAGCTACCAAGTCTGAAGTTCATACGCAAAGAGATATTTACCATGAAGGTGTTTGAGTTTTTAAGAGTCAGTCCACGAACTAAAGAAGTCACATTTGAAATGTCTCTGTTTGATCAGATAAACCCCAGACGACACCCAGGAGAGGCTTCACGGGCAAAGGCAAAAACATCACAACCAAACACGATGAGGTGATGTGTGGACGCAAGAACACGGCGCGCATGGACAACGTAAGACTACTTTTAATAGGGTTGTCAAGATACTCAAATTCTACAATACTAGTGAAAAACAAACAATAGTGATGCCTGATATGAAACTATGATACAAAATAGAGGCCAGAGAAACCCAATATGAGTCATTTGTTTTTATTTAATAAAAAAGGATGGAAAGTTTGGGTTGTCAGCGTATTTGTGAAATTTAGACTCTTTTCTTTTCTTTCACTTTTTCTTCTTTTCTTCCCTCGTGGCAGGTTTTAGTAAAAATATGACTGATTTTTTAATTTTTATTTTTTTAAGACATTGGTACTTCCAGATACTATTGATCTTTGAAATAATTAAGATTGGTGTTAAAATGTTGACAAGCAGATGATTGATCTGCAGATTTTTGTGCGTTTAACTTGTGCCGTGTCATTTGTATCTGTATTTGTAACTGTATCCTCTCCCCTTCTGTTCCTCCTCCAGTTTGCTCCTGAGGTCCACGTCGGTGACGGGTTGGGGATGGACCTGAAGTTGTCCAACCAGGTGTTCAACTCTCTGAAGCAGCACTGCCACAGCGAGCAGAGACGCAGCGCCAGACTGCACGAGAAGAAGGAGCACTCCACAGCTGTGCGTGCATAAACACTTGATTGACTAAAGATGCACACGAGTATTTGTTTTGCCATCAAACTCAACCGCTGTCTCTGCAGGAACAAGCCGTGGACCCTCGCACTCGTCTGCTCATGTATAAGATGGTGAACTCTGGCGTGCTGGAGAACATTAACGGATGCATCAGCACGGGAAAAGAGTCTGTCGTCTTCCACGCTAATGGAGGGAGGTGAGTGGATGTTAGTGGATGGAGTGAAGTCGTCTTCAACCCTGAAGGCTCTTTTAAGGAAATCCAGAACTTTATATTTTTTGTTCAACAGGTTTTAGAAGTGCTCCTGTAGATTTGTTCAGCTTGCAGAAGTGAAACAGGCTGCAACGTAAACCTGCATGTATCAAAGTGTATCTGCTCAAAGTTGCTGTTTTTTCCTCCCGGACGGGCTCACATTTTTATACTCCGTGTCTGACAACACAACAGAAAGGATCCTTACAGAGATGGAGCTTTTTGTTCCAGAGGAAGATGATATTTCACAAAAAAACAGTGGTGACATCACTCTCTTAAAACAGAATACAAAAAGTCTTTTTACCCTTCTGTATCATAATCATTTGTGGGTCGTCACTCATGCAGTGTACACTGTCACAATGGCCATTTATCTCTTTGTCATGTAGACGTGAAATATGTAAGAAAAGAAGAGCCTGTGGAGGAAAGTATTCCCCTCTAAAGAAACACTTGGAGGAATAAGAGTTGTTGTTGTCTTCACTAAGAGAGAGAGAAGAAACACCTTAAGTCAGGTGTGGAACAGAGACTGACTGACAGCGTCTGACTTGTTAATTCATTTCTTCTTGTGTGTGTGTGTTAGTCTGGAGGAGCAGCCCGTTCCCGACGAGGTGGTGCTGAAGGTTTTCAAGACGACGCTGAACGAGTTTAAGAACAGAGACCGCTACATCAAAGACGACTACCGCTTCAAGGAACGCTTCAGCAAGCTGAACCCACGCAAGGTCATCAGGCTGTGGGCCGAGAAGGAGATGCACAACTTGGCCAGGTAACCACTAATAGGACCGCTCTCTCTTCTTTAAAGTACACCTACACTTTACTAGTTTAGACTTAGTAAGGGCCTGTGTGCCTATAAAGAGCATGATGGCCATGGACTGTAATTTTCTGTCATGAACAGCAGCCTTTTATCGTGTATATCTCGAGTCATGTTTCTTATCTATTCAAATATTTGACTCATTTATTTTACAGTGTGTAAATCATTTCCCCACCTCAGAGGAGCACATCTTCAACTCATGAATCCCTGTGATTACTTAAAGCCAAATACATCATGGAAATATTGAGTTTTTTTTTTTTTTTTATTCTGGCAGATTTTCCAGATAGAGTCCTAACTGCGTGCAGAGGACATCAAATAATGTTAAACTTTTTATTTTATAACAAAAATAGTTTCCCTGCCCGTCTATGTTAAAGATGGAAGAAAACATTTAAATATCTTGTCTCCACAGCCACACACTTCAACAGTTTTGTCCGAGTTATTTTAGCTCTTATTGAAAACTGCCAGCAAACGTTCACAGACGTCTGAAGTGACTGCGTCTGTTTTCAGGATGAAGAAGGCGGAGATCCCCTGTCCAGAGGTGGTGCTGTATAAGAAACACATCCTGGTGATGTCGTTCATCGGTAAAGATCACATCCCTGCCCCCAAACTCAAAGACGTCACGTTGAGCTCAGAGGACATGAAGAACGCGTTCTACCAGGTCCTACATGTGAGTACGCTGAACTCCAGACACACTCGGAACGTTTTCTTTCTTTCAACTTTTCCTGTTGTCCTGGAGTTACCTCTGACCTTACAGTAAATCTTTTGCCGTCAAATATGTTTTATAGTCATCAATTGGTCTGAAAATAATGGAGGTTGTTCGATGCTATCGTCTTCATTAATACACCAAATTTAAAGTAATGTGATTAAAGTATGCATGTTTTATTAAATTGTATAGCTCCCGTTGTCTTCTGGGGTCAAATTGACCCAAATTGATGTGTGGGGTCAAGCAATAGTTATGACGACAACAACAACAAAAAAGCTCAGTCACCTGTACTAGTGATTTTTTAATTAACCAGTGGGGGTCAATTTGACCACGGAGGACATCAGATGTGATTATTTGCTGCCATTCAAAAAGCTGACTAAACTCCGCCTTATTCTGCGTGTTGCAGCCATGGGATTAATAACTGAAGGTCTTAAACTGGTGCATGTTTTACAAAAACACAGCTCCCAGTGTCAGACGTGTTTTTGGTCACGTTTTATAACAGTTTAACTTCATTATTCTGAACTCTGTGTTTACTGTGTGCAGATGATGCAGGTGTTGTATCAGGAGTGTAATCTGGTTCATGCTGATCTGAGTGAATACAACATGCTGTGGCACGAAGGAAAGGTACCCTCCTCTGTCTGCTCCATTTACTGTTTGCTACATCGTGATTTTCTTTCTTCCTTCCTCCGAATCTTCTTCTTCTTTTTTTTTTAAATCCAGAAAAAGTCCCATTGATGTTAAAAACCTCTTTTTTAAGGGAGTCCTGAAGAAGTCTTCTTCTCATCTTCTGTTTACCTCCTGTCTTTTCTGCTCTGTTGCACTTTATATTGTTGCTCTTTTTACCTCCTACCTCTCTCATCTTTTTCATCCTCCTACCTCTCATATCTCTCGTCCTCGTTTCTTTTTTAAGCTTCTGTTCAAACTGCTGACTTTACATTTGTTTTTTTAAAATCAAATCTGTCCGAGGGACGCCCAGCACAGTGTCATTCTGGTGTCTGTGTGTGTGTGTGTTGTAGGTTTGGTTGATTGATGTCAGTCAGTCCATTGAGCCCACCCACCCTCACGGCCTGGAGTTCCTCTTCAGAGACTGCAGGAACGTTTCAACGGTAACTTCTTCGACGTGATGGAGCCTCATGTCTAAGTGATTCACATGAAAATTAGAAAAATAAGGAAAGAAAGGTTCTGTTAATCTCTTTATGTAAACCTCAGAAAGTGTCTGTAAAAAAACAAGTTCAGAAGTAATCTTCTAAGGAACGTTGGTTTCTTATTGATTACATTTGTTGTTTATATTTCCTCTCAAAGGAAAACATTTAGTTTTAGTTTGACTTTCCTGATCTTATTGTTAAAAACCTACAGATTGAATTTATACAAACTAAACAAAAACACTGTGTTGAAGTAACCAGATTCTCTCTCACTTTGCTCGGAGATTAAACTTCCACTAAGGTGTTTAGTTTTGCCCAAAAGCACATAAAATACTTACCAGCGAGAAAATGTTTTTTTTTAAGTTGATTAGTTTTTCTGGTATCTGCAGTTTCCTTGAAATTATGATACTGCTTCTTAAATGACTGTAATTGCATGATATGATTGTTAAAATAACCATCTTTAATTTGGTGTTTGTGTCACAGTTCTTCCAGAAGAGAGGAGTGAGTGAGGCGATGAGTGTGTATGAGCTTTTCAACGCTGTGAGCAACCTGGACATCCCCGTTGGCGCCGAGGACGAGGCTGAGTTCATGTCCGAGGTAACGCGCTAAAAAAAAAATCAACTAAACTTTGAAAGAGTAAAAACACCACCACAAGTCGCTCAGTCTTCATTTTGTGAGGTTCTATTTTGTTTTCTTACTTTCATGTAGTCTCATCTGTTTTGTTTAAAGATTTTTTTTTTTTTTTTTCAAATCGCATATAAAGACAAAAGTAACACCACAGGAGAAGAAGAAACAGAACATGAAATAAGGCAGTTACACACAGCTGTGTTCTCATTGGTTCACCCTGACTTTATGCGGACATTCAGCACGTGTAGATGAAAATGTTCTCTGCTGTCCTTGACAGATTGTGGCGTTGGAGAAGAGGAATGAAGACCACGTGCAGAAGCGAGGAAAGAAAACCTTCCCCATCTCCTCTGAAGACTGCGGCCCTCCTTTAGAACCCGACGCCGATGATTAACGCCCCGCCCAGCTCGCTCTCTCTTCACGATCCCGCCGTGTTGAAAACGCCGCAACGAGGAGATGAACGGAGGAGGACCCGGATCCTCTCCCTCCAACTCTCCCACCACCCTGTTAAGACCCAACTCCAACAACAACCGCCTCTTTTACTGAGGCAGGATGGAGCGCCTCCTCCTGGCTGCAGGAGGGACGAGTTTCACTCTGTTGGATGTTGAAGTCTGAGCGTTCTGGCTGCTGAGAGGCACCGACAGAGTTTGCTGAGGCTGTGACCTCATCACTAATCCTCCTGCCGATACTGACCCACACTCTGCTCAGTTTTCTTTTTTAAGAATCATGACCTCAAACAGTTCCTCCTTCATCCTGCTGGATGGAAAATATAAACAATTTCAGCTTTGCTTAAACTCTTAGAGATTATTTAAATCTTAACTGAAATTTCTTTTTGAAGATGGACGCTGTGTCCGAATGAACTTGAGGAACATGAGGGATAAACTAAGGTTGTCACGATACCGCATTTAAAAACGTAGATTTGATCATAAATGTTCCGATATCGTCGCCACTTGTGCAAGTTTAATACTGTCAGTCATGAAAGGAATTGTATATCGTTTTAAAGCACGTGGTTTGAAAAAGTACAACCTTTGGTTCACTTATCCAGAGGAGATAAAAAGGTTTTATTCATCCTGTAGCTCCATCAAGGAGAAAACAAAACAAAAACAAGAACACATTATTAAAGAGGAGGCTTGTCTGGATACCAGAAAGTTTAACTTCCTTGTGATACATGGAGAAATTAAATCTTATTCATAACACAGCAGCAAAAATAGGTCCTATTGGGTAATTTTGTGTTTTTAATTATCTGAAAAGTGCACAATGTCTAAATTGCACAAATAGGTGGTTGCCAATTCATTTTTGCAGCGTGCGATGACTGAGCAGGAGTTTCCTTGCTTCCTCTCCTAAGCATGTGTCTTAGAAAATACATGGAGCACTTTTCAATATTATAGATAATTTAAAAAAACAGGAAGTATTGTATAAAAATCTGTAAAAATAAATATGTTTTGAAGTAATACAAATCTTGACAACCTTAGTTTTTTCCCAAAGAATCAACAATACTTCAGTCTGATGCAAAAAAAAATGCATCAGGAAGATTTGATTTACTTTTAACTTCAGCTGAAAAAAAAGAGATGTCCTTAATGGGAAAGGTTTGAGACACCTTGAAAATATGAGGGAGGCGTGATTCATTTCTGTTTTTCTTTTTGGTTCATTTTATTTTGTCTTACTTCCTCTGCACTTTTTTTTGGTCATTTCTGGGTCAGATACGGAGGGACAGGTGTGAGAAGTCGCAGCAGTTTGGTCCTGTGTGTGTGGAAGCTTAAGCAGGGGGTTAATGCATATTTAGTTTACACTTGAAATTGAAAGAGAAAACTAATTGTTAGTACTGTCAGACAAATGCAAGTTAATAAAAGTCATCAAAGGCAGCATCATATGTAAAAGATGAGAAACAGTAGTTTTTGCACGTGTAGCTCTTAGATTGTTTGACGTTATATCAAATAATCTGCTTTCTTCATGGTCGATCACTTGATGTCTTTTCTGAGCTCAATGGATAAAACCATTTTCTCTCATGATGCTGGTTCATGGTGGATTTCTTCTCTTAAATTGTGGTGACAATAAAAGATAAAGATGAAATTTGTCTCCTTATTTTTTTATTTTAAAAAAAGAATGAATATATGTTAAACGTATCAGTTGAAATCTCTTATGTTTGATCTACTTAATAAAAAGTGACATATTTCCCTTCACACGTGATGGTCATACAACCACATGACTCATCGGCAGAAAAAAAAAATCCGCCTGGTTCCTTCATAATAAAATACTAGTCAGGGAAATTGTTGGAACAGAAGAAAAACCATCAAGCACTTGAAATATTGAAGTATGGAGTGTCTGAAATATTAACAATTTACATGACTTAAATGGAGAGCTGTGAAGGATTCAAGAATATTTATTACATTATTATTAAACGACTTAAAAAGTATTGAAGCACAAAGGGAACACCCGTACATATTTTTTAACTTGTGTTTTCCAGTGTTAATGAGTGAATGTCAGTCAATTTCTCATTCTCTTAAAAGACTGAAGAGGAGCTCTTAAGAGAACGGAGACATTAATTCAATTAGTGGAGATCTCCAGAAAAACTTTAAAAAAATGTACGCAATATCGTACAAAACTGATTAAAATATGACTCTAGAGCTTTTGTAATCAGGAAAGCAGGATGTTATGTATATTTGTTGTGATCATTGATTAGTTTTGGGGGGTATTGAAATTGTCAAAGAATCATTAATACAATTTTATTTTTAAAAATGTCTCGTTTTATTTAAAACCCCCAAAATATTCAGCTTACATGATTATGATGTGACCACAGGAAAGAAAATAATACATTTTGGAAGTTTAATTTCAATGTTAGAATCTGGTTTCGGAAAAATAAAAGTATGTTGGTGCTAAAACAAATGTATAAGTTACCATGAAATCTTTTTAATTTGTTACGTTTTACTGTGAAAAGCCATAACGGAAAACCACGATCTTCTCCGTGTATTTTAAACCAATCACAGTCCGCATATCTAAACAACCAATCCAAATCGAGGAAGTCGATGATAGCTAGCCAATCAAGAGCGGGGTGGGCGGGGCTTAGCGTCGCTGAAGTGACTTTACGTCCTGAACTCTTCCTTAGCTTTAAGAAATCTGTGAATTGATCCTAAAACGGGAACAAAATACGTCGAGTTTGATGTCAGGATGTCTGAGGAACATTATCTAGAACTCTGTGAGAATCCGGTGCAGTTTGAACATGCCTCCAGTGTCAATAACGTCTTCTTCGACGAGGCTAACAAGCAGGTGAGCTAGCTGGTTAGTTAGCATTGATGTTGCTGACAGTCTGAATAAGCACTCAAATAAACTTTATTAACAGCTCGTAAATAAATACTTTGAACCTCTTTAGTTGGATGTTTACTCTCTGTATATTTTAATGGTTTCCATGGCATGCCATTATTTCTAAAACAAAAGTCAGACAGAAAAACTTTTCAGAAAAAGTTCAAATAAACATGATCAAACATTAATGATGCACTTTTAATTACTGTCTTTATTAGATTACATACATATGAAGTCTTAATTATTAAAGGCTTATAAAATTATAATACTAACTTTGACTGCATGGTATCTTTAAAAGCATGTTTGCAAAGTCCTTGAAAATCAAAACAAACTCAATCAAACTCAAAACAAAATCAAAATAAACTAATAACAGGTCTATAAACAGGAATAAAGATTGTGCCTCATCTCCTTAGACAGGTCTTTATTTTCTGTCTCTATATGTGACTGTATGTTACAAGAGATTGTCCTCGTGGATGTTCTGTGCCTGTAAAGACACTTATTACGTTAAACAGAATATAATGAAGGACATTTCTCCCTTGTTGGACAGTTAATGCTTAGTCTGTATTTTCATGTCCTTGTCTCATGTTGTGTTTTGTGTCTGCAGGTGTTTGCTGTGCGTTCAGGTGGAGCCACAGGGGTGGTGGTCAAGGGCCCAGATGACAAGAGCAGTGTTGCCTTCAGGTACCTGAGTATCTGGGGACGTACAGTGATGGGATTAACACATCGACTGTTGAGTTAATGACATAGTTAGATGAAGAGGTGGAAAGAGTGCTAGCAATTCTAACATGGGTTAAAAAGGAATAACCAATCAATTAAACCTGTGCACCTATTGGATGGAGGCCTGTGTCTATTGTCCTTTCACTCCATATTCCTAGTGATAATAAAAACATGTGTCATGTACTGATTCCCTCCACAGAATGGACGATAAAGGAGAAGTGAAATGCATCAAGTTCTCCATTGGAAATAAAATCTTGGCAGTTCAGAGGACTTTAAAATCTGTGGTAAGTTTTGCTGTGCAGAAGAAAAGTCTGTGCAGTAATGACATTTATTTAGAAGAATTCATGACAAATGTTTTCCAAACACGCAAAGGCTTTAAAACAATTTTAGGACAAACAACGTCAGTTCATCAGTTAGCTTTATTCTAATTTAATATAAAGACACGTGTTTCATTGTGAAGCTCTAACATGTTGATTTGTTTGATTTTATTAGGATTTCATCAACTTCATCCCTGACTACCCACACACAGAGTTCACCCAGGAATGCAAGGTATCCTGCATAACTGAACTTTTTTTACTTTGAAAGGGCTCTCCTTCCTGTTTACTGATGGTGGAAGTTTTCAGTTGAGAAAAAGGTTATTGATCAGTGTGGAAGTTCGAGTTCTGAGTTCCTGTGCTTGAAATGTTGTTTCATTTGTGCTGTTTGTTCTGCAGACGAAGAACGCAAATGTTTTGGGTTTCTGTTGGACCAACTGGAACGAGATCGTCTTTATCACCGACCAGGGGATTGAGTTCTACCAGGTAACATCCCCGTCTTTGGTAACGACTCTGGGTTTTCAATGTGAGGACAGTTGAAGGTGATTTAAAGCTTCCTTCCCTCTAGTGTTCTTTTTATCATTATACTATCAGGCCCTGAATTGAATGGACAAAAAAAACCTCATCTGGTGGCGTCACTGCCACATACGTTGCAGAACAGTCCAAGGCTGCAGAGCTTTGTGCCGTCTCTGTGGAAGCTGAATTGCAAAACATGTGTAGAAAAAACTGATCATGCACAAACGTATTAATTTGTTTTGGACTGGGCCTGTTGTTTGTAAATGACACCTTTAAAATAATTACATCAAATCAATCAAGCTTCCTGTTGTGTGTGTTTTGTGATCATGTCTTCAGGTGTTTCCAGACAAACGGAGCCTGAAGCTGCTAAAGAGTCAGAGCATTAACGTGAACTGGTACCAGTACTGTCCAGAGACCGCCGTCATCCTGCTCTCCACCACCGTGCAGGGAAACATCCTGCAGCCCTTCGCCTTCCGGGTCAGCACACACACAGGGAAACACAAGTCATCTGATCCATGACATGTTTCTGAGCTTTTTTATGTTAGTAGATTAAATATCACTGAGACGACTCAGGAACTTATTTAGATTTCATGTTACAATGTGTGGTGATATGGATAAAGGTGAATGTGTAAGTTTGTACTCTTCAGCCAGTTTCACACATGCAAACACATTTCAGGAGGATTTTCTTTCACTTTTACTACAGACAGTGTGGTGGTGGTGGGGGGGAGATATCTCTGAGGCCTTTACTCGCAGTAGGCTCAGTTTTCTTATCCGACGTGATAAAAAATAAATCACTTCAGCTTGATTAGCTGATAACTGAAACTTTGTGTTTCTGTTTTAATTTTGTGAAATCTTTCTCGCCCACAGTGAACGTGCAGGTTTAAACATTTTTCTTTTCGTTGTTGTTTGTACATCACGTTTTGGTTTGTTTGTTTTTTTCAGAATGGGACCATGTCCAAGATGTCCAAGTTTGAGATCGAGCTGCCCGTCGTACCCAAACCTGCCAAACTCAGTCTGTCGGAAAGAGACATCGCCATGGCAACCATGTAAGTTGTCTTGACGCCTGTGTCCATTGTGGATTTACTTCTCGATCTCAATGCTTCTCAGTTTCGTCTTTATTTTTCTAAACTTTTAGATTTGTGATTGTCTACATTTCTATTTTTTTTTTAGGTTCTTTGTGTTTATTTCCTGAAGGTGTAGCTCTTCACTTTGTTATTTTTTTATTGCGTCAACATTTTTTAAAAATTGTATCTGCTGGTAATTAACTAATTTTTAATTTGAACCCATTATTCAAAGTGTTCAAGTCTCTGTCTCTCTCTCTGTAGTTATGGTCAGCTGTTTATCATGTATCTAAAGCATCACTCCAGAACAGCCAACAGTCCCAGTGCAGAGGTGGTGCTGTATCACCTACCAAGGTTTGTTTGTGGTTGTTTTTATTTATACAAGCTGCTTCAAACCATTTACCCCAAGAAGGATTCATAATTTAATTTGAATTGATTTTTCGTTTTTTTGTTTATCACTTTCCTCCTGGACTGGCTGTAAAATTGATTTTCAAATGCATTTTAAATGGTCCTAAAGATCGTAAAGAATCTTAAATCTAATATTGTGATACTTAATCCGAAGCAGTCTCATTGACCACTGTCTGTTTTTGTGTTTTTGTGTGTGTTTGTGTGTGCGCGTTCAGGGAGGGTGCGTGTAGGAAGAGTCATGTGTTGAAGCTGAACACAACAGGGAAATTTGCTCTGAACATCGTCGACAACCTGGTGGTGGTTCATCATCAGAGCACTCAGGTTTGACCTTATTTAGTAATGACTCCCATGTTGTTCAAAATGTTGATTTCAAAATAAAATACTGGTTACATATTGTTTCTGTTTTCTTTTAAGAAGTTTGTTTTTGTGTATGTGTGTTTGTGTGTCAGACATCTCTAATCTTCGACATCAAGCTGAAGGAGCCGGACTGTGCCGTCAACACACACCAACCTGTCCTCCCTGCTCGCTCCATACACCCCTACAGGATACCACTGTCAGGTACTTAGTACTTAGTACACGCACACACACACACACACACACACACACACACACACACACACACACACACACATACACACACACAATATTAAAAGTGATCTGCTCTCTTTTTTTATTGACTTTTTTCTTTTCATTTCCAGGTCCGGCTGTCGTTCCCTCTCAGCCTCCTGTTCCCTGTCAGCTCTGTATCCTTTCCCCTCTAATTCAATTTTTACAATACTCTAGAAAAGGTTTTTTTTTTTTTTTTTTGCACGTTTTAAACTTTTTTTTTTTTCATCATGTTGGCCTTTAACCATCACTGCAGACTCTTCTTCCTGGAGCGTCTTCCAGCCAGAAATCATCATCAGTGCCAGTGAAGGTGAGGAAACAGACTCCATACCGTATTACCTCTAGTCTGAGCATTCATGAACCTCAGAGGGTACAGTCATTTAGTAGAAGCAGACGATTATCATCTGTTTCATTGATCTCATTGTGTTGACATGATGTTGACAATACACAGAAACACATATTTTTAGGGAGACCTGTAGTGGGAAATGTGTTCTGCTTCTTTTTATGCTGTGCTCTGATGAACACACAACGTCCATCAGTAACACAATAGATGGGTGATCCAGAATCAGATAATATAGACAATAAAAATGATTTTATTGTTAAATTGATCAGATTAATTGGCATGAAGAAAATGTGAGCGTATTCACTCCTGATCTGTAAAAAATAAACCGCACTGAGCCAAACAGGCTCAACTACAGCATTGTAAAGTTCTTTGTTTAGTGAGATAAAGAGCTGTTTGGTGACAACAGCTAAATAAATGGTAATCCAGTTATATACATTAAGAAGGCCATTGGTTGATAATCAAGCTATATAAAATCTAAAACACTCTTATGCAGATACATATAAAAGGGTTTACATCATATTGGATGTAGAAGTTTCTGAAATTGGGAGTTTGGGAACAAATCTTTAAAAGATGTATCATTTCATGAATATAAAAATATAAAAACATAAACTTGAACCTCTCTCCGTCTGTTTCAGGGTATTTGTGGTATTTGCAGGTGAAGTTGCCTCCAACCGTCAACCTGCTGCAGGACAAAGGCAAGCTCATGGACTTCCTGTTACGACGGCGAGACTGCAAGATGGTCATCCTGTCCGTCTGCTGTCAGAGTACGTGCGTCTGACTTACTGCTTTCTCACTTGAACACAAAACGTCTTCCCCAAAGTCTTGGCGTGAGCTGCATGCGTGAATGCAAACAGCTCGGATGTGAGAACTCAGCAGGATATAATAAAGTAAGCGGATATTTCCGTCTCGTTTTCAGTTCTGGAGGGCGGGGAGAAGGGAAGTCTTCCTGTTGTGGCGACCGTGTTCGACAAACTGAACCAGGTGTATAAAGAGTACCTGGAGGCGGAGCAGACCTACACCGTGGTGAGTAACAGACCTACTCTTGTTTGTAATCGCAACGTTTGAGTAGATGAGGTGTTTGTATATTTCTGTGTGTTTGCAGGCGATGGAGTCCGGTCCGAGCCGAGGAAACTCGGCACAGAAGCGTCCGGTCAGAACTCAGGCAGTCATCGACCAATCAGACATGTACACACACGTCCTGTCCAACTTCACAGAGAGGAAGGTAATCAATCATAATCATGGTAATACTGTAAAATAGATAAATATAATGAATAATAATACCAATAATGATACTGTATAATCCTTTTACAGTAGAAAACAGTCCAACTAAAAAATAACTTGGAAAAAAAAAAAGAAGTGACTTAAAGCTCAGACCAAACTGCTTCAACATGGACTATATATGTAAAAAAAAAAAGAAGAAAAAAAAAGAACAATACCAAAAAGCGACTACATTTAAAACAGATTATTTGTCTGTTTGTTCTGCAGGGAGTCTCCCATAAATTCATCATTGCCGTGCTGATGGAGTATATCCGCTCTCTGAACCAGTTTCAGATCACCGTTCAGGTAAAAAGACACATAGTGACACCTCCCTGTTCCCTCTGAAATCTCTGTTATGTTCCCTTATCTTCCCTCTAACATGGATTCAAACACTGATGATGCAAAGGTAATGCCCGGGCATTTAATGTCAAATTAATTCCACCTACTGATTTGAGATTTTAGTTCTTTAAGGTTTCTGTGATCTCTACAAGCACTCGTAAATCCATGAAGGGATTATGACGTCATTTCACAAAAAATGATTTGGTTTCTATTTTTCAGCATTACCTGTATGAGCTGGTGATCAAGACGTTGGTGCAGCACAACCTCTTCTACATGCTGCATCAGTTCCTGCAGTATCACGTCCTCAGTGACTCCAAACCTCTGGTGAGTTCAGTCTGAATCCTGAGCCCAGATTATAAACTCATTATATGCCACAGAATAAGTGTGAAACAAGACCTGTAGCATTTTATCATACACCAGAATTACTTTTCAAAACAACAGGAAGTCAAACCAAAACTCAATTTGTTTCATCGTTTGCAAATGTTCATCACCGAGGAACTATTTCAGCTCAAGAAAAAAAGAAAATAGTTCTTCAAATGTTCATTAAAACTTTTCTACAAAAAGGTCAGTCTAGTTGTTTTTTTTGCAGTTTGTGTTTTCGTCATTGTGATTATTTGTGTTCAGGCTTGTTTGCTTCTATCACTGGAGAGTACGTATCCTCCTGCTCACCAGCTCTCTCTGGACATGTTGAAGGTACCAAACACACAAGAACATGAAGCCTTTCAATGATGACACAAGATTTCAAATTCAGTCACTTTGATTTATTTTTGTGTTTTCAGCGTCTCTCCACAGCCAACGATGAGATCGTTGAAGTTCTGCTGTCAAAGCAGCAGGTTCTGGGCGCGCTCAGATTCATCCGCAGCGTCGGTGTGTTGATGTTAAATTTTTAATTTTGGTGATAATTTAATTTATTAGAGCTGTAACCAATAGAGATTCTTATTTGAAAGATTTCAAACACTTTTTTTTTTTTTTCAGGGGGCCATGACAATGTGTCAGCCAGGAAGTTTCTGGATGCAGCGCGGCAGACCGAGGACCAGATGTTGTTCTATACCGTCTTCAGGTCGTTCCAGCAGAGGAACCAACGTCTGAGAGGAAGTCCAGGCTTCAACCCGGGTTAGAGACGAGACAACATTTTATCATCCAAATTTCAATCCAAGGATAGTTTGAAAGATGGTGGATCTTACCCATCACTCGTTAAATGAGCCGTCTAGGAAGTTTTTTAAAGTGAAATGAGACATTCAAAGGCGGAGAGTTGTTTTTTTCCATCCCTTTGCTGATGGATAGATGGCTGTCAGTGCCCTGGCTTAACTATGGCATGCCTAAAGGGACAAATTAGCACAGGATAAATGCCATTAAATAACTAAATGCACTAAGTTTAAGTTGATATTGGGCTGACAGACTGTTTAAAACGTGTACTTCTTTCTGTCTGTGTTTCCAGGAGAGCACTGTGAGGAGCACGTGGTTCATTTTAAGCAGCTGTTTGGAGATCAAGCCTTGATGAAACCTGCCACAGTGTGAACACACAAGTGGAGACTGTAAAGTGGACCAGACAACTTTGTACATAAAACATCATTAAGGCTAACACTTTATTTAATGTTTTCTTTTGTAAATAATAGTTAATGATGAACTAAACTGAATTGTTTTAAATGATTATGGAAACATGAGTAAATGCTCTGTTTGATGAAATTGACAGTATGCATATATTGTACAAACAGTGCGATCACATTTTAAGTGTTGATGTTTTAACAGCCTTCTGTACAGATAATAAAAACTACAGGTGTGTAAACATGTTGTGTCTGTGGTGCATTCACATGCCTGTGTAATAATTTGACATTGGTGTATTCATGGTTGTAAGGTCAGCAGGACTATATTTCTATTATTCTGAGATTAAAGTCAGAAACCCAAAACCTTTAATTATCCCTAATCCATATTGGTGCATTTTGATAAAGTTATATACATAATTTTCATCCTCCTTTTTGTCTATTCTTGACTTTTTGCAAAGATTTTCAAATTTTTATATTGGTTGTTTTTTCTTCACTGTCCTGTTGTTGAGCTATGACCACCACATACTTCAGTTCTTTAATTGTCCACTTGAAGCTGGCTCCAACTGTGAGTCAATCCATGTAAACTTCCATGTCATAACTTACTGTATAGAAAAATTACAGTTACACACATTGTAACAGAAAGATTTAATATTTTTTAATGAAAACTTTCTGTCTTTGTTTTGACGTAATACAAATACATGTTTAATTATTTGGACTTTTAACTGTTTCTAATTTAAAAAAATCTATGAATCAAAAATGCTTAAATAACATGGCACTGCCGTCTTCATACATGTTTTTCTAATATTTGACGTTTAAATAAAGTTTGATTGTTTTTATTTCTTCTTTTTTTTAAATTTATTTTAAATTTATTTTTTATTTATAGGTGTGGCTTCCGGATGGTCGAGGAGTGATGACGTTGTGCGCGTGTTTCGCAATTTAAAAAGTGGGTTCAAATCAATAAGACAAACACACAAATACTCGAAACAAAAGTTTCCAGTCCAGGAGTTACTCGTGTTAAATCATAGACATGTCTATGTGTTGAATCCATAGACTGTAATCGTGTCACTCAAAATAAACAAATTCGTCAGCGGATAATGGACCGTGTTGGGTTTGTTATCGCTGAGAAGTGGGGAGATTGGAGTCGGCCAAATCCATTTAATGAGGAAACTAGTTGTTTAATGCCAGAGAGAGATAAATGACCCTAAACATGGATGATGAAGAGGAAGATGATGAAGAGGGCCCTGTATTTGAACTGTAAGTACGTAATTTACTTAAGTGTTGTGCTGTGTCAAGATTTAAGATGTTACCATGGTAACATAAGAAAAACAGCAGTCGTTTAAAAAAAAAAAAAAAAAAAAAAATACAAGCTGAAATGTTTTGTAAATTTAACAACAGCTTTTTGTGGTGCCAATGATTTTCCTGTGATTGTTTTTGGTTGGTTTGTAGTTTTCAATTGTTTCTGGTTTATTTGTCAAAACACACAATACATATAGTTTAAAACACAGTTTTAAACAGTATTTCACCATTAAATTACAGTTTTAAAATAGTATTTTAAAACATTTTAACATTAAATTACAGATGCATCATTGTTTTGTAAAAACAGTATAATAATGTGTGTCACGGTTTGGGTGTTTAAATAAATTAATCAAATTCAATGTGATTTTTTAATTTACTGCCTTTGCATCAAAAATCTGAAAAACACAATAAATTAATGTAGTGGATTAGATTTGCAGGCTGCAGCACAGTTACTCTTTTATCTTGTATTTTCTAAACATTGATGATTTAATTATTTCGACTTCATTTGACATTTTTAAGAAAATGAATTTAGACGAGACTATATGAGCTGCATAGCAGTACTTTGACGGCTAGAGGGCGCTGCATTATAACAATTAGAAATGTCAATTCACATTTCCTCACCTGCCCGTTTGAATTCATCGAGTCACAACTTTTTAACTCCGTGAAGATGATGAACTGATTTTTTTCTTTCAGTAAAGCTCACTGCACCTGATATTTTTCTTTAATGTAACTGCAGAACAGGCGGAGAATAAACATCTAGTAACTAACAAAGAACAAAAATCTGCCTTAAAAACAACATATTAAAACGAACTCGATAATGATAGGGTCAAATAAACTGCAGAGGTGAGAAGTTCCAGCGGTGTGCATAAACTTATGACCCTGTTCTTATCTGATGTCTGAATAGTATAGAAACTTGAGCTGAAGTTAAAGTGGCTTACATGAGGAGGATTATAAAGAGCTCAGAGCACAGTGTAAAAAATCCTGCCTATAAAATAGTGTCTTTGGAGGTGCTTTAACAGCAGACACTCTAATCTAAGATCAAGGTTCACACTATTCTTATTACTGTGACTCAGCTTTTTCTTTGTGTTAAAGTTTTCTTAATAGGAAAAATCTAAACTCCGCTGGTTGAGAAGGGAGAGCCCTCTTCTACAATCCAGACCATTTAAAGGAATCAATTATAATCTTACTGCTTCATATTGTTGGTTTTGACCTCAACCTTCCCACATTTTGAACACATTTTATCTGCCAAGAGCATCTTTGTAAAACCTCATTAACAGCTGAGGTGAACAGTGTATAAAAACCAAACCAGGTCTGGTATGTAGATTATTTTGTGTTGACAGAAAACCACATACGCAGCTGAGTCCAGATCAAACTGTTTTTTTTAATAACAATGACAACATTTCCTTTTTAAAAATCTCAATTTATTCTGGTATTTAAGGTTTCCTGCTGACAAACACAGAGGGAGACCATTGTACACCTCACACTGTGGACGCTGCGGCATGCTGGGAAATAATGTATCATAGTGGGAGGTTGACAGCAGACAGTAAAGCAGGAGGTCTGGACATGACTGGTTAGAAGAAACGTTGCATATGAACTTAAGTGTTATTTCTTGTTACTTTTATTTGAAGACAATATTGTTGTCAATATCACCTCTGTGATATTACATATATGTAATATCACAGAGGTGATATTGACAACAATATTAAGTGCAGCTTTGTGAGATGGAGTCAGCAACTTAAACAATTTTGTTGTCAAAATTCTGAGTGTCTTTTAAAGCTTTTTTAAAAACTGTAATCTCACTTCAGTCATATCACGAGCTGCCCCTGATTTCCTCGTTGGTTAAACAGACATTTCAACTCAGCCAAGTCGACTAGTCTATAGGTAAGAAAAAACACAGAAAACACCCCAAATTGAGCGCAATCAATTTATTCAAAATTGTCACCAGGTTTTTGGTTTGCAGGGTTTGGCTTACATGAGCAGCTCCTCCTAAGAGGCGCAAATAGTTCACCGACATTGAAGGCCAACATTTTGACATTCTTATGTGACTAATGATTCAGGTGCCAAAATGTTTGATCATTTAATGAACTAAAAGCACACGATTTACAACACAACAAAATTTAATCTTTAAAGTATAGACGTTTCTTCCCAACACATATTTTTTCTTCATTATAACTAAAGAGAACAAATATGAAAAATGACCTCCAAGATGAGGAAGGATCCACCTAACTTATGGAGTTTTTTTTGTCTTCTCATAATGAACAATCTGCATGCAGTCAGAGAGCTGACACACTTTCTAAAAAACTAAATGTAAGGAGATCTGTGTGTGTGTGTGTGTGTGTGTGTGTGTGTGTGTGTGTGTGTGTGTGTGTGTGTGTGTGTGTGTGTGTGTGTGTGTGTGTGTGTGTGTGCGTGTGCGTGTCTTCCGAGTGACCATATTTGTGTGTCCGCGGTCGCCACAGCGCGAGACAGACGGGAGTTAGGGCGTAACCTCGCGATACTCCCCCTTCTCTCTCTCCCTATTTCCAACTCGTTCTTCTATCTCTCTCCTATCGAGACCAGGGGGCGATCAAGCGGCGGGGATGCTGAGAGTCCGGCCGGTCAGCCCTACCAGCCTACCGACCTACCGACGCACCGAAACGCAGCGGAAGAGTCCCGACTGACCGAAAAACTTTAAACTTTTCACCTTTCAGTAAATCTTTCTGAGAGGAAAAAACAGAAGAAAGAATTAAAGCAACAGCTGGAGCTGCGTGAGGGAAGTTCTTTTTAATTATCACACCTGAGAGAGAGGAAGAGAAATTGAAAAGGAGGAGGTTAAGGAGTTTTTTTTCCCCCCGGGAATTTAAGCGCATCTGAAGCCGATTGTGGGGGATTAAAAGCGACAAGAAGTTGAAATATGGGAGAGGAACCGGAGCGGACGGAGTGAAGCTGTCCGGTGCGCACTTTCCCCTTCCCGGCTTCACTGACGCGCGACAGTCCGCTCCTCCTGCCGCTGCTGGAGGGACGCTTCTGCGCTTCTGTCGCTACTCATCATCTCCATATCTGATCCGCACCTACTTGGATGTAAAAACACCAAGAAAAAAACAAGCTTGATCTTCTCCTTCCTCCTCCATCTAAACACTTTTGTTTCCCGGCATTACGCAGAGTTGTTTTTTTTTTGCGCTCATGGATCGGCCACTTTGTGCCTCCTCTCCGGATGGGATTTGGCAGCAGTGAGCGGGGCGCGGTGGAGCAGTGATGGTGTGAGGAGAAATTAAAGAACTCGCAGTTTTTAACGCAGGAGTTTCACATGTGAGTACATGCGTTTATTTGTCTGCTGTTTATATACGTTAAGAATCTCTTTTGTTCTTGTGGGGTGATCTCTGACCTTTGAGAGGCATTGAGTCGGACCAGCTAAAACACCTGAGCACAAATCATTCCTGTCAACAAGATCTGTTTCGTGTTTTAATTTATTGAACACATTCTCAGTGAGTTCAGGCACATTCATGGTAAACGTGTATAAAAGCACATTTAAAGCTTCACAACTGCAACTTCATGCAGACAACAAAAAAAGAGCTCATTTTGAGAGAGAACTCAACTCTCTCGATAACTGACACACAGAGTAGTTTCTTACATTTCAGATTTGCGCCTCTTCCCTGTTTTGAGCCACTTTCTCCCTCAAGAGAACCAGTTTCCTCTGTTCCTATGCAACCCTGCTCTTTATCAGCCGTGCTGAGCCGAGCCGAGCCGTGCCACCACTTTCCATTAATTAACCGGTCTGTTTATGTAAGAGGAGATACATGTGGGGCTGTGGTGTGCTGTCATGATTTGCCCTCTCCAATTCTCTGGTAAACCTGAAATAATCCCACAGTGTGATAGCCTATGTCTTCTGCGTGCTGAGCTGCGTCAGTGTTACTCATCCTTTCATGAATTCTATGATATTTTAGCATATGTTTCTAAAAGTCTGATTTAAAATGATTCCAATGTTGCATTTCACATCTGTAGAAATACATTTATCATCATTTCTTTATTGAACTTAAAGGCCATCTGAGTAGTTAAAAACAAATCCAGTCCCATTAAATTTTTTAGGACTTTTAAACCACTCTTAAGAATATTTTCAGACTAAATGACATTTCTATCAATGAGGATATTCAGAGGACTTTAGGACTGTGCACGTATTCTTCGGCTGTGTGTTTATAGAGGACAGTCTGTGCTGTGAGGTACTTTATGTCCTATTACATTGATATAATATTCCAGAAGTGTTCCTATGATGCTTAAACAGCAGTTGACGTATTTCTTAGTAGTGAACATAGCATAGTGTGTTCACAGAGAAATAGCACTGAAAAACAGCTTTTTTGTTTTTTCGGTGACTAAACGTGTCATATATTTCCAGTGACGCAGTTTTTTTGGATGATTTGCACTGATTGGTTGTATGATTTGTTTGTGCATCAGAATGAAGCTTTTTTTTTTGGTATCACTTTAAAATGAGATACATTTACATTTTAGTTGTGTGTATTCAGGACTGACGTAGTTTGGATTGAATTGCTCCTGTTTGTGACGACGTGAATGAAGAAAATGAGCGAGACAGCAAATAACGAAACAAACAATCTAAATATGAGATAGATCTGCATCTGTGTTTATTTATGCCTGATCGTTGACCTTCAACCTTTTGGATGAATCACACACACACAGGGACACACACTGACTGGACCACAATTTATACACTCTATAAACAGCCTGATCAGTTTCATATTGGTAAACAGACAACTGTGAAATGATCCAAAAAAGACAAAATGATCAAAATTAGTCAAAGAGCGATAATGACTTATGTACCTATGATTACCTGAGCCTGTGTGTGCCTGATGCAAGTCCAGCATAAAGATGATTGATAAATTCAGACAAGAACGCAAGTACACTGTTTCAAGCCATTGTCCCCCCCACACACACTTTACCGAAGAGTCCTTGAGCACTAGCAGCTTGTGTTGCGACCTCAGATCCCTCCTCCTCCGAGACGAGTGTGAACAAAAATGCCTCTGTTACTAGTAAATGAAAAGAATAGTAATGTTTTATTTTGTATGTAGAGCTGCCCTAATAATCTGCCTCACCTGCATCAGCTCTGCAGTGCGGACATGTCAGCACACAGTTCAAAATTGAAGCTGCTTTTTTAAGGAAGGTGCATTTCTGTGACACTATATGGTACTTTAATGCTGACAATTTTTTTTACTGCACATGTTAAGAAACATTCATATTGTACGGACAAAATCATTTTAAAATTGGAATATTTGTCAAAACAACTTCAAACTTTCACCCTTACGGGATGAAAAAAATTGAAAGAATTAAAGGAGATGGGTGAGTAAGACAGTAACACAGGTCGAACGGAGAAGAATAGATAGGAAAAGAACGAGGATTAAGTCAGAAACATTTCTGGTAACATCGTTTTGGAAGCATCCAGTGGATAGGAGTGAATTAAACAGGACTGGGAGGAAAGTAGAAAAACTGAAATAAATTGAAGATCAACAGAATCCTTGACCCTACGATTCCACTGGCGAAATGCTCAATGGCATGTTTACAAGTTTCTGTCAGTTTTGCTCTCTCACTGCTCGTCTGTCCAACAAGAAAAGGCTGAAATGTGGTGAAGTATTCATAAAAGAAAGAGACAGAGCGAACGGTAAAAATATCTGACAACACCTTCACCCTCAAACAAACAGGAGAGCTGAAAAAGAATGGAACTGCGCTGCGAATTCTTGCAGAGTAAAATCCAACAAAATGAACCAACAACAAAAGTTTAGTGTTGGCTCATGACTCAAATCTCCAGTTCCTGACAAAAGAAGTAAATTAGCTGAAAAGTTAGTATTGGACGATAAGTTTCCGATGCAGGTCCAGTGATTTTTGAAGATTCCTAAGTATTGGGCTTTAAATGTATATATTCTACCTTTTTACCGTCTTAAGCTTTTATTTTATGTTGTGCATTTGAATGCTTTTATTTATCACTTGTTTAAGTGAGCAAAACGGATGTAGAAAGGTTCCGTAAAACAGACTGTTCAGCAAATCAGACCTGATATTTGTTAGAGAGGAAGGAGACAGAGTTCAAGTATACCTTTAAACAGACACTTAAAGTAACCTGAAGACAGAAGCTTTGGTGTAGCTTTACACAGATGTACAGTAAAATACATGTAAGAAAATATATATAAAAGGGGTACCATAAAACCAAACTTAACACAGCCAAATAACACAAACAGAAGGAATGGAAACCTTAAGACACTGCAGTATACCAAACAGTTAAAAAATAAGGAAAGTTATTTTAGCTTAAGTTTACGTCGTATGATGTAAACGAGCTAAATCGTACCTAAGACTGACAAATGAATGAATTCTTAAACAGACCGAACAGCCTGCCAGACGTTCTGAAATCAAAGGCTTCCAAATACCCAGAAAAAGAAACTTAAGGGTTCCCTGAATCAGACTTTTACCATGAAAGGGGGACAAACACATACAGCTGTTGTGTAGCAGAGTTATTTAAAGGTGTGTTTGGATTTCACCTGGTCTACATGACTGCGGTTGATCTAAAGTCCTCGTCCTTCTCTGCCTTTACGAAGGTGTTAAGGTTAACTCACCCAAGCAGATTTATGTTAACAGAGGTTTTAAAATGGGACTCATCATGGTTCGAACTCTGCAGTAGCAATTGTGTCAACACCTCAACACAGCGCTACAACAGGTGTTCTAGTGCTGCACCGGCTGCCTCGCATGCATTACATTTGTGAGTGTGTGTGTGTGAGTGTGTGTTCGCCTACGTGAGGCCAAACTCATATTCGGTGTTTGTGTGTTCTAATGTGCACCTCAAGGTGTGTCTGTCTGTCTGTGTGTGTGTGTGTGTGTGTGTGTGTGTGTGTGTGTGTGTGTGTGTGTGTGTGTGTGTGTGTGTGTGTGTGTGTGTGTGTGTGTGTGTGTGTGTGTGTGTGTGTGTGTGTGTGTGTGTGTGTGTGTGTGTGTGTGTGTTCAGCTGAAAAGCCCCACACGGTGTTGTGCTGTTTGTTCAGCGTTGGAGCAGCAGGCCTGACCTTTCTGTGCCGGGCGCTGAGACAACACAAGCTGCCGTTTGACGGACGAGGCAGCGCTGTGGCTATGTGTTCTGACATCAGTCCTGCAGAATGAAACCAGCTTCACGATTATTATCTGCAACCTTTGTGCTGTAAAGGCACTGTATGAAACCTGAGAACGTCTCTATAGCTTTTATCAGAGAGCTTAGAAACCCTCCTGAGCCCTCACAATCTGTGCTCAGTTTGCTTTGGATTCATTGCTTTTTGTGCTTCTTTAGTTGCTTTTCATGGCCATTAACTCCCATGAAAGAGACACAAATTTCAAACCTGAGAAAAATAGTTTCTCAGAAAAGCGCAAAAAAAAAAATAACATCTGCTCTTTACCAGAACATTGTTTCACCTTGAGGTCACGATAACTCTTCATGGTACAGACAAAACCAGAAACTTGTTTTTATCACCTGTGTGTGAAGGAACTCCAAGTTAAATGGAGTACTTCCAAAATGTTCAAAAACTATAGCAGCAGGTTTTGCTAGAATATTTTTGTCTTTGTAATGACAACAAATGATCTGAATGATCTGAAAAAGTCAGATTTACGTTTGAATTGAATTCCAAAGATGTTTCGATTCTTCTTCTTTCCAATATCGCAGCAAGAATTATGTTGCAAAAAAATCCAAAAGTTGATATACAGGTCAGAAGAAATAGAGGAAAAGGACATTTATCTTAAAGATATCTGCAACATTTCTGAGGTCTCATTTTTCAAAAGATGAACGAGAGAAAGATCCTCTAAGAACAGTCTTTATGGTTTTTCTTTTTAACGTTCACTTCCCTATACACCTCTACTTTAAAACATCGAAAGGACGGTGAACATTGTTTCGGTAATATGTTTTTACTATAACGTAATTTATTTAAAACACACTTAACTAATACGTTTCCCCAAGCCATTTGTATTTAACTCAGTTAAGAATATGGGAAATTACTTCGTTAATGACTTTGAAAGAAGGAAAAGCAGCTTCAAGAATCAATGCACAGACTGAAAGCTATTGGATTGACTTCAACTAGTCGTGATGCCCTGTTGTTAAATCCATTCTGGTTCCGGCCTAACCAGGAGGATCACCTGAGCTGTGGACGTGAAGGTCTCAGACTGAAAGCAGTGACTCAGCACTGTCTCTTCAACAGCTTCATGTCGAGGCTGACTCAGGACGGACGGATGTGCTCCCGTCCTGGTTTAATCTCAGTGATCCTCTCTCCCAGAGAGCACCGAGCTGAGAGCGCTGACAGTTTAATTATCTGTTATTCCTCTGTTAAAGCAGCTCGTAGAAATGCTCTTAAAAGTGACGCCTCCTTCCCTTCCTTCAACAATTTTACTGTACAAATCTCTAGACGTTGGAGTCAGCAGAGTGTCACGAATTAAAACTGAGATTTCACTTTCTCTGCTTGTATTGATACACTGAAAAAAAATATATTTTGAAAGTTAAAGATGTAAGACTATAGGACATGAAATCTGTTGAACTAACTTTATTTGAATTTAGAATGAACCGATCTTTATCTTTAGAGGGATATTTCACCCGTTGAAACTTGAGTCTGTATCGACACTGGGTCATATATGTAGTAGAGGATTTTATGGTGCATTCACTTGGTGTCAGACACATCGGAAAAACGAGTTTCCCAGTTGTAAAATGCACATGAAACACCTGCTCAAGTCGAAACAACAACTCGGAAAAGAACTAGGTGCCCGACTTACTGAATTGACATCAGAATCGACCTCAAATGGGGGGCAAAATATGTTTTGTTAATGTTAACATACTTTTTATTCATGCATGTATTGCACTTTTTGCAAATATAACTTTTGACGGTAACATTTCATGGATCTTCATCGTAACATCCACTTTTTTGGTGCTGCTCTTACGACACTGAAGTCGGAAGAACGACTACCCAACTCAGGAACTTCGACTCACCCGAGCGGCACCTGAATGCAGCATTATTTACAGACAGTGACTACAACACATACGGACGTTTCCTCAACAGATTCCGAAGTTTCTTCAGAAAGAATTGGCGTCTTTGAAATTCCCGGCAGAAAACGCTCTCTGTGTCCGTGTCCATAGGCAAACAGTAAGAGCACCGACACCACCAGTCTGCCCCGGCTCACCTCTACTGTATACTGAAGGTCACAAAAAACAGTAAAGGGTCACTAGTAGAAGGATGAAGTTGTTTGGATACAGAACTTTAACAGTCACACTGTGGCACAGTGTAGAAAAAGTGTTTGTGAGTTGTTTTTAGAGCCCCACCTGTTGTTGGATTGTTGACGCAGCCGCTGGATGATAAGACAATTTTGCTTTTAATGATCAGCCTGATCAAGTATTCTGGTTACAGAACAGCTCCTCTCTACCTTTTTATATGTTCTGGTAAAATGTATGTTCATCTTTATGACTTTATAAATGTGTGGATTTTTGTCTGAGTTGTTGTGAAAACAAGTTTTTGGTTACTGATTTTTGCATTTATGGAAATGTAATATTTCACTGTAAGAAAAAATATATATAAGCATGTAATTAGATTAAGGATCTTTACACTATTGCAAAAAAATAGTCTACAGACATTAGTTAATCCAGTTAAATATATTGTTTCTAGCTTAAAAGTATTCATTCAATACTGGACATTTTTTTCAGGATTCTGGTTTTAAAATAACATTGATATTCTTTGGTTTGAGCTCTAAAGGCAGCTGCACCGGTGAGTCACACAAAGTAAAATACCAGAGAGCAGCATGTGTCAGCTTTAATAGAGGTCTGACAGTCAACATTTTTCTTAAGTGACTGTTCAAGGCGACATAAGGCAGCTTACAGAGGAACAAAGAGGCTGGATAGCTGCTGTCTGAACTGTTCCAGCGTCAGTCACACAGAAAAACTAAATTATGCAACAAGAGGAAAAATCTAAAAAAATAATGAGTCGGTCAATCAGTGATGGTGAAAAAACACATGACAGGACATTTGGATTTGATTTATTTTCCTTAAATGTGCTCATTTATCAAATATCATTGTCTTATTTCAGCCACTTTTAAGCTTCTGTTTCTGGATGAAAACATTAGTGAGATATTTTTTCTCCATGAAGAGTTCACTGTATATTTCAAACAAAGTGTTTACATCCACAGGATGATGCAATTTATTCTTCTTAAAAGCATCCCTCTTTTGATATTTGTAATTTTTTCTGAATGAGGTGCAGAGAGCGAGGTTTGAAGAAATCCTGGACTTATTTGAAATCTTTCTATAAAGATGGCGATATAGCCTTAACAAGCTTTGTCCACTGACAGCTTCTTTGAAGTGTTGGCAGCACCCTTTTCTAAATAAAACGAAAACAGTTCAGTTCAGTGTTCTCAGCACTCTGCATCCCAGGCACTAAAATCCTTCTCAGAATCAGTTGAAAATAGTTCAGTTTTTGAAAAATTTTGTACTTTTAATGTCACCTCTTCTACCAGTAAATTGTCAACAACAATTGCAGAATAGAAACTAATCCGACACAGTTTTAAGCGCGCAAGTTTCAAGTCTTGAGTTGCTGCTAAGACAAGGACTTGATTCCTTTTCATTGTTTTCATGTTTTCATGGTGAAATGTCCTTGAATGACAGGAAATATCAAGCATAGAAAGCAATTTTTTTTTTAAAAACTACTCACCTGCTGAGTGAAGCAGAAGTGCAGCGGGAAAACTTTCCGAACATTGAAGGTTGGTGAGAAGCACTTTGAAACTGAAGCTGTAGGAGCTTCCAGCGCCTAAGGGGCCGTCATTGAACGCATGCACTTACATTTCAGTGACATTCAGTCGTGCACAAACCTTTCCTCGATAAACTTCTATTTGGCAAAATATTCTTTGAACATTTTAAGGGTTCTTTCTGAGATTTTTATCAGAAGTTTCTAGAATTGACTGGTGAAATCCTGGTTCACTACATTACCAGCCATGCAAGTGCTATTCTCCACCATCATATACTGTAGGTGTTTGCTCTATTGATAATGACCCAAGCCTTGTACATGGCGGACTTCTGACCTTTCCTCTGGCAGAACTTCATATATTCAGAGACACTTGATTTCCCACAGCCTAAGTTGAAAGCACCTTGCTAACTAGCGTTGGCTTAATGTGTCTGGAGAATTGTTTTGCTTCCAGCTAAGCCCCGCCCACCCAAAAATGTCACTGTTTCCTAACACTAAATGGGTCTGTTGCATTGCTGTAAACTTTACTAACCCAGTCCATAAAAAAAACCCTCAACTCTTTGTTGTTTAAGTTCTTGCTGAAGGGCCAAATAATCCACAGAGGGGTCTGTTAAAAAAAACATCTAGAAGATTCAGAAGTCTGATGACTAAAGTTCTTTGTCTGGTCAAATGTCACACTTAATTACATTAGAGTTAGGACATTAAAAAGTAGGAAAGGTTTGTTTGTCATGAAACCAAAATGTTAAACTTCTATTTCATTGTATTTAAAATGAACAATATAAGGTTTTGGTACTTTTTAATACCATTAATCATTCGAACAATCGATGTTGACAACCTTCAACCTACAGCTGTTGTCTCAAAGAAGAATAATCTGTTTTGTTTTTTTCCAATCTCTCAAACAAAATGTTTATAGTGTCAGGGTTCAGCGCGATGACATCAGATGTGTGATGGAGAGGTGTTTTGAAATTTTAGGTTGCCATGCAGCAGTCAGCTGATTTATCTCCACCCGCTTGGTGACATGTCTACTGCTTCTCTTCCCAATGTGTGTGAGCATAAATCAATCGCACCTCGGGCCGCTCACATGCCTCGATGTCGGCGTGTGTGCTCGAGTGTGTGTCTGTACATCTTTAAATGTCTGAGTCCGGGGTTAAGGAGAAGCTGGTGACAGAATATTCCTCCATCTTTTCATTAGTGAGTGTGTGACTTTATACGTGCATTTCTCTGTGTTTGTTTGTGTGTGTGTGTGTGTGTGTGTGTGTGTGTGTGTGTGTGTGTGTGTGTGTGTGTGTGTGTGTGTGTGTGTGTGTGTGTGTGTGTGTGTGTGTGTGTGTGTGTGTGTGTGTGATGGTTTATTGCTTCAGAGGTGCAGGGCAGCGTGATCAATCACCCTGTGTGGATGTGTCTGCTTCTCAATCATCACAAAATCATTGAAATGTAGAACACACACACACACACACACACACACACACACACACACACACACACACACTCTCACACCAACACATGCTGTGATTTCACCTGCTCATCAGGATCACCTCCTTGTGCGTTGGGACCAGAATTCACAGCTGTAACCATAGCAACAACAGAACCATAGCGACCAGTGTCACCATCAACAGCAGGCCCAGTGGAGTGTTTCTTTACATTGTGTCTGGGAGCGCTCAGAATAATTTGGGCTCGATGCAGCTTGTTTGTTGAGATCACAGAGGAGACTGTTGGGGTTTCTTCACTTTAAATGATGTTAACTCACTTTATTCACATCTTCTAACTTCCTCTTTTATTCTTTCCATGACCCTGGAGGACAGGCTCAAATAAAACTTCAAGTCTTTTCAAAGTTAACTTTTTCTTCTCAAAAAGAGCATGGGGTAACTATACTCAACAAAAATATAAACGCAACACTTTTGTTTTTGCTCCCATTTGTCATGAGATGGACTCAAAGATCTAAAATTCATTCCAGATACACAATATTACCATTTCTCTCAAACATTGTTCACAAATCTGTCTAAATGTGTGATAGTGAGCACTTTTGCTTTGCTGAGATAATCCATCCCACCTCACAGGTGTGCCACATCAAGATGCTCATCAGACACCATGATTAGTGCACAGGTGTACCTTAGACTGTCCACAATAAAAGGCCACTCTGAAATGTGCAGTTTTGTCTCACAGCAAAATGCCACAGATGGCGCAAGCATTGAGGGAGCGTGCAATTGGCATGCTGACAGCAGGAATGTCAACCAGATCTGTTGCTCGGGCATTGAATGTTCATTTCTCCACCATAAGCCGTCTCCAAAGGCGTTTCAGAGAATATGGCAGTACATCCAACCGGCCTCACAACCGCAGACCACGTGTAACCACACCAGCCCAGGACCTCCACATCCAGCAGGTTCACCTCCAAGATCGTCTGAGACCAGCTACTCAGACAGCTGCTGAAACAATTGGTTTGCATAACCAAAGAATTTCTGCACAAACTGTCAGAAACCGTCTCAGGGAAGCTCAACTGCATGCTCGTCGTCCTCATCGGGGTCTTAACCTGACTCCAGATCGTCGCCGTAACAGACTTGAGTGGGCAAATGCTCACATTCGATGGCGTCTGGCACGTTGGAGAGGTGTTCTCTTCACGGATGAATCTCGGTTTACATTGTTCAGGGCAGATGGCAGACAGCGTGTGTGGCGTCGTGTGGGTGAGCGCTTTGCTGATGTCAATGTTGTGGATCGAGTGGCCCATGGTGGTGGTGGGGTTATGGTATGGGCAGGCATCTGTTATGGACGAAGAACACAGGTGCATTTTATTGATGGCATTTTGAATGCACAGAGATACCGTGATGAGATCCTGAGGCCCATTGTTGTGCCATACATCCATGAACATCACCTCATGTTTCAGCAAGATAATGCACGGCCCCATGTTGCAAGGATCTGTACACAATTCTTGGAAGCTGAAAATGTCCCAGTTCTTGCATGGCCAGCATACTCACCGGACATGTCACCCATTGAGCATGTTTGGGATGTGCTTGACCGGCGTATACGACAGCGCGTACCAGTTCCCACTAATATCCAGCAACTTCGCACAGCCATTGAAGAGGAGTGGACCAACATTCCACAGGCCACAATTGACAATCTGATAAACTCTATGCGAAGAAGATGTGTTGCACTGCATGAGGCAAATGGTGGTCACACCAGATACTGACTGGTTCTGAGTCCCCAGACCCTCAATAAAGCAAAAACTGCACATTTCAGGGTGGCCTTTTATTGTGGACAGTCTAAGGTACACCTATGCACTAATCATGGTGTCTGATGAGCATCTTGATGTGGCACACCTGTGAGGTGGGATGGATTATCTCAGCAAAGCAAAAGTGCTCACTATCACACATTTAGACAGATTTGTGAACAATGTTTGAGAGAAATGGTAATATTGTGTATCTGGAATGAATTTTAGATCTTTGAGTCCATCTCATGACAAATGGGAGCAAAAACAAAAGTGTTGCGTTTATATTTTTGTTGAGTGTATTTAAAGTAAATCTCTGTTATGTTTACAATTTTACTAATTCAGAACTTCTTAATTTCACTTTGGCTACTGAATGCCTGTGTGGCTTGTGTTTATGTTGTGCATTCACTCTGTGTGGACTGTTTATGCACTCATGCTTTTATACAACTGGAGCTCCAAAGAGATAAATAATATTATTTGACTTGAAACTTTAATCTGTCTCAAAAGTATAAATTAGGGGTGTGGCCTTTTTGATTGACCGGTGGAGAGAGATGTGGAGTGAGTTGGTTTCTATACCAATATTGTTTTCTTCAGCCTGTTAGTGTTGATGATGTTGATTCTTTTCAGAAAGAAGCTAAGAGCAGCGCCGGCTTCTTCTCTTGTTGTTGTAAGGCGTTTGGTGTAAGGGTGTGAAACGGGACGGTTCAGCTGAAAGAGCTGAACAAAAAGCTGAGCTTCTTTATTTTCATTTTCACCAAGGTGGAAGTTATTCAGCAAATGTGTCAACTCTGTTTAAACTAAAAGTTTTTACCTTTTTCCCGCCAAAAAAGTTTTTGTTTGTTTTTTGACTGTTTCTTTCCATTTTTTGTTCTTTTTTTGAATAAAGTCACCATGTCGGAAGAGAGGTTAGAATTTGAGAGAAGCAAGGGGGTGACAGTTGCAGGGGAAAAAAAAGGTGCATTTAAAATTCACATTAGCTTTTAGTGGCAATAAAAAGCCTTTTTCATGCATTAGTCAAGGTATGTTTATTTACAGGGCTGCATTCATACAAAGAGCATCTTAAACTGCTACAGCTAAACAAACAGGAAACAGGACATTTATTAGTTAAAAAAAATACATTAAAATACAAAATATATAATGTCACAAACTTCGATCTATTCAAAGTTCTTGTTTTATTTCAAAGTAAAAGCAGGTTTGTATCCAAACAGGAAGTAAAGTACCCTTTGATCAAACTGAATTTTACTTCTGATAAACCTCATGGAGTTCAAAAAGTAAGTTGCTGATATTAATATAATATTAAACTAAAGTGAACTTAAATGAGTCTCCTCTTCGTTTTTCTGTCAAAAACTGAAAAAGTTCTTTACTTTACAGCAGTGTTTTCCTGCTGCAGCTTGTGTAAATAGTACATAATGAATTCCGTTAGTGAAGCTTAACGTAGATTGCATTTAAATCTTATACTGCAAACAGAGTAATAAGAGAGGGTGAGGTGACGGAGAAGGTAAGACGTTTAATCTCCACTTTTCTAAAGAGCAAAAAAACAAACCTGATTTTATGTTCCTTCATTTTAACTTTCTGGATTAAATGACAGATTTAGTAGGACGCTGTAGGGTCACTCTGAGTACACACCATGGTCAATAAGCCATCAGGACCCCGCACTAAACAACACACACACCAACACACACACACACACACAGTTTAATGGCAGCAGGTCGGCTGCTGTCTATGTGGCCTGCTGACCTTGGAGACAGTTTGAGGTCTCGTGATTTATCAGAAACACATGAAGTCACTTGGCTCCTGCTCCTCCTCCACCTGTTTAGACTCCTACACCTGCTCTTTCCCCCTTCCTGTCCTCCTCCTTCTTTTACTCCTCTTCACTGTGAGGTTGTCAAAATTATCCATCGTGTGATACCCTTCGATCCCATGTTTTTCAAAAGAATACATTCTCCGTTATTTTAATGATTGATAATATTGATGTTACGACCTAGGCATGTGTGTGTGTGTGTGTGTGTGTGTGTGGGGGGGGGGGGGGTGGTAGCATTAAAACCAGATGGCGTTCGTTATTAATAACAACAACAAAACTGTAATAAAGGAATAAAAGATGATGCGAACTGAAAGGGCCAATGAGTGCGGCTCAAATTAATAACACAATCAAACAGAAGGAGTCTTGTAAAACTACGTTTTTTTGGGGATAAAGTAAAAACAACAACATATTCTTACCACAAAATGAAAGCGCCGTCTAAGTTGACATTGGGTACAGAAATGCTGACAGCCTTTCTGTCACTTTGACTATGCAGGAGAAACCCTGCAACTTTTAATCATTTAAAACAAGAATTCGCCCAGTATGAAATGGCTAGGACTTCTTATTACATAGATTTTGCCCCCATTTAGAGTAAACAAAACAATTCAGCTGGGGGTGGAGTTAGGGCAGGCCCTAGTCATGTATTATGTTGTACAATAGGCACTGATACTTGAATTAAAAATGCACCTTGCTGCTCAGATTAGCTGATTACTTCCTACTTGGCGATCCCTCACATCCTGTCCACCAAAAATTGTCCCTTCTGGATTTCGAGAAGCCTCACAGTGATGGCCAAAGGATCAACCGCGCAGCAAAACAATACTTCAGAAATTAATGAATGACTTCACTGTGCTCCTGTTTAATTCTTGGATACAGGCTTTGTTTGAGAGTCATCGCTCTGCAGCTGAAACATAAAATGTGACTCAGATCTGCTGATGATTAAAAATGAACGTTGTTGCAGTAAATCTCAGCCGCCCGCTCGTCTCAGCAGCACACACCGGCATTTTAAAACACTTTGCTGCTGGAGATTTATTTTGACGTGGGACGGCCATGTCAAACACGTCCATCTCTCTCTCTCTCTCTCTCTCTCTCTCTCTCTCTCTCTTTCTCTTCTGTTTTTCATCAACGCCTCATCGTCCTCACCTGTCTCTCTAACAGCTGTCTCTGTGCTCTTCTCTCTGTCTCTGTGTCTTTGTCCTTCATACTTCCTCAGTCGCTGATTGTCTCTCCCTTCTCCACTTTGTCGCTCTGTCGCTCGGCATGGATCTCTATAAATCACATGCTCCCTAAAGTATCCTCCCATTTACATTCATTTCTTCACATTTATTGCCAAATGCACTTTAAATAAATCCAGAGGCTTATCTTGAGGGGGCCTTACTTTTTTTTTTTTACGTCATTCTTGGCACCTCAAAGAAACTGAAACCTTACATGGAGCTCTGGTTTACATTAAGACTGGTTCAAACGGCAGGATTTTAAAATTGTCGGCCGATTTCCCAAACCTTAGAGACCACACGCATGGCGATAGATAATCAGAGGTTTTACAGTTTTGGTCGTACAGTGTGGTGTGCGGCCACACGGCAGCATCAGAGGAGTGGAGACTACGGGAGCATGAGCTGTACTTGCTACATGATGATATGGAGGTGAGTTGTTGTCGTTTTGCTCCCGGTGTTTCCTCGCCACTACGTCACCTCACTTTCTGATTGGCTATGCGTCACAGTCAACAGGCTCATGCTCGTTTTCCCTTCAAGGGGACACCACGCATCATGAGAAATCGGGCCAAAACAATCCAACATATTGAATATGCCCGATTTGAGATCGGGCATATTCAACGGTATGCGGTCCCGACGTCCTTCCAAGCGGACGAGAGTGTCTTAACGCACGGCAGGATTATTTTATAAGATTATTTTATGACGATCGGGGCGTCCTTAGGATAACATCAGAATCAAAAAAAGTAGTGTGCTTTATTTCACAAGAAACATCCGTGCCGTCCTTTTTATCTCCTTGGATACAAATGAATGAATGTTTAATTAAAAATTGGAAACACAAAATTTGTGAAAGAAGCATTTCAATTAGGAAACATCTTCAGCTACGTTTCCATAGCGGCAGATTTAGAGGATGACTTTGATTTAATTGGACAGAAGCTTCCAGTTTGCCTGTTTTAATTATATTTATCACACCAAAAGTAGTCAAAGCATTTTTATGTATCAAAGTTATCATTACAAGTCTTTATTAGTCAATAGCATTCATTGCTCACGTGAGATGTATTTTTCTTTGGCTGTTCAGACAACATGTTTTGCGGTTAATGCGGTGGGCAGGAGTTTGCCTAAAGTTTGGTAAGGTGAAAATGAGAAATATATAAGGAATATTGGATACCTAGGACTTCGATTGTGTTGCCGTGGTTTCAAAGCAGGCATAGATATTGTTTGGTTTTCACCAGGATCCTACAAAAGTTTCAAACGTGGGCGTTGTGACAACCCTACAATAAAGCCATGAGGTCAGTTTCCTGAACACAAAAAAGTGATCAATACATTACTACTTGCGCTGACTCTTCTTTCTCCTTCCGTCCTTTTATCCCTCCGCTTTACTTTCAAACTTTTTCTTCCTCTGTAAATACAAAGGACAACATTCACATTACAGGACACAAAGACACATAAAGGAAACAATAAGAATAACGATCAATAACAATCTGATCCTGTGATGAAAGTCAAACGGACAATAAAAACTTTTAGGCTCTCTCTCTCTCTCTCTGTGTTCATCATCTGTCCATCAGCCCCTGACCTTTCTGCGCCGTCTGTCCTTTATATCCATTACTAGTCTACATATCAATATGCTTGTGCTGCTTACTCAGAGGAGATACAGGAAGAGCAATGCAACTGCTATAACAATAAAAGCTTCAGTTTTGAATAAAAGCATCTATAAAAGAACAATCAAATGAGAGGTGTGCGTCTCCGATGGATTTTATTTTAGGGCTCTGCAGCGAGGCGGGCCGATCAGCCTGCCAGTAATGCTGTCGATCCGTTCTTTGGTATTTTGAAGCTCCTGTTTTTGTGTCCCAGGTGGAGGGCCGGTGTCTCTGCTGGCTCCTGCGCAAACTTTCAGACGACCAGCAGGCGCCGGCCAAGCACCCGTCCTGTTTTGGCGACAGTCAATCCATGCTTTTTTTTCTTCTGGCGGGCGTTCCTGGCGGCCGATGTTTGGAGTCCTAAAGAGGACTCGCCCCGCTGGCAGCCATGATGGAGGTCCTCAGCCCTGCGAACACCTGATTGTGTTTCAGGGAAAACAAAGAAGCATCCTATAGAAAACATTCCAGCTCAGGGTCGTGGAGCGGCTGGAGCGTTTCCCAGCATGCACCGCATGAAAGGCAGGGAAACACCCAGGACAGCTCAGTCTCAGGACTAAAGCTGGATCCTTTTGTTGTTTGATGGACTCTTTCTGTTCTCTGTTTGTTTGAGACACTAAAGAGAAAAATAGCAGTGATGTGTTTGTTGTTTGTTCCGCTTCTTAAAAGCTTTTGGAACAAGACGTTAGATTTTTGGAGCTTGACAGATTCACAGTTTAGACATTTTCTTAAACTAATAAGGAAATTAATAATTTCCTTCCGGTGATTTTGCATCATCGTCACATCTCTTTTCAAAGCTCAGCCTGACCCGTGTTTACTTTTCTTCACATTAAATATGACTCCTGTCTGTCAGGAACAAAGGGTGAGTAATCCCTGACTCACAGGGAGGAGAGATGACGGATCACACAAACAATCAGCTTCATTCTTTGCAAAGTGTTGCATAGAATCATAAAACATGGGACATGATGGAAAACTGTCCATTGTGCAAATGAGTTGTATACACATGAGGTTTGCCTTGATGTTGAGAGTGGCGTGAGAGATGTGGGAAACACGAATTATCCAAGCAAAAGTCAAGT
Organism: Symphodus melops; assembly: GCF_947650265.1. NCBI lineage: Eukaryota > Metazoa > Chordata > Actinopteri > Labriformes > Labridae > Symphodus > Symphodus melops. The sequence goes on from NC_136704.1 coordinate 18,078,360, forward strand.
CAACTCAAAATATGGTAAGAAGAGGGTAAGAAACAACAATAATAAATACAAATCATCAAAATGTTCAATACTTTTTATACTATTTCCACGTCTCAAAATGATACGCTTTTTTCTAAATAGTTTATATCAAAAAGACAGAAATGTTTTTCGGACCAAAATGTCCGCTCACATTCTCAGCCGAACACTGCCACTGAAGCAGCACATTTAATTAGCAATCTCCTGGACTCATATGAAGACACCTGTAACCAATCGGATCACACAGATATCACAAACGATGTCCTCTCCAGCCAATCAGCGGGGGAGCTGTCATCTCGTGTGGCGTATCCAGGGCCCTGCGTTTAGCTGAGCAAATCCAGGCTGACTCTTTGCTTCTTGTGTGTGGAGTTTTGACTGAATGTCTTCATTTTAATCAAGTACCTGTAAAAAATAAGCAGTGAAATAAATTTATTAAAGAAGCAATAAACAAACTATAAAGTCTAAATAACATTTTGATGCATTAAACACAAAGCAGATAGTACACAAAAAGGAGTGGAATGAAGTTCACTTATTTTTGACTTAACGTTCATTATTTACGTTCATTAACGTTCTTTTATTTGTGCAGGCTACAAAGAAACAAGCCAAAGACACAATAAAAGTGTTTATACTTTGCATATATAATTCGAAAAGTCGAAATGTTCACAGTGTTTTAGATTTTGCGCAGCCGTGTGCAGTTTGAGGGAGAAATATTGTTCATTTTGGTGAATGTGTGTAAAGTATCATTTTAGAAGAGTCACATTTAGTATGTTTTAAATGTCGTGCTTAATGAAAGAGGTGAAATGTTTTGTGTCTGTGTTTTTTGTGTGTGCGGAGTTTACGACAAACGGCGCGAGCTTCAGGAACTGTGTTTTTCGTGAGAATCTGAAATATGTTTTAGGCAGAAAAATTTGACTGTGAGGGGAAAAAAAGCACTCTCCGTCCTTCAAAGGTGGCCGCAGTGAATGTGAAGTCAAGATGACATCACTTCCTGCTGTGGTCAGATTAAAAATAAAAACAAAATAAAGAATTAACAGCAGCTGCTGAGTCTGTGTTCAGGGCGCTTCAATGGGGAGGAGATAACACGAGGAGACGGCTGCGGTGCATGTGTGTGTGTGTGTGTGTGTGTGTGTGTGTGTGTGTGTGTGTGTGTGTGTGTTTTAAGTGTGTATGTGCCCCAGCAGGTTTAGGTGCACTAAACTTTTTCTTGTTGTTTTGACCCTGAAGACCTTAAAAAAAATCAAAAATGAGGACAAGCTGGAGCAAGAAACACAGTAAACATTTAAAAAGTCTTGATGGATTTAAAGTGACCTGCATAAAAATAAGAGCATCCTTTAAAAAGGGAAGCGGGTACATTTTAAAGAGCCGTCGAAGGCATGACGGTCAAATCACCAAAACAAAATAAATGGAGAATAAATAACATGGTCTGTAGAAATAACGTTATTCATTAAAAGTAATAAGTAATAACTGTTCAAATAACCTAATCTTTTAAAGTTTGTCTGGTGTTTAATATCAGCTAACAAAGAGCACAATTAAAAGAGAACAATATCTGTTATTTGAATGATTAAAATCAAAACATTTTTATCACAAATTCAAAAAACTTCAGAGCTTCAGGCATATTTCATATTTCAGATCAAGTATGGGATCATAGTATCAAGTGTCGGAGTTGTTAATAAGAAACATGAAATTAAATATTGAAGGCCGAGGACTCATGTTTTTGTTTGCCTGATATCAAAGTCGTTATCGTGTCGTGAGAATTTCTCTATAGCCCTGATAAAAGTAATACATAATTAATGATAAATTGTTTGTCATTGCATGTTTCTTTCACCTTCTTGGTAGTGATGAACAGCCTTCCTCTTGTGTGCGTTTGTTTGCTAGGGGAGTGTGTGTATGTGTGTGTGTGTGTGTGTGTCATCACGGGGTCGTCAGGGTTAAGCTGCAGCTAGTTTTCCCTCAGGACCAGAATAAGCTGCTGGAGGTTCATGACCAAAAATATTAGCATTTATAGATCGACGCGGTGAGCTAACATGCTAACGATCTTCAGTGTTGACGGAGAAACCTCTTCCAGCACGCACTCACTCACTCACTCACACACACACACACACACACACACACACACACACTCACACACACACTCACACACACACACACTCACACACACACAGACGCTGCTTTCATTCTGTTACTTACAATTCAAAATAATATCTTCCTGTCTCTCCTCAAGAGGCAGCATGTGACCAATCACAGCGAGCGAATGATGCGATAATGTCATTCGTGTTCAGAGTTTTTCTGCTTAATAATCTCAACTTCCCGCATTAGTTTATACTCAGTGTTTTCTCTGTGTTAAATCCGGTTCGATGCAACAGTACAATCAGCCCATGGTTCAATTCATACCGTGTTTTGGTTTTTTTTGGTCACAGTTTGTAGAAACCACAGATTTTTATAAATGAACCAAAAGCTGCCTCAAGTGAAAAAGACCAGGTAGTCCATTAATGTTCACAGGTTGGTTGAAGAAGATTGTGGGTTATAATTGTGGTGGAAAGTTTTAAAATGGGTCTGTACACTTTTGTAAGGAACAACTGAAGACATCTGTAGAAAAACCAAAGGTTACAGTTTTCATTCTTCTTGGCTCGCTCTCCACTTGTCTGTCTTCTCGCTGTCGGGTTCGGCCACTCTTGATGCAAAGTGTGAACACAGAGCTGAGAACATCAAACCCAGAGAGGCTTGGCTTCTTTTTTTTCTTTTTTCTTTTAGAAAATCATAGCCCATCGACAAAATTAGACTGTTCCATACAAGCCATCCTCAAGTGTAAATGAAAAGAACTGCATTGTTTTTTTCTTTGTGTGCATTGTCTCAAGTTTTGCTGCTCATGTTTATGAGCTCACAGTCTTCTTCTTCTTCACTGCCATTGCAGTGTTTGCAAATGTCTATTTCAGCGGGATTTGTTTTGTTTTTGTGCGCCTGATCGTTTTGTTTGTATTACAGCAGCAGAGGAGGATGTTGTTTTATTTCCGGTTTGAATCCCAGTCAGTTCACTTTAAATTAAGAGGACTGCGAGTGAGCATTATGAATCGAGAGAAAAAAAGATCGATGACAGACCGGCATGTTCATCAGCATGTAATAGACAAGGCCACTGTGTGTGTGTGTGTGTGTGTGTGTGTGTGTGTGTGTGTGTGTGTGTGTGTGTGTGTGTGTGTGTGTGTGTGTGTGTGTGTGTGTGTGTGTGTGTGTGTGTGTGTGTGTGTGTGTGTGTGTGTGTGTGTGTGTGTGTGTGTAAACTGTCCTTGGAGCTCATGTGCAGCTTCATCTGTTTACTGCTTGAACAGACAGGAAACAGTCGGTCAGACGGTCCTGAGTCTCGCTGATCATCAATCAGCTCTCTCACAGACGGATGACATGGCCTTGTACCGTGTGTGTGTGTGTGTGTGTGTGTGTGTGTGTTCGCCTAAGCAAAAAGAAAACACGTTAACATTGAGTGCGTTTACGTGGACTTGAGTACCTCAGTTATGAGCCTTATCCTGGTTTTGATGCATTTACATGCACACAGAGAAACCTGGTGATTCATATCCATGCATACATGATAAATAGTAGTATCCCAGATTCTCATCGTGTCTTACTTTCCCTGATTGCCTGTGATTTAAATTTTTTATAACACAAACCAATTTTGAAATCTTAAGGAAACTGACTTATTGCAGTATTAGTCCAGTATCTTCTGAACGCTTCGAGCGCTCAAGTTGAAAATCTTTCAACTTTTCAGACAAGATGTTTTTTGCGCTCTTGGTTGATATTCCCCATATTTTAGCCTCCTACAGATCGTATCTTGTACCTGCATCCTCTTTGCCCTAAAAACATTCCGAAATATAAAGCATGCAGTCCTAAGTAACAGAGCCGGGGGCGCTTGTGGCGCAGTGGTTAGTGCGCTGTAGTCACTCTCCCCCCTCTCCTGATTTCCGACTGTGTCCCCTGACTATCTCTAATAAAGGCATAAAAAAGTAAATAAATAAATCTTTAAAAAAAAAAAAGTAACAGAGCCGTGTAGGTCATACAGCGGCCGTAGTCAACAAACTGTTGTCATGGAGACAGAATGGTGGTGCAGCGCTTTTCTTCTCGGCGAACAAATGCTTCATGCGCACACTCCCGAGCACACAGCCAGCGCTTTTCTGCCTGGAGAATAGGCCAGGTGGATACAGAGCCTCATGCTAGCCTTTCACCGAACAACTTTTTAAACAATTTTAAAGACACAGATACATTTGTTAGGTCTGAATAAAAATGTTTTGATGTTAGAAAACTGTTGTTAGATGTTAGAAACTCAGTCCAAGCCTTTTTTAAGGCAGTCTTTTTCTCTGGCATTACGATAAAATCAAACATGTTTAACATTGTCACAGGTCTTTTAGTCTTGTCTTAGGCACATTTTGTTGTTCACTGATATGACCATTGGCAAGAAGTGATCCTGCCAGCCGCCATACTATGTGAAGCGTTAACTTTTTGACCCACCCGCAGAGAAAGCCCCCCCCCCCTTGTATAAACAGATTGTCTGAACATGTAGACAGAGTTCATCTCACAGGATTATAATAAAAATGGTCAAGACATTTAAATGTGAAGTTAACGTGAAGTCAATCCTGTAAAAACAGATATTTGATTAAAAACACGGGCAGCCCGGACGTGTTGACAGAGAGAGCGAGAGAGGTCCTAATAGAAACTGATTTAATCAGCCACGAGGGACGACAAAGAGAAGAACAAGAGAACAGCATGACATACGCACACACACACACACACACACACACACACACACACACACACACACACACACACACACACACACACACAGAGACAGAGAGCTGAAAGAATAACAGAATTGAAGAGACAAGGTGGGAAGGAGAGAGACTCAAATAGGATAAATCTAACTGGGTCGCAGCTTGTGTGTGTGTGTGTGTGTGTGTGTGTGTGTGTGTGTGTGTGTGTGTGTGTGTGTGTGTGTGTGTTTGTTAGTGTGTGTGTGTGTGTGTGTGTGTGTGTGAGAACAGAATCAATAGAAGGCCTATTAAGCTGATCAGCATCATGCCAAGTTTTTGAAGTGAGAGTAGAAGAACACACACTCACAAACACATTCATCTCCACGTTGTACAATCTGTTTTACGTTTCCTCTTCTTTCACATCATGTTTTTGTTGTTTACTATCCTGTTTCTTCCGATCTCACCCGCATTTAACGCCTGGAGGTTTAAGAATGTGTTTCCACATACAGTACGTCGACTTTTTCACTCCTGTAAAAGGATTTTTTGCATTTTGAACTTTCGGGTCACCATTAATTTATGATCAACTCAACACAAAAAAAGGTGATTTCCGCGAGGGAAGGAGTCAACTTCAGAGCATGCTTTAAAAAATCCAAGCAGGGCCTATAGTTCACTACCCCTCCTACCCCAAAAAACACTTTCTAAAGGCCATAATGACTTTAATTTTATATTATGCCGCATATATGCCCATTGAAAACTTTTCTAGAAGGAGGTTAGCATGTACGACCTCCTACTTTATACTCTTATTAGAGGACAATTGCGAGAAAATGTAAGGAGGAGAAGTAAAAAGCTGGCTGAAAAATAAATACTAACACCAGACTCCATATATCTGCATGTGATAAATTAGATTTTTAGATTAAATTAGATGCCATATGAATTATTGGAATGCTGCATATTATTGGTTTTGACAGATAAGTTAATAATCGACAGAGACAAAACCTGTTATTTGGTTCCAGGCTGTACACATGTTTACTTGTGCTCTCAAAGTTGAAAATTCATTGTGGGAACAAATGGGGATTTTTTTGGGGGGGCTTTTGGAGACAGCCTCAAGTGGACAGTAGTTAAACTGCAGATTTTTAACATCTCTTCATTGGCTTCAGTTTTCAACAATCTAGGTTGCAGCTTGCTCTGAAGGTGGACATTTTTTTAACATGGGGCTCTGTCGGGAGTCACCAAAACAAAAAGTTTGACTTTACCTATAAGGTGTGAATATACTGTATTAAACAGTTCCCATCTTTACTTTTCCTCTCTGTCTGCAGCAGTTGATTTACAGCCTCCTTCACTATCAGCTGCAGAAGTAGAGCAGAATGGATGGAATCTGTGTGTGTGTGTGTTAGCACGCGTGACGAAGCTATAACAGGGTGATGAGCTCGCTCGTCTGACCTCCTTTGGTGCTAAATTAAAATGAACCTGAATATTGATGCCTAATGAAGCAAGGTGTGTGCGTGTGTGTGTGTGTGTGTGTGTTGCGTGCGTGCATGCGTGTGTGTGTGTGTGTGTGTGAGACAGAGCTATGACAAGGCTTAAATCCAGCCACTCTGGGAGATTACCTCAATATGAGTTTGCAGGGAGAGGACACGAACACACGAACACATGCTTGTTGTGTTTCTTATTAAGATTTTGTGCAAAATTCAGCGGTTAATTTGTGGCAGCACACATCTGTGAATTTTACCTTCATTAGGTGGATTTAATCACAATGACGCTCGGGACAAACAGAGCAGAAAAAACAAATGTTTAAAAATGAAGCCAACGCAGAAGTGCAAAATCCTGCAGTTCATTGAGTGCCCACTCGAGGCTCGCTGCAGAAGCTCTGGAAGTCGCATACAGAACCATTAAAAAAGGCCCTTTACTTCTTCCTGAGAATACATGGCTGTTCCTGATTAACCGCCCTAGTTTTGCTATTTTTTTCAACAAATTTGTATTTCTTAATGTTGACTGGATCTAAAGAGGCCCAACACGTCTCCACCTCCTCACTTTGTACACAAATGAAGCGAAAATACAACCGATTCGAAGTCAGAGTCTGTGAAGAAAAGATTAGCTGACAGATGCAGTACTGACATCCTGCCAATTCCTCTTAGAAAAACTCCCGTTCTCTGATAATCTGGTGCACAAAGCGCTGCAGGAGTCTCCTTTGTCTGCAGAGCTGTCAATCATGACATTATACACCATTTTATAGCATCAAATAACTAATAAAAACTAAACTTCTCAGAAAAATTAACACTTGGACATAAGTCATCATAATGAGACCTAACTTTAAAGACAGAAGCCATTTTTTTAGAAACATTTATTTGGCACATTTCATTATTTTATAATTTGACCCTTGTCCCATCTGTTAGTGTGGAGGAGCGGGAGCTTACGACCTGTAATGAGGCCAGTCAGCAGGAGGAGATCCAAAACTTTTGTCTTCGATTTTGTACATTACTGTCCAGCTCTAGTTTGTGGTCCTTACTTTAAAAGATTTTATAGTTTTTATTGTTTTATTGTTGGCGAAGTATCTACGAGTCTACTTTGAAACAACAAGATGTAGGTTGTGAAATTTTGGGGAAATAATTTGCCGCTAAGTACAACTTGGTTTGACTCAAACATTGGAAGGAGACATTTAGAAGAACTGCACCATTCCCATAATTTGTCACTGCCGTTCGATAACATGCTAGCTAAAGTTATATGATATACTGATATCATTTTAAATGGTTCCCTCTCTTGAATTCCTTCCGGGGAATTTATCATTTTATTTCAAGAAAAACAAAGAGAGATGGAGATCTGTAGTCATCAGTGTCATTAGATGTTGATGTTTGATGTGTCTGTTGACGTCTCTACTTAACCAGTCAAACATCTGACACTGAGCTGTCAATCATCCTCCTTGAACTGAAGTGTTCTCGATGAGCTGCATGTGTAAATACAACAGCAAAATGCCCCCTAGAACATTTGTGTTAACATTTGTGTTAACATATGCACTCCTGGAATTTTCACTGGGTGAAAAATGGCTTCCCTCCTTTCTTTTTCTTCAATTTCTCCCATTTCTCATCCTTGTTCATCTTTGGCCCATTTCTTTTTGTATTACTCTCTCCTTTCATTCTTTTCAATACTTCAATGTTGTGCCATGTTTTTCTCTCTCCTGTCTTTCTTTTTGAAGTTCTTTTGTACTTGCTCTTAGCTTTGAACTTTCCAGAACTTTGTGGTTGGAAGTAGTGCACCAACCTGTACTGACACCCCCCCCCCCTCCCCCAAACACACACACACACACACACACACAAACACACACACAGAAAATGATCAGCCTGTGGCTCGCAAGGCCTCCCGTCTTTCACCCCCTGTGTTGTTTCAGCAGCTTACACACCATACCAAGCATGACACACACACCAACACGCACTGCGTTATACATCCTCTGCACTCCCATGAAGGGACAAAGCTAAGTGTAGGTATTATTAGGGGACATAATTGACAGGTGTCCCATTGCTATGACTGCTCAAAGCAACTGCTTGTTGAGTGCTCTTCTCCTTCTCTCTCTCTCTCTCTCTCTCTCTCTCTCTCTCTCTCTGTGTGTGTGTGTGTGTGTGTGTGTGTGTGTGTGTGTGTGTGTGGTTTTGTCCCAGTTTGTAAGTGACAGCTGAGCGACAGAGCGCTGACACAGGAGAGGAGGAATGACAGAAATTATGGGAGGAGGAGGGGGGGGGAGACAGGAGAGAAGAGGAGAGGATTGGGAGGGAATGAAATGAGGAAAGGAATGGAGGAAGCTAAGGAGACATGGGAGGGGAAAATAGCAGTGAAATAAAACAACTATAGAGAAGGAGGAGTCAAATATGAATCAAACGAAGGTTGTGATGGAAGGATTGAAAGAAGGAAAAGTTTAAAGTTGAGATAACTCGGAGGAGGAGAGAAGGAGAAGTGGAGGAAGCAAAGATGGGATAAAAAAAGTGAGGGAAGGACAGAGGCAGAATAGGAGAGAAGGAGGTAGGAAAGGAGAGTTGACCTGAATTGTTTCCTGAGATGCCCCAGGATCGTGTTGCTTTGTGTCTCTGTTATGGTCACAAAAAGATGGATGACATGATGTTTGGAGCTCCCCCTGCTGACTGGCTGCAGTATAGGTTAAAAGCTCCGCCTCCTCCATGTTAAAGAGACAGGACATGACACACTATAAAATAAAAATACACAGCAAATGAAATTTGGTAACATCGTGATTCACTAGTGAAGGTTCTTCTCATGCAGGTTTATTTCCAATTGTAATTTTTCTGAGAAGTTTATAGGAGGGCCTAAGAGGTGTAATGTCTTGATTGACAGCTCTGTTAACAAATGAGACATCCTGCAGTGCTGTGTGCATCGGTTAACAGAGCAGAGGAGGAATGGTGAGAAAAAACATGACAAACACGGACACAAGATTCATTCATTCTTTCCAGGAGTTTGAGTGTCAGTTTCACACTGACATAAGAAGCTGTTCTGCTCGGTTCTGCTGGGACCTTTGACCTTTTATCAGGAAGTTAAAGTGTGTTATAGGAAGGAACAGCCACAAAGTACAAAAACTTGTCACAGTTGTACAACATTTGAAATAATGTAATGTTTGTGTATTTTGGGTCAAAATCAGGCTAAAATGATGACGGGTGTTTTTAATGCTGTTCAAAGTCAAAACGAGAGAAATTTGACCAGAACAGTAAAATGTATTCTCTTTGTTTTTTTTAATCAATTTAAAAAAAAATTGTAGTACTGATATTTTTTATTATTTCCCTTATATGAACACGAGCAGGACGCTGTGACCTTTGATTTCTTTTTTAGTTTTAGTTTTTTTTTTTTTTTTTTTTGGCCTGAACTGTTGTTTGAAGTGTTCAGGTCAGTAAACATTTGAAGGGCAGAACCTAACAATGACCGAAGGGGAAAAGGCAAGTGAGTGAATAAGAGAGTGACTGGATGAATAATGAATGTGTGAATGTGTGTCAGTGTGTATGAGCACCGCTCGCCGGAGCCTGGAGGGTCCTCGGTGAATATCAGCTTCCCGCGGCTTGGCGTTGAGGCGGCACGGCTTTGATTTGAATGATGTCAGAGTGTAACCGCAGTCGAAAGGTGATTCTGTGGTGGGGAGGAAAGACTGTTTCAGCTTCATGTCGTCCTGCTCACCTGACACCTGTAGAGCCAAGAACATGTTCATGCTCTACCTAAACAACTGTTACAAGATGCAGGATATTTTAGAGCCAGTACAATATTAGACAAAATGACATCAACAAATAAAGGAACAGTTCAACATTGAATAGAGAAAGTCAATTTACACCATCTCTTCTCTTTTAAAAAAAGTTTCAACAAGTCATGAGGGAGTTTGTTTGTTTTGCCAGAGAAGAAAGGTGAAATGTGGAATTGAAAACCTGATCCTACTTTTTTAAACATCACGCTTTTGCTGACTTTGTTTGACCTTCACTCTTTGTAATCAGTGCATTGGTATTTGCCATATTGCCTTTAATAAGCTTTCGTTTTCTGAATTTTCTGACCCTGCACAAGAAGTTTAACGTCTTTTTTTTCTCAATAATGACAAAAAAAATCTCATAAATAAAGATAAGATTATTTGATAAATGTTTAATTTAAATGTAAGCAAGTTTCTCACATTTAGGTGACATGCATTATGGGGTTTGTAGTTGAACACCATGTCTGCTACTGTACATTGTGTGAACAAACAAACAAACTGCAGATTGTTGGGTTGCCAGGCAGACATGGGGGGCCAAGCTTCGGTTTTTTCCCCTTTTTTCTGTATCAGGGTCATTCCTTTTGGGATAAGCTCCCTCCTGCACACACAGACACACAGACACAGACACACACACACACACACTTGCTCATTAAGAATATGATGTGTTACAAGGGTAGAAACATGAGTAACAAAGTCGTCATTATCAATAAAAGTGTGAACGCAACTTGCTTGTAGCAACATACGACAGAATAAATCTGTGCAGTGCACACACACACACACACACACACACACACACACACACACACACACACACACACACACTGAAGTGGATGGGGGCAGACTTTCAAACAGAAGAAATCTCTTCATGTAAATTTACATTTTCATCGACTCTCTCTCCATCCCTCTCTCTTTTGGACATGATGGTGCTAATTACCCACAATGCCGTCTGGCAGGCTGTGTGCATGTGCATGTGCCAGTGTGTCCCTGTGTGTGCGTGTAGATGTGTGTGTGTGTGCCTTTTGGAGAGTAGTTCTCCAAAATCAGCAGCTGATGACAAAGAAGCTGTCTTTTAATTCAAGACTTCCTCTTCAATCTCTACTCAAAAAGAATCTTTCTTTTCTTTTTTCTTTTTTTTTCTTTTTTTTTTTTTACACCTTTCTTTGTCAGTTTTTATCTTTTATTGTCTAATGTTTCATTTCTTCTCCTTCCACTTTACTCTTTGTTCGTCGTGCACTTATTTTTTTGCTATTTTGCCCTGATAAAATTACTTTTCTGTTCTAATAAGTCTTGGCTTGAAAGCTACCATCCTTTTTTGGTCCTTCTTTGCAGAATCTCCTTGTTTTCTGCTTTATTTCATCTCTAATGTTACGACTTGCTATAGTGGTCATCTTTGTACTCTGCATCCTTTTCTTTCCTCTACCTCTCTACCCTTCTGCCTTCTCTTTTGTTTCCCTCCTTTCTGAAACATTTGTCACTCCATTCATCGTCCTCTCATCCTCATCAGCTGGATGTGGATCTTTTCCTGCCTCCTGATTGGCTGAGAGCACAGAGCCACAGGTGTTCATGTGCACCCCCTCCTCCCCAGCCATCCACGTCCGCTTGATTTCTGATTTCCCCCGGGTGGGTGTATGTGTGTGTGTTTATGTGTGTGTGTGTGTTTAATTAAAACTGAGTAAGATCAGGAAAGCTCTGGTTTAGTGATTAACACGACTTAACTCAGAGTACTGTGTGTAGTGTTTGGAGCAGAGTGGCTGATCACTATTGTCTCTGTGGGATGTAATCTTATTTGTAAGCACGGGAGAGACCCCTCTTATTGATTTAAATCAAAGACGCAGCTTTGGTGTTTCTGAAGAAAAAAAACAACAACACAAAGTAGTTATTTTTGTTGTAGTTTAAATGAACTTCAAAGTCAACTACTTCTTCACATCTCAATAACACACGAGAGACAATATGTGTTGTATGGTATCCTAAATACTAAAGTTTTGTTGGTTAAATCTTGAATTGATGACATACAGTAGCTTGGATCTGTTTGGACTGTCCTGTTATTTTTTTTCCAGCTGATGTATTTGTATGACTTTCCTGTACTTGTCAACAGTACTTCAAAGTGTCTGAATTGGTAGAATATGTTGTACCATTAAAGCTAACAGGGGGTCAGGTGAGACTGCAGGGGAGATGGTTCAGCAGGGCTGGAATCAAATACACTTTAAATTTAAACACGGTAGCATGAAAATGTTGCTAAGTTTCACGTCAAAAGGGTCAATGTACATGCTTAATAACTGTTCACTTATCAGAGCTTTTTTTTTCAGAGGATTGATCAGTTTCACAGAAATCTAAGACAAATCTAAAGACATTTTATTGGAAAGATCATTTCATCATCCTTTTCTTAGTCCCTCAGAAGGACACAAAGTGTTCACTGATAAAAAAGAAACAACATGACCGATCAGAGAAATCAGAGACATTAGACAAACATCTCTGTTTCCCTTCTCTTGAATTAATTTCCATAATTAATTTACAAGACTGTCAATCATAAGTAACCCTCATTTAGTCGTTTGCAAAATAATCTTGTATTGTGATTCTGGCTTGTTGTTTACCTCACAGCGTCTTTCAGAGAACAGTTCTTACTTATACCTGTTTGAATACATGTTTGTCTGACTGAAGAAATGCTTTGAATTCTCATTTTGTTCACCGTGGGTTTATTGTCATTATAAATCAGAAAATTCACTCTGTAAATTTGATTTAAAAAAAAAGAAAGAAAGGCAATAGCAGTAAGACACAGAGCTTGAGTCACTCCAGCTCCAAATTGTAATGATGCATCACCTGGACTCCATCTGTTGCCATGGAAACGACACAAACTTACTGAAGCAAACAGGAACACAACCTGTGACATTTTTAGCTGCTTTTAGTTCCCCTCTGAGTCAAACTGAAGCTTTTAATGAATACCATTTCTTTTACATTCCCCAGCTTTTAGAGTCGATCCAGCTTCCTGCTTTTCATGTATAAAAAAATAATAACCTTTGACGACAATGACAAAAGTTTAAAGCTCGTTAATGTGAAGTGTTCACCGACCTTTCAGCTGACTGTGAGGCCGTTATCGTCTATTGGCAGGTGGAATTGTCTATATCAGGGCTGTGCATCTTTACTGTGCATCTTTACTTTAATTTGATCAATCTATTCCGTTATCCAACAATTCTGTTGATTTTTTTATATTATAATATAGATTTACATCCTCAATTTTCTATTTTACTACACGTCTACTTTTTAATTATTCATTAAGATCAATATGATTTAACACTATAGTATCATTGTTTAAAATAATGCTTTAAATATCAATATCAACAAGAAGACCTAAAAGTTCTATGCAGAATGGTAAATAATAAATAAATCGAACAAAGCAAAAACCATGTCATTGATAACTCAAGTATTTAAGTCTTTGCAAATGCATGACTTAACACAAACACACACACACACACACACACACACACACACACACACACACACAGACTCATGCAAGGACACATAACTTTCTATTTCTGTCTGTATCTCTTATTTCAAACTGTTGTCTGTTGATCAATTTCCTTCTCTTGGATTCAGACATGAATAAAGTAAGCCTGACGAATAATTCTATTGCAAAATTTCTGCATAATCTTTTTGGAAATTTTGTTCAACTTCTTAAGCCAAATTAAAGCAAAAAAAGAAAAATAGTTCTAGTAGACATCTTTTTATATAATTTTCACAAATAGATTTGTGACGTCATGGCTTTTATATTGTACCTGGCTGAAAGTGAAAGTGTCTAAAAAAGGTGTAAAAAATGACAAATACCTGGAACCAAACATTTCCTCCTCCTCAGATTCTCAGCTCCCCTTCTGTCTTTGTCACCAGACACACCTGAATGTGTTAATGAAGATGTTTTGAAAACTTTTACATTTGTAGTTTTAAATGTTGTCTGCAATAACTTTGATTTTAAAGGTCCCAAATTCTTCGTTTTCTGGTTTTATCTGCTCTCTAGTGTGTTCTTCGGGTGTCTTGCGCATGTTTAGGAACATCGATGTGCAGAAATTCAAAGTCAACGGAAACGCAGCTTCTCTTTCCTCCTCCTGTTAGCAGCAGCAATAGCCACATGAAACACTCGGTCCCTAGCCCCCCTTGTTGGAAATGGGTTTGTGACGTCACAAACCCATGATGTCACTGAGCATTAGCATTACCTATATGGTAAAAGGGGCGGGACATATCTGTGAAAAAAGCCAAACGAGAGACTAGATCAGCCGACCAATCAGATCAGACTTGGCACAGGTGGGGACCCTGTTTTTTTTTCTCTTCATGGGGGATTCTGAGCATTGGAAATACAGGCAGATGAGATAGCCTGCATGGAGCGGCACTTCATGAAAACAGATACTTTCTTTGAACATTAGTGATGGTGAACGTATGTAGGAGACACATAAATGAGATATATCAACCCCAAAAAGGGCATAATATGGGACCTTTTAACAAGAAGTAAATAGTTATTTTAAATTCTTGTTTGTTCATGACATCATTACACAGGAAAAATCAGAAACGTCTCATTGCAAGTAACTCCAGAAATGATCTTATGAGAGTACTAGACACAGATTGTTTTTTTTGTTTTTTTTTGTCTTTCATGATAAAACTGAAGTTCAGGTTATACATTTAAGTCTGAAGGATCCAGTTTGTTAAAGTGCTTGAAAGGTTTTTATGCAGAGATCAGGGCTTATGTCTTCTTATCTCTCCTTTTCTGGTCTCATTTCTGTTTTGTTTTAGTAATTTATATATTTTCACGTCATGCTCTGGTCCATTTAAAGACTCTGTGAGCTGGACAGCTGGCAGCCTGACGCAGGTTTCCTTTATTTCAGTTTAATGTAATCACCAACACAACAAACCTGCAGCTGAGCTGATAAAAAATACAGTGATAAAATATAACGATAAAAAAGCCAATAAACAAGAAACCATAATGACTAATGTGGTTAAATGATGCTTAAGAAAACCGCCGGTTTAGACGGGACACAGAGAGGCTGGGAGGATTGAGGAAAGACGAGAAAGGAATTACAGAACTTGGGAAAAAACAAAAGAGAGAAGGAGAAAACAAGTTATCATAAATAAATAAAAGAGAAAAAGCATGTATGGAAAGGGTAAAAATTTGCAGGAAAGAAATAACAAAAGAAGCAAAAAGATTATGAAAGGAATAATGTCAAAGGAAGCTGAGATGGAAAGGAAGGAGTACAAACAAATTAAATAGAATAAAGGGAAGATAAAGGGAGCAAGAACTGAAGAAAGGATGGAGGAAAAAAGATAGGAAAAGGAAGAGAAGGATGATAAAAAAATAAAAGAAGGCAAGGTGAAAATGAAAAAAGAAAGAAGGATAGGTAAGTAAGAAAGGAGAAACAAAAAAGAATTAAAGGAAACTATGAAAAAGAGGGAAGAATACAGAAAATTAAAACAGAAGCAGAAGACGAAGATGAATACCAAAATGAGGACAGAATGAAGAAAGGACTGAAAAAAGAAGCTAGCATAAAAAAAGTGAGGAAAGGATTGAAATGAGGGAATAAAGAAAGGAAACATTGGGAGTTTTGGGAATTTTAGCACCTTCATTTGTGTGAAGTGAACAGTTTAATTAATTCCAATGTTTTTGAACCTGTTCCTGGACAATTCTGGCATCAGAGTTGTTGAGTTTTTGGATGACATAGTGTAAAAAAACAATTTAATTAAATGTATGAACTGTCGTTGTTTTTTAAGGTTTATTCAGTCGGTTTGGAGGGTTGAGTCTGTTCCCTTTAGTGTCTGATGGAGATTTGACGACATCTATAAAACACTTTATCTTCAATACGACCTTGACCAGAATATGAACTGATAGAGTGTGTGTGTGTGTGTGTGTGTGTGTGTGTGTGTGTGTGCGTGTGCGTGTTAACATGCTGAGACCTTACTCTGAGGGGGACACTCACTAACACCTTGTAGATAGCTAATATGGAAATTATGATACTGTATGATTGCTGTGTGTGTGTGTGTGTGTGTGTGTGTGTGTGTGTGTGTGTGTGTGTGTGTCTCTGTGTGTGTGTGTGTGTGTGTGTTTTCATCTCCCCATAGTAACCTTTTCATGTCCCTGCTAACAAATCACTAAATGTATTTGCTTTAAATGTTGTCTCCATTGATTTTGGGATGAAAATGAGTCTTCTAAAAGTATACAGATATATAATTTATATAAATATAGACAATAGTATCAGTTTATCAAACAGTATGATATTATATCTAAACAATTATTCCTTTACTTAATTACGTTAAAGTCATGATGACCTTTAGCTGCTCTGGGTGGGAATTGATTGGTTGGTGTTTACATGCAAACAAAGTTAGTCAGGCAGTTTGTGGTTACAAAATCACACTTAAAATTGTTTAAATACAGTTTTGAAGTCTATTAATTTAAAGCTAATCAGCTGATAATGGGCCGCTTCTTGTCTTAAGAAAGAAAAGAGAGCCAATAAAGTTGGTTGTAACCATTTACAGACTGCTAACTTTAGCAATAAGGATGCTAACTGGTAACGTTCAGCAGACATGTAGCGGACATCATGAGTAATATGTATGGACTTTAGTTATGTGCTGTATTAGATAAGCTAAAGTTAGATGGCCCTAAGTACAGTAACAGCTTGTAGGCAGCTGCTCGCTAGCAGCAAGCAGAACTTGAAAGCAAAAAATATTGCTTCTCCAATATTTAACTACGGCTTTCACTAACGATTACTGGTTCAAAACTTTAATTGGACTTCTTAAATAAAATCCTCAGTGCATGTTAGATTTTATTGAACATTTTTCTCTCCACTTGAGCCGACAAAACCCAACACCCCCACACAAGATGATAAATATGTTACCATTTAAAATGTGACTTTGTTTAAATCTTCCCTCCGTGAAAATGACTGAAAACATTGTGTAATTGGTTTATATCTGATAATATTTATATGGGAGGTTGTATAAAAACTGTAAAGGAGCAAACAGACAGCAGCAGGTCATTATCAGTAGGATAGACTTGATGTTAACACATAGAGAGCTGCAAGTGGCCCGCAGAGGACTTTGAGGTGAAGTCATTGGCGTCAGAGCTTTCGATGCCAGAGGACCGGCTGAGCTAATGAGTCAGGTTGGCTCAGTGTGAAGGAGCCGGCCTGGACTGTCTGCAGCCCGAGCAACAACAAAGCACATAGAACCAACTCCTGGCAGTCAGGGGCTATCAGTCAGCCCGCCGAGGAACAGAATAGCACCTTCAGCAGCAGACTGATCCAACTCCCTGTGACGGGCTGGGACGCAGGAAGCCAGCAAAGAACAAAACTGTCTGGGAGGAGGAAGAGAAGAAAAACCAAAACCAAGAAGTCTCCTGTTTGACTCCTTTAAAAAAACATAGTTTATATAATAACATTGTTAAAGACTGAATCAAGACAAAGTATTTATGGTGGAGACTAAAGTCTGTCTTTGTTTTCATTGACAGTTTACGAGATTAAGTATTTCATGAAAGTCAATGCAGAAGGGCTTTTCTTCCTGCCAGCTTCCTACTAAAATTAATTTGTTAGTTAATGTTAATGATGAAGCATAAAAGTCCTCGTTGAAAAGGTCCTTCCTCACAGTTGATGTATTCCCTCAGTAAACATTTTCATCAGTTTATAGTGATGATATCTAGTTTGTACATGTTGGTCCCAGTTAAAGCTAAACAGATTACGAAGATGATATTACAGTTGAGAAGTTGGCACCATGGTAATAACCAGGCATCCACTCTCTCATTCAAATATCTAAACTTAATGAAAAATCCAAAAGGGTGAAACACAAGACACGAACAAAAGGCTCCTGCACTGCTGGGTACATCAAGCACTTGACTCTGTGTTGAAAGAGCCTCCTGACAGAAAGTTGTCAAACTTTGATTTTATAAATTACGGTAAAAAACTTTCCCGTTCTGAGAGCTGTGCTGCTGTGAAAGCAGATAGAAACGTGTTTATGTAACTGGATTTGGACAAAGCTGACACTGTTTGTCAGATCACTTTGAAACAATGCGACAAACGCAGAGAGATGTAACATGAAGAGGTGGTGGTTCAAGGGATCAACTTTCACTTTGTTTCTGTGACTGTAAACTTTGACTCGCTGTGTTTGCTCATTCTTCAGCTTGAAACAACCACAGCCTCGGTGGAAATACTGCATCATGTTCGGCCGCCCAATAAAGTGGGACTCATAAAGAAAACATGATGCCACTTAAAGCGTTCAAGTAAAACTACACCACACACTGCGGAGTAGAATCAGCGCCGATCTGAGGTCAAGTTAGAACAAGCTTCCCAAAGATGTGATTTTACGCATCTGTGGAGGTGTGAAGGTTTCTCATCCAACATGGAGCTTCGACGTGACGCATGGAGGCGGCTGTACGTCAGGGTCAACCCCCTTTCTTAGCACCCGCCCCCCCCCCCCCCATCTTGAAGCCAAACGGTCCCCATGGTCCCCTGCCAGCTCAGCTTGGCTCTTCGCCTGATATCAGTGAATCATTTCCTGTGCCGGGCAGCGGCTTGGTGAGTTAACAGCAGCAGCAGCACGTTGACAAAATGTGTTTTCTCCTCTCAAGCTAATTGAATTGAAGGTGCTGCATATTCACTGCTGCTTCTGGACAGCAGTGTCCTCTCAGGAGAGGTATTTCTGTGAGAGTTTTCGCTCTCCATCACGCCGCTCTGACAGGACACTCTGCTTTTAGAGCGGAGCAAAAGGGCTGATGGGATTGGTCCAGAGTGATGCCACACCTGCTGAAAGCTGTCAACTCCATCCTCATCTGTTCCTGGAGGAAGATCTTTTAGGGACAAAACTATAGAGAGCACAAAAAGAAATGGTAATCAACCCGCAAGTCAAGGTTGTGCATAACTTATACATCATAGCAGCCTCCTGTCTCATAATGGACATTTTACATCCTCTGCCAACATTCAGCGCTGCAGCCAGCCGTATATGCAGTTTTATGTAGGAAGGCAGGAAGTAAGGGTCTGAAGTCTGGGTGTAGCAATTAATGTCCACTTTTTTATGAACCATAACCATCGTCTTTCCCCAACCAACTGTGTTACTGTCCTTGTAGAACCTCCAACACGACTTTAAGCTCTCTTAAAAGCTACATTTTAATCTTAAGGAATACACAGTATTCACATTTTTCATAAAAATAAAATGTATGTGTTAACACCAGGGCCCTATTTTAACATATTTAAGAGCTTCAATCACTTTAGTATTTTTCATTTTTTAAACAAAAGCAGTGTTAACATAGCTCTCTTCTAAGTAACCAGACTTTATTGAAAAAAACAAACTGTGTTTTACTTATCTTGAAAAGGAGACCTGCTGGTTTAC
The DNA here is from genome assembly GCF_947650265.1 of Symphodus melops. Lineage (NCBI taxonomy): Eukaryota > Metazoa > Chordata > Actinopteri > Labriformes > Labridae > Symphodus > Symphodus melops. The sequence goes on from NC_136704.1 coordinate 18,097,671, forward strand.
TGGATCATGTGTTTAATTGCGCAACTTTGCTTCTTTATCTCCAACATAATATTTTGGTAACATGAATTAGTCATGATTGCTGTACACAAGCAACGCGTGTGCTCTGCAAGATGAAATTACTGTTTTTCTCAATGTAGTCTGGTAGTTCGGAGGAGAGCAATTTAACAGATGTGTCTTTATGAAACTGTGTAGCTGTCGTTGTAGAACATCGAACTAAACTTTGATCTGCTAAGAAAGTCTGTTTTACATTTCAATGGTTCTTCTAATCTTTCAGGGTGAGCGTAGAAGTTTCACTCCGACTTTACCAACACGTTTCCCTTCCAGCCCCCTGAAGTTAGAGTGTGCTGATGTGAGAATATAGCAAGAAATATTCAGGACAACTCCCTGTGAACGAGTGGGTAGGAAGGGCTAGTGATAATGATATTCATATCTGTGCACAACCACAGATCATATAGCGAACAGACGTGCACACTTTTGTTCAACATGTTTTGTTGATGCTGTGAATATGTTGATCTGCACACAGCAGCATGCAATCAGATATTCTGCCACTTCTACGTCTTTCATTCTACGTCTTTCCGCTTGAGACTCCTCCATTCCCGTCCGTCAGGGATAGTATATCCTGCTGTCAGGTGCATGTGTGAACAACCAGATCAGGGTGGTTTCAGGGGCAGTCTGTCTGAAAATGTTCGAGATATTTTCAGGCCTTTTGTGACAAATTCAGTTTTCAGATGTTGGGCTTTATGGTGAAATATTTAACGCTCTATATGACAGGTATCCTTTCATTCACTTGAGTCAGCTATTTCATTGCTTAACCACCCAACCAGACTAACATAAACGTGTCTTTTACTGTGGGGATCCTTTCTGTGCACTTTTGGCCTGTGTGTGACAAGAAACAAAAACTTTTAGTGGACCTTCATTTTTTATCTTAAATGACCTACGGGAGCTTTTCAAAAACTTTTAGAGCCAATAAAAATGTAAAAATGGGACCCGTGAGTATCTGTAACAACCTCTGACAGAAAAAAACTAAACATTTTCTTTCAGGATGTACTTTGTTTAAATGATCAGGGTATTCGCATAGTGTGACCTTATTTCTTGAATACGAACATGCTTCAGACATGATGTTGTGACACGGCTCAGAGAGAGAGAGAGAGAGAGAGAGAGAGAGAGAGAGAGAGAGAGAGAGAGAGAGAGAGAGAGAGAGAGAGAGAGAGAGAGAGAGAGAGAGAGAGAGAGAGAGAGAGAGAGAGAGAGAGAGAGAGAGAGAGAGAGAGATGAGAGAGAGAGAGAGAGAGAGAGAGAGGAGAGAGAGAGAGAGAGAGAGAGAGAGAGAGAGAGAGAGGTTGTAGCTTGCCAGAGGTTGGAAGAAACGCTTGGAGGGGATAAGAGCAAGCCAAGCGTGCAGCCATTCTGTTCTAACACACACACACACACACACACACACACACACACACACACAGCAAATGGGCGAGAGAGGCATACTGTATCTGATGAATAGCTGAAATGGTATGGAAATAAAGGAGGAGGCAATATTCATGCACCTACACCAAGCACATGACTGAGAACAGCCAACACACACACACACACACACCCACAACACACACACACACGTTTGATGGGGCTGATGGATGCATGGGGAATAAACAAGGCACACAGTTGATTTATTTCAGCGAATTCAAATTCATTTTCTAATTTTCAAAGTTTGGAGCACAGCGTGCACATCATCCTGTCATCTGAATATTTATAGGCGTTATGTTTGTTCAACATGGGACTTTAAAACGTCCGTGTGCATGTGTGTCAAAATCACTGAAGGTCAATAAGATTAAGCACATTTCTCTAGATTCCAAAGTTGTCTTTAGGTAAGCCTTCAAATTATTCAAGCACATCAGTCAAACCCGCTTTAACTTCTGCTGCAGCTCATCACTTTGTTCTCCAGAAAAATGCAAACACACTTTTTTTCTTCTTCTCTTTTTTTATGTGCCTGCGTTGTCGCTGGAAGTGTTCCAGCCTGCTGACCTTCATGTAGACGTGGAACATAAAATATGACTTCACTTCCTGAGGTCCTGCCTGCATCAGCTGATCAGCTCTCTTTCTAATATGAATCTGCCAAAGTGATTTTAGTTGTTCCAACATGTGGCGGAGTAGAGGTATTATGTTGCATAAAATGGATTTATTCAAGTGGTGTAAATGAGCATAAAAATTGTCATTAGGTTCAGTAAATTAATTCACTTAAGCCACTGCTTGACCAAAAATTAATGAGTGACAGGATTCAATGTTTGATGCTTGAAAATGACATGATCACAGCGACACTTCATTAGTGATGATCTCTTGGACTTAATGCACACCTATTTCCAAGTGTGTGTGTGTGTGTGTGTGTGTGTGTGTGTGTGTGTGTGTGTGTGTGTGTGTGTGTGTGTGTGTGTGTGTGTGTGTGTGTGTGTGTGTGTGTGTGTGTGTGTGTCTTTGTGTTGGTCCTTCCTGAGGGCGGTCCTTGTTTGATCTGCGAGTCGTCTGCGTCGCTGTTTTGACCCAGAAATTCAACTAATCTCCGTCTTCTCTTTAAAACATCCTCTCTTCACTCCTCTCGACTCTTTTAACAATAAAATACAATCTGACGCTTTTTGGTCTTCATTATGCTCGCGTCAAACACGTTGTGCTGCGAGTGAATTGAAAGTTAACCGCGAGCAAAGAAGCGGGCAGCTACCTTAGGAGGGCCTCTGTCATACTTGTTACTCGCCCAGTACAATTTGAAGCAATTTGAAGTTCAATCGTTCATAAAGACATGATGAGTTTTGAAAGAGAGCTTAAGAATTCTGTTTGAATCCCAAATATTTACGTCAAACCCCTATTTACCCCTATATACCCCTGCTTATTCTCTTTCCTGCTCTCATCTGAGCTGCAGAGTCTTTGTTGTTGTTTTCAATGTTTGTTTTTTTTAAGATATCCATTGGCTTTGACTTTTTTAATGTACCAAATATAACCACAAGGGAAAGTTTAAATCTTAGACTTTTCCACCTCCACACTTTCGTAGAACAATAAAGCTTTGCATGGTTACAAAAATCTCTATAGGAACTAAAGTCTGCCCTTCACTGTCTGTTTTAAGGCTGATTTACACCCCATTTCTGAGTCACACAACTTATGTTGAATTTGTGCTGTTTTTCAGCCCGTCACGCATTGATATAGTCGTGCAGTGAACATTGAGTCATGATGGCCGATCGCAGCCTGATCAGCTGCTCTCGACCTGACAGATGATTTTCTGGCATGTTTGATAATTTGGTTGTACAGCTGCCAAAAAAGTCTCACAGTGAGAGAGCCGACTACAGGACTTTTTTTTTTACAACTTGATTTCACCTGCACAAAATGATAGATGATTCAGAAATCACCATGGCAACAACAGGCCTGCTTATTTAATCTACCTTGCCCCTCCAATCATTAAAGACATGTTGCAAGGAAATATCTGTGGACCTCCAGCTGACAGGGAACATGTATTATGATTTAGCTGCTGGTAAACTTGTGTTCATTGCTGATGCTGAGAGAGAGAGAGAGAGAGAGGGTGAGAGAGTTTTGTGTGAGGATGTGTCGGCTATCTGAATCGTGCATATGAGACAACTGAAATCTACTTCTGTCTGTGGGAGTTTTCCATTGACAATTGTGAAGACTACCGTCCGGAGTGAACTTGTACAGCGAGAGCGCTCAGGTTGTGCCCGACAACCGGGTCGTACAGTGTAAGCACATTGTGAACTTTGATCGTGTGTCGTTAAAGATTCAGTCGCGAGCTGACATCCCACCACAGCCTTTCTACAAGCGCACGGTGCACTCCAGGCTTCAGGGGACATGAACACTTTTTGAGTGAGGAACCATTAAGCTTGTTAAAACTTGTACTCATTAATGCGACACAAAATAGTTCAGTTACTTCAGTGACTTGAATCTTCATTAAAAACTTCACATCTTGTGGCACTTTGAGTTAAACAGCGACCAAGTAGTAAACAACAACAACACAATGAGCTCTAAAACAAAAAGAAACATCATTAAAAAAAAAGGAAGATCATTAAAAACACTGGAAGCAGAGCAGAAATGAAAGTGTCATCTTAGTAATTTGATGTTTTTATAGCAGTTTGTCCGAGTTCAGCCTGAAGCCTTCCAGGAAAATAAAAAAGTTTGGATGCTTATTACTGTGTGAAAGGCCGATCTTACTTTCTTAATTAAACACATCAAACCAACTCTGAATATTACCGTGTCCTTAAGTCATTCTTTATTTTCCAAAGAAGTTACCAGTAAAAGTTGCTCTATTCATTTGTACAACTTATATTTTATTTATTATTTACAATTTTAACTTTTTTTTTTTTGTTTTGGCTGTCAAACAATTAATTATTTTTTTATTTTGATTAATCACTGAATTCAAATAGTTGATCATGGTTACATCTCTGCATTTTTTGTGTCAATTTCAATTTAAAAATTGTTCAGCTTTTATTTTTTTAGTCATTTTTGTCTTAAGCTGAGAGTACTTTACTTGCTGTTTGAATTCAACTCTGCTTTTATTTTGAAATCAATCAAAGGACATTCTGGTAGATCAAAATTACATCATTAACTTAACCACAGAAATAAGAACTTTTTGCGTATCAAAAACTCTTGAAAACAGCTCAAAGGAATGGCAGAAAAGTGAAATGTTTAATGTCATAAGGTGGATATTTTTTTTGACTCGTCAGTGGAGTTTTTTTTTAAGGTGACATGAAGCGTTTAAAGATCCAGCCAAGGTCTTTTCCATCACTGTGACTACAGGGAGACACTGTGGGGGCTTATCCACAGTCATCTAATGGGACAACATAGAATGTGACTAATCATGATTAAAAAATAAAAATGCATCATTGTCAGATCTTAATTATTTCCAATGCTGACAGCCCTGGTTTGTTAGTCAGTTATATGTTTTCTTTCATATTGGTTATATTGGTACGCATTTGTCTAAAAAATGCGATATGGGTCATTCTCAGCCATATACATTTATGTTGCATATTTCATGATGATAATTGGGCCACCTTTTCTGTCAACATCATCAAAACTTGAAGTTAGCTTTTTGTCTCGGTAAAGTCATTTATCATTTGCCAAGTAAGGAGGTGAACAGGAGTGTACGTGACCGAGTGTCAGAGCAGAATGGAAACCAGGAGCGAACATCTCATCAGGAGCCACTGTACATGACCTGTGTGTGTGTGTGTGTGTGTGTGTGTGTGAGAAAGAGAGAGAGACAGAGAGAGGAAGTGGATGACAGCTTTTGATAAGAATGGAAAACAGAGCTCGATTTCCCTTTGATGTGGACACGCACACACACAGGCACGCACACACAAACACACACTTCAGAAATCAGATTTGGGAGCTGTGAAGAATAAATGCATGAAGGGTTGAAAAACGAGGCCTGTCTAATCATTCAATTAGGATCCGAGGCAGATGGTCTGGAAACACACACACACACACACACACACACACACACACACACACACACACAGACCTGTTACACACTCACACCTTGTCAGTCTTGCTCTCCTCAAACTCCCTCCTCTCACGGTGTAACCCTATAATCACTCTCTCTCGCTATCTGTGTAACTTTATCCTTGATCGCCCTGTTTCTGAGTGTTAATGAGACACCATTGAGGGCCTGCACTTTATTATTTGGACACCCTATAGTTATTTGAACACATACATGAATAATGAAATGTAATAATGTAACATGGACAAAGACAAGCATTACACCCTGTCTGTCTGTCTGTCTGTCTGTCTGTCTGTCTGTCTGTCTGTCTGTCTGTCTGTCTGTCTGTCTGTCTGTCTGTCTGTCTGTCTGTCTGTCTGTCTGTCTGTCTGTCTGTCTGTCTGTCTGTCTGTCTGTCTGTCTTTAAAGACACAACACTCAATTGCCAAAACAATCATTTTGCCTCACAGAAAGCAGGAGTCGCTGGTCTACAGTGGCCTCAGTTGCCTGATTATTCTGCATTGTTGTGTGACTTTGGTGGTTTCAAATGTAAGCTCAAATGCAAAACAAAGAAACAAACCAAAGGATGGAGTGGCAGACAGTCACAACTTTTATTCTGCCAGTTTACTGTTTTTATCAATGGAGTCGCGTGGCTTTGAAGATTTTGTCACAACAGCTGTTTCTGGTTTGAAAAGAAAAAACGTAATCTTCCTCTGAAACATGAAGCTTTATGCCAGAAAGGCTAGCAGTTATTTCTCGAGGCGATAGATCCCCAAAACATGTTAAAAAAACAAAAAAACCCTTAAAGATCTACATCAGTGTTAGGTGTCCACAAATACTGTAGCTTCATTGGTTTATGATTGCTAATATGTGTGTCCTGTGTCTGTATCTGCAGCTGGTATACTGGGCCAGTCAGCAGCAGGATCAGGATGAGAAGATGGCTGGCTGTGTGTTTCCAATGGGACCAGAGAGCTTTCAGCGCTTCACGCCGGACTCCCTGGCTGCCATCGAGCAGCGCATCTCCCAGGAGAGGGCCCGACGCAGCAAACATTACCAGGAGGTACACACACACACACACACACATTCACACACATCTAGGAAGCATTATTATGTAGTAAGAAGTTGAATAAAAGGAAGAGATGTAAGGAAGCTTTATTCGGTAAATAGGAAGTATTTTGGATAGGTGTTGATACTCTGATGTTATGTGTGTGTGTGTGTGTTTGTGTGTGTGTGTGTGTGTGTGTGTATCAGGACCTGGGCGACGTGGTGCTCCCCCGGCGCCGGCCCGACCTGGAGGCAGGAAAACAGCTGCCGCGCATCTTCGCCGACATCCCGTCTCATCTGGTGGGCGTTCCCCTGGAAGACATCGACCAGTACTACTTCAAAGACAAGAGGGTAGGTGACCCACAGAGTGTGAGTGTGTGTGTGTGTGTGTGTGTGTGTGTGTGTGTGTGTGTGTGTGTGTGTGTGTGTGTGTGTGTGTGTGTGTGTGTGTGTGTGTGTGTGTGTGCGCTTGCTCGAGTGTTTGTGGGTGACAGCCTTTGGAAATGCCCCGACTCTTCTGTTGGAGAATCTGTGGAAGATGAATCGAAATTTTGGTAACCTACTTCACAGGAAAGGAGGGGAGAGGAGTGATTTGTGTTAGTGTGTGTGTTTTTGTTTGCGTGTGTGACACAGTTTGTCTGTTCTCTTTTTGTAAGCTCTTACACCTTGTTATTGTCGCTGCTGTCAGGCTCATTCACCTCATGGTCTTATTTCTAGAAGCTGTTTAGTAAACTCAGTGGACAGTGAGACATTTTCCAGAAAGATCTCATTCTACAAGTTAATGGATCTTTTTCATCTGTATCTGTGAAGGTTATGAGCAGGTTACGGGAAGATCTGGTCAGTCAGTGCCGCCCCTCAGTGTGAACACAGAACTTAGAACAACAAACTCAGAGAGAGTTTTGACATTTCTCAACAATATCATTGCATAGTCTGTATTTGAGTTTCACTATAAGAATATTCGTTTAAGGGCCTGTGTCCAAAGCGTTGTCTGTCCTCAGTACCTTAGTACAGTATCAGAGCGCTTTTCAAAGATGTTGTTGCTAGGTTACAACAATTAACCTCCAACTCCCTCACTAATGACCGTGATGTGCTTCTTGTATGAAGCAGATATACCGAGAAATAACAGAAAACATAAAAATAATGTACAAGGGGACATATTATTTAAAAAAATCCACTTTGACAGGGTTTTTTTAACCTTACTGTTTTCAAGCATTATCAAGCCACACAATTTGAAATAAATCCATCCAGTCCCTTCTTTGTGGTCTGCAGAAGTTTTACAAGACGCCCACCGGGAGTACTCATTGCATTTAAAGTGACGCACCAAAATGGAGCGTTCTCATCTGGTGCTTGATTCTTGTTATATTTTGACCAAAATGCAGATCTATAGTTTTTCACTGAAAATGTACACTACCAGCGCCTGTGGACTTTTTTTTTTTTTTTTCTTTTTGTATCATAGATCTCTCTCTCTCTCTTTCTTCCTCTCGTTTTCTTGCAGACCTTCATAGTCCTGAACAAAGGGAAGGCCATCTTCCGTTTCAGTGCCACTTCAGCTCTCTACATCTTCAGCCCGTTTAACCCCATTCGCAGAATTGCCATCAAGATCCTCGTCCACTCATATCCTTTTATGTATATTTATATATGTATAAACACACAAACGCAGGCTGCTGCTACTGTATGTATTCCTGATATCTGAACAGAGTTTTGATCTCCTACTTGCTGTGGGGATGGGACTGCAGGGAGGTCAGAGGTCAAAGGTCAAAGGTCAGATGCAAAGCAGTGTCCCTGTAGCATGGGGGGTTCAGTGTATTTGTGTGTGTGTGTGTGTGTGTGTGTGTGTATGCGTGCGTGTACCAGGCCACCCTGGCGGCAGTGTGGTCGTTAGTGTAAACAAACAGAAGCAGGCGGAGTGCTTCATGTCTGCAGGCGTCTGCAGCCTGGTCAATGTTTCACTGCGTCAGTGTTTGCAGAGATGAATCCCATCATGATGTTTGACTCTGAATGACATCGACACAACATGATGGGGTGAGTTTCAAGGCAAAAATAGAGAAACTCTTCAAAAGAATGCACAGTAGAGGACCCACTGTGCAACTGTGCAACACATAAAACAATTCAAATGTCACAGTGTGAAAGATTGTAGTTTAGCCCTAACACCTCCTGATAATGAAGATGAAGGTTCTGATTTCAGAGAATCAAGTTTGTTTTGTGGTCTTATAGAAAAATAGAATCTTGCAGAATAATGCACAACAGTTTAAAAGTCATTTCCTACTACTGAGCGCTCTGAGTTTTGTTGTCGTCGTGAGAATTAAACTTTCCTTTTAGGCGTTGATGAAAAAGAATGACATGTTCGGCAGTGTGTTCGTCATGTTTTTGGACCGTTAGTTACTGTAAATGAAATTAGCAATTTGGACTCCTAGGACAGTGAGCACATCACTGTTATTTTATTCAAAAACAACCCATTGCTAATTCCATTGTTGTAAGTTACAGTTCTGCTTTGCAAGAAATATTTCCCCTCTTGAAAATTATTCCACATTAAATCTCAGAGATATTGCTCTTTAACTTGTAAACAGACACTGTTTTAGTCATAGAAGTCTGAACTGTAAGGTCTAAGGTTTCCTTTAAGCAGAAGGTAAAAGATGTGACATTTGATACAACAGTAAGTGTGTAAATGAGGGACTGATGGTGTGTTAACAGTTATATTGACACTGCAGCACGCTCAGTGATGAGCTTTATGTTAACAGTTTAAAGGTTTGGAGGCTCTTTGTTGACATGTTAGCACACACAGCGCAGAGTGATGAGCATTGTGCTAACTGTTTAGCTTACACTCCATTGAGTGATCATAAACAGCATGCTAACATGCTAACACGCCTGACAATACCAGCGTTCTAGTCAGATTAAAGAGGAATGTTGGTATTTTTAGATCTTAACTCTTTTTAGATACGTTGGGACCTTAACAGGGTGCTGAGCTTTAACTGATCATCTGTTTAAAACACTGTTTTAAGTTGTAGTGAATGATGCTGTTCAAACAGCTTCATCGTGCGTTTGGTGCTCTTAAATATCTGTCCGTCAGCTCTTCACCCTCGCTGGTCTATTTATCAAAAATCCAGAATATTTAAATTAATAAAATATGAATTTGCAATGTGATATGACATCATCATTTAGAAAGACTCACTGAAACTGACTTTCAGCGTCCCCTCGTCTTAAATGACAAATCTTGTCACCCTGCCTGTGGCAAAAACAACAACTTTTAATGGACAATCTTTACATATATTCCCCCCAAAGTATTACATAGCAGCCTTGACAGACGGTTCTCTGCTCCAGGCTGAAGATATCTACAGAAACAGTTTTCAAGTCTTGTACGTGACCACAAACCTTAAATATCTGACAAAACGAGCTACAGTTATTAAAAACCTGACTTTCCCTATAATTTTTCAAACCTAATGAAGTTAGTCAAGAGGTTTTAAGACAGTTAATTAAGGTGTTTGTTGATGAATAATATTCCTGAGTCACACTGACCTCAGTTATAAGATCTACAGTATATTTGGTTTATAGTGTCCTTTTTACATGTTTTTTAATTGGTTCAAATGACTCATTAGTCCCTAAAAGTTACCCTGATTGACATTAGTGTCTGAATGTTGGTTTAGAGGCCCTCTGAATAAATACACTGACATATTCTGAACTTGATGTAGTTATCAGCCTGACTTATTTATGACAACAGAAGGACTGTAGTTAAAAATGAATGGTTTTTTGAGGCTATGTGGAACAGTATTGTAACATCTCCATTAAAAAGATATAATGTGTTTTGCATAATGGAAGAGAAGATAAATACAAACAATTAATGTTCACGTAGTAATAGTAAACATTAACACATAAATAACATTTATTGGATTTTATAAAGACCAATGAATAATTATCAGATGTTTAAACAACACTGAAGCGGATCTCTTAACCTCCTGAATCCTCTGTGAGGTGAGTTTACACCAGCTGCTGGATGCTTTCCAGGTACAAATGAAGGAATGACGTGTATTTACCAATCATGTCAACTGTGTGTTTGGGTGTGTGTGAGTGTGTGTGTGTGTGTGCGTGTGCGTGTGTTTGAATATGTGAGACTCAGACGGCTCATCCTCATGCTCGTATTTCTAAGCCAGATATCATCTTGAGCTGTCCAGTGAACTATAAACATGACCAGTAAATATTTCCCATCAAGGTGGTCTCTACTTACACACACACACACACACACACACACACACACACACACCTACACACACACACACACACACACACACACACACACACACACACACACACACACACAGGAGAATAACATACTGTACAGACTTTGTGCTTGGTCTGTCTCCTTTAGTACCTTGCATTTAGACTACTCTTATAATATAATATCCCCTGTGTTTGTTCATTTTGTTTGTTTTCTCTTTAGGTCCAAAGTTAGGACCCCCATGGTGAAAAATTTTTTTTTTTATTATTTTGCAAAGAATTTGCTAATTAACTACAACACTAAACAGGAAACAAGTACCCAGGTTTAGAAATTCTTTTAATTCAATCAAAGTGTTTTTCTTTCAACGTTCTTTACTTAAATGTACAACATATGACTTAATTTTAACTTTTTATCATAAAGCAAATCATGCTCAAGCATTCAAACTTGAATTCCAGATGTTCTTCAAAGACCCCCGGTTGAGATTTTGGCAGGCTGCCCGTCTCACGCCACACTCAGACTTCACGCCGGCGTCCCTCTTTGGCTCCAGACGCCCAGTCAATATGACAGATATTACTTCGCACCCAAAACTCAACAGCCCCGCCCCCTCTCATCCTCTCACCTCACACTCGTCTATTTTTACCTCTGGACACGGCTGCTGGTGTTGAGAGATGTCGAGCCGGCGGACACGCTGCTGTTGTCAGGGGGATAAGTGGGGGAAGAGGTCAGCGACGGAGGTGTGGCTCTGCTGATGTGCGAGGTGTGTGTGTGTGTTGGAGTGTGTGTGTTGTAATCAGACAAAAAGAAAAATTAGAACAAGTGTGTGTGTGGGAGGGGGGCGGTTTCTGTTTGTGCTCTAAAAGTGAAGTGGAGTTTGAATACGGCTGTGTGTGTTTGTGTATGAGTGTTTTTATAAGTGTGTGTGCGCTCAAGTGTGTCCTGGATTTATGCCCAACCACGCTGGCGCCACAATGACAAGCGCTGGTGTAAGGTGGACACACACACACACACACACACACACTCACACACACACACACACGCACACTCCATCGAACACACAGAACCACAGGCTTCTGTTAATAGAAAACAAAGATGTGGGCTATGTGTTTCTCTCAGTATCGACACTACTTGTAGTTTGTGACACAAAACAATGTTTGACTACATTTCCCACAGGGCCTTTTTGTCTGGAAGACACACACTGGACTTTGTGTCTCATGAGGCTTTGCTCTGGGACCACGTCAATCAGTAAGGCTAAATTGACATTGTCAGTAATTTACTCACTTTGTGTCGTTGTGGCTGAGCTGTGAACTTTATAAGACAATGTGTTTGCATACTGTATGTGTGTCCACCTCCATACTACAGTTATTGCACACTAGTAGGGATGTGTTGCTTTTAGCACAGGATTCAGGAAGTGCAGTTTAATCTCTATTTACAGATTCTACTCTGTTTTTAAAAGTGGGGAATTTTTAGTATGAAAAGTCTTTTGATTATTGTCTGAAGTTCATTTGTAATCCGAGCTGTATCGACCAATTGCGTTTGGGCAGGCTTTGGTTAGTGCAGGAGAAACAATCTACAAAGAGAGCAAAACAAAACAAAAAACCAGGCAGAACGTATCGATGCTAAAGAGCAGCTCTTATTGATGGTAATCTGATGATGATTTATTTATCTCAATAAACAGATATTTTTATAAATGCTAAGCTAACAACGAATTCTAGATCAGGTATAAGTATAGTATAGTTTAACTTGAGCAACAAATCTGCTTCACCCTGTGTGGCGCTTACATTTTCTGACTATCTATAAGACATCAGAAGTCAAGTCAAAGTTAAAAAAAAAAATACAATTTCACAGAAGCAGAAGCTAAAGAAAATTCTGAAGCACACAAATCAATAAGTTAATTTGTTAAGGAGCAAAAGATTAACTTTTCAACGTGCAATACAGCTCCCTCAGGGTCAAACTTCCTCAGATTTGGAGTAGCCAACACAGAAGCTGTCAGCTAAGATCATCTGGTGTGTTGACCGCGGTGCTCTGACTGGAGAAAGTTGGTGTAATATCTTAGATTAATTACACCATGTCCTGAAGCCACGTAGTGTGTTGGATATCAAGTTGCATAGCCAAGAGCGCAGGCTCACAATCCACACTGCATCCCTTAAATATTTACTTTGCATTTCGGTTCCCCCTTTACAAAAGGTGTGACATCTACTGCTTTGTTAAATGTGGACAAAATGAAGTTTGGTGCTTTGTAATGACAACTGACCGTAATGAGTCCCAACACACAAAGGCTCGTCAATAACTGGCTTAAGTGAGCTGAATAAAGTTTTTCTCTGGCGTTGTTGACACAAGTCAAAGTATAACATTTGATCCCGGTCATGGATACAATTATATCATTATAACTTTCTAAAACCAGCTAAGAAGTAATCAGTCATAGCTCATATTAACAACAAATATTTTAAGATGTGTTTCCTCTTGAGGACAGACCTGACAAAGCTTGACTGTAAACAAATCGGTCACTTGATGTTCTTATTGCAGTGAACTTTAATTCCTGTTCCCCTAACCCTAACACGTAAATCATGGAGCTCATAAGGCCGCTGTGATAATTGCACGTGGGATCAGATATTGGCTTATTTAATTATGCAACTTGTTTTTAGGCTCTTTATTTTTTAGTGTTCACTGTATACAGTTTCTTATGTGAGCCGAATTAGTCACAAAAACAGCATTGTTGACAGCAGTTTCATGTTAGAATCAGGGTTTCTGCAAAACTCTTCAGCTGCTTTTAGGGGAGCTGCGGCCAACCGCGGCTCACTATCTGACCTACACCTTTCAGATGTTTCATCAATTCTTTTTAATATATCAGCGATGACATACAAACTAAAGTCATAGTCATTTTACAGTGTCATAGATGCGATCCCTGCAGAGACTGACCTTAATTTAACGAGATGCAATTGAAAAATTGCTTTCTTCTAAGCTGCCAGTCTCCATTGACAAAATGAGTAATTCTACCACACAGAATAGTGGAGTTGCTGGTCTTCAGGTGTCATGATTTATTCTACTTTAATTGGAGCAGTCTTAGACTTCGGTGTCTCGAATTGTTCGTTTTGGACCAAAAAATATGTGAATGATCAGCAACTCCTGTGTTCTGCAAATATCTTTGTCTGCCAATGGAGTCTAGTGTCTTTGAAGAGAGCATGGTAAATCAGTGAAAGGTTAAAATAACATCTTAACCTCTTACTCTGTAGGGACGCTTACCTTAATGTCAGACACATTTTAAAAAACAATCAGAAACTTTCAGGGGTTAAAAGAAGCACTTGAATGAAACAGGATATGGAAGAAACTCCCACTGATCAGCGGGATGACAGACTGCTGCATGGCTGGCAGGTAGACACACACACCTCCACAATCAGCCCCCTGCACAGTCCTGTTAATTGAGTTTCATATATTGTGTTATTGTTTATTGATGTCACTGTTGTGTCAGCACTGAATCAGCATTATGGTAATGGTGTCAAATTTATGCGCGTTGTTCTGGAGGGTGTTTTGGCAAAGCAAGAGGTCCCATTGACTCTGATAGACTCCCTCTCTCGACGATCAATGTGAAGGGTGTAATGTCACGTTTTAGATCAATTCATCGATTAGATTTCAAGAACAGTTATTGATAGTGTTTTGCAAATATTCTGTTTTTGAACTGTTTAACAAGAAAAACAAGATATTAGAAACCTGCCGCCTCCAGCAACTCTTTTCATTAATTCTTTAGACGAAACATTCACAAGATTGATAAAAATTACATTTTGAGTTTCAGTGTATTTTCCCTTTGATTCAAAGCCCTTAATGGGTAACTATTGAGCTGCATTAAGTCGTCTAAAACTGACTTTTTAAAACCTTCTTTTACACTGTTACCTCTTGTTGTACTAGATTTTATTGATTTATATTTAGGTTGTAAAACGTTTGAAATTTCCATTCGTTTGCATTGTAAAAATAATATTTTGTTTGGCCTTTATTTGGGATTGTTTCCTGTCTTAAACTAAGACTACTTTACTTGATGTCTGAATTCAACCCTGCTTCAGTCTGCGTTTTTTTTTTCCTTCCTGCAAATTAAAAAAAATAAAAGAAGTCAGTGGTGGATTTCGACTAATACCAGGTGAGGGTTTTATTTTTGAAGGGATTTGATTAACACTTGGATGACAGAGTGTTTTACTGTCAAAGTGTTGGGCTGTACTGTTGATGTGAGGAGAAGAATGAGGGAGTGACACAAATGTGGAAAGAAGGAGGAGTGTAGATCTTGTTGTGGATGTGGGAGGTGTAATGACATTACCTGTACGGTGGCCTGGGAGGTCCACAACAGCAGGGCTATCATTATAGTATAATTAGCTCGTGGTTTCGACAGCAGCGGTGGCGGTTGCGGCGGGGGGACATTTGTGTTGTTTGTCAATCTGTAACCGTATTATCTCACCGCCTGCCACTGTGCTCCAACAACATCATTACAGCCGGCACTCAATCAACAATTACCCTGCAGCTCCGACAACTTTCAGCTGGAGTTTGGGCCACGCTCATACGGGGAGCATGTTCCTCCCGCCAAATTACAATAATTATGATTCATTTATAGCCGTGATTGACAGCTGAGCCCGGTCGCACAAAGTGTCTCCCACCTGAGCGTGTGTAGCTGCAGAACATGGCAGCTGAAGGCGATATTTAACATGTAATTCTGCCTTCTGACAGTTTGGAAAGTTACTGCTCCCCATTATATGATGATTAGACAAGAGTGGGCCTGCTCGCCCATCGCTGCTGTTAATGGCATATTAATTTGCTGTATTGAAAGTGGCAGGCGTCGGAGGGAGCGCTGAGCACACATGCTAACCTGGCACAGCCTTTCAGTTCACTTCGTCTTTATTTAGCTATGATGGGAATTCAGTGGACGGTATTTTCTTTTAAAAGGGCACATGTAAAATCACTTGAGCCTGTAGACTGCACACACTCAAAACCACATGTCTTTGCATTTACATATCGAGCGTTCAGCTGACTGCTGTCAGGAGAGACTTACAATGAGGGATCAAGCTTCAGTATGTCGATCGAGCACATTTGTATTTTACATTTCAGCTCTTGACCTTTTTCCACAGTGACTAATGGCCTCAAATAACACAGAAGAACATTAAATTTAAATTTTCAATTCTCTCTTTGGCACTCATTGTCTTTTGAACTCCGCCCACTGGCCACCTGAACAACTATTGACTACTTTAAGCTTAAAGCAGGTCTAACTTCTCAGCCTTTGACTGAGGCCCGATCTCTTCTCAGGCTGAAAAGACTGATCTTTTTTAAGGCTCCTGAGCACGCACCTGGAAATTGACTATCATTATTGGTACTTATACTACAAACTGTGAGCGTCCCAATGCTTAGAAATAACTGATGTAGCCTTTGTGTTTGTGTTTGCATTTTTATAATCGGCGAAAAAAAGCCAATCCAGAGGTTCCTCGAATTTCCACATGAGGATTTCGTGCAAATTCATGTAAACATCACAGTTAAAAAAAAAAAAACAACAACGTTGGTCTGAATATGTCATTTCATTATTCTTGCACTTTTTTGGGGCTGATCTATTTTCGGTTATATCAAGGCTAATATTTTTGCATAATTTAGATGAGGGGGGTGGTTGAATTGACTGAAATACAGTCTGTGGGCTAAATCATTTAAGCATGCTATAAAATGTTTCTTAGAAGATTGATCATTAAATATGACTTGTACTGTGTGTATTTGTTGTGACTGCACATGTGAATTTGATTTGAGCCTTGTTTGTCCTTAACCTGCTCACATTATTCAGTTTGTTCATCATGTGCACCATCCTGACCAACTGCTGCTTCATGGCCATGTCCGAGCCGGCGTACTGGGCAAAATACGTGGAGTAAGTACAACCATCTGACTGTTTGCCTCTATTTCTTTGACAGTTGTGTCTGCCTATCAGAATCACCTCTTTGACACTAGGGGATTCCCATCGACTGTGTAACTGCTGTTGAAAGCAGCGCTGCCAACAGATGCCTGAACTCTTTGTTCTGATGGTGTAATGGCATCCAGTCCAGGGGAACAACTCATGATAGGGTGGAAGGGAGTTTGGATGACATATTTACAGAAATAGTGCTGGCCTTATCTTATTAAGATTTATTTATTGTAGAGAAAGGACAGTGGAGAGAGAGAGAGAGAGAGGGAGAGAGGATGGAGATTGGCTTGCGGGAAGGGAGCCACAGGCAGGATTTGAACCCAGAGTCAGAAACCAGGGAGATAACCAGTAGGCGCTCCTTTTAAAGTGGATTTTATTGTAAAGAAATCAATTTTGTCTTGTACATAAAGGTCTGTCTCTTTATGGATCCTTTTTGTGATTTTTTTCAGACACTTAGAAAATCACCAACAGTTTGAGCCAGTCGGTGACAAATAACAACAACTTCTCGTGGACGTCCTTTAATTGGCACACTTTTAAACTGAAGCAGCAGCAATTCCAAAACTTTTTGCATCTGTTTGTCCTTTAGTCTCCAGCGTGTGTAAACAAAAAGGACCCCAGGTTAAAAAGAGGCTAGTGCAGAATTGTATATGGTTCTACTAAAAGGTACAAATCTAAAAACAAAACTATTTGAATACCTTTTTACATGGGGGTCAGTAGGGAAAACATGTAATTTTGCCCCCTGGCTTCCAGCTGTGCAGCTGCTGCTGACGTGACTGCCTCTCTCTCTCCTGTCTGTCTGTTTCTGCACGGTTGAGTTGACTCCCCGTCGGGTCAAAACTTGTTTCTGGGGACAAAATAAATAAATGAAGGATGTTTGGCTGCAGCGCTGCCGTTTTTATTAATATTCATTCTGCTCTTTTTTTTCCACTCCTTTATTCCCTCTCTCTCTCTTTCCGTTGCTTCTTATTCTCTGATCTCCTTTTCTTCACGTTCCTGTATCCTTACCTGCCTTTCTCCTCCCCCACCTTCTGCTCCTCCTTTACAACTTTATGTTTACCTTCTTTGTTCTCCATTTTTTAATTTTCTTTTATCCTTTATTTTTTCTTTTTGTTCCATTCTTCGATTCATGACCCTTTTTCCTTTTGGTCTTTTTTCCTCTCTACCTTTTTCCATCTTACCTTAATTCACCTCTTATTATCTTAATTCTTCTACTTCTTTCCCATATAATCTTTCTTTTTTCGTCTTTTTCTCTTCTACCATAACTCTTTCGTCCTCTTCCTTCCTCTGATAATTTGTTCTTTTCTTGTCTTTCCCTTGACCTCCTTCCTTTCTTCCTTTTCTCCCTCCCTCAGGTACACCTTCACAGGTATCTACACGTTCGAGTCGCTTATAAAGATCTTGGCGAGGGGTTTCTGTGTGGGACCCTTCACCTTCCTGAGGGACCCCTGGAACTGGCTCGACTTCAGCGTCATCGTCATGGCGTGAGTCAAGCACACACTAAAACACCAACACATGAACACAAGAAACACATTTATTCATTTATTATTATGCTAAAAGACTGCGCGCACACACACATACACACACACACACACACACACACACACACACACACACACACATAGAGCAGCATTTAGCAAACAAGTGTGCTCAGCTTGAAAAAGGTTAACTATAAGATTGCTTTAATAAGGCCAGGTAAAGGTCAAAGCTGTTTTTATTATCACTTTTGGATAAACTCACCTAACCCTAACATGAAAACGATTTTAGAAAAATATATAGAAACTGTCAAAGATTATTCAGGACAGGTTTATTTTACAGCTCTGAGTTGAGGAAACAAAAACAAAAAAAAGCATCACCTCTAACTCCATTTAACTTTTCTGAACTTTACCTTTTTAGGCTACACTAAACTAAAACATTTCCTGTACATACTTCACATTAAAAGCCCCTCAGTGAAGGGGGAGTAACTCAGCATTTTCAGCTCCATGCAGGGCTTTTAATGCTAAACGTCTGCAGGAAAAGAGCTGCAGAGTAAAGCTGAGTGGAGTTTATCAGTGAGTGAGTTTTAAAGAGCGACTCAGAGCAGCAGAGTGTGACAGGCCTGTGTTGTACTGACGGGATTAGAGCTGTGGAATTAAAAATAAAGACTAACACAAGCCCGTCTCTGCAGCGGAGGTACACGAAGTCGAACACGTCCGGCCTGAAGTCGCTCGTGTTTGTTGGATTCCGACACATTTGCAAAGTCAGGAGAAGCTCTGCGCTCTGACTGCATCTCATTGAGCTGTCAGTCCGAATGTTCAGAGAGGAAAAAAAAACAAATAAAGAACAAACTTGAGACTTCAGATTCACGTGTCACTAATAAAGTTAATGAGTGTGAGTCAGGACGGGTAAAAATAAGTCCAGGATGTGAGACCAATCCATGTTTCCTTTACAAAGTGGTGAAATATGACACAGCACATTTACTCAACTCCTTCATTTACCTTATGAGAAACTTCACTAAATTTTCATTTCAGGCCTTTTTGTAGTTTCCTCTGATAAATATTACCAAAAAAGCTATTGCAGTTTTCACTTCATCACTTGACTCTTCAGATTTAACCTGTGAAAACGGACGATAGTAGTTTGCATCGTCTTGTTAAAATGGATATAGAAACAAAAACAAGAACTAAAGCATCCATGCTTTTTGAAGCAGAAAGAAAAAGTTGTTTCTCACTTCTCTTCATCTTTTACTTTTTGTTGATGACTTTTAAAACAGCCAAATGTAGCTGACATGACTTACAGAATCTACAGGTTTATTTTTAATCTTGTACAGATTAAAACAAAAAAATATATAATTTATATTATTGTGGCACAACAAACAAAAATAACAATATAGATACTCAACTCAACTTCACCTTCATTTGTCCCCGAAGGGAGACTGGTTTCACAAAAAAATACAATATGTTTCTTATGCATTGAAAACACCTTCCCCAAAACTATAAAATGTGCTTAATTAAAATAAATGATCAACTGTTAAGAGTGACTTTTGCACATTCACCTCAACACTTTTTTGTTGTTAAACATTTTTTGGGGGCTTTTTGTCTTTATTTTAATATGACAGTGGATAGAATAGGACACCAGAGAGACAGAGACACAGAGAGAGACAGAGAAAGAGCGAGTGGAGAATGATATGCAGGAAATGAGCCACAGGCCAGACCTGAACTCGACCGTCTGATTGGAGGACTATCACCTCAATACATGGGCTGTGACCTAACAACTAGGCCATCAGCAGCCCTCGCCTGATCAGTTTTAAGCAGCAAGTTGTTGTATTTTTGACTTCTGGCCATAATCATTATCAGTGGCGTTAATAGCATGCCGGTGACTCTGAACAGTTTTGTGCTCAGCTGACCTCTGACGTCTCTAAATTGCATCCCAACAGTCTGTGCTGTGTGTGCTCCCATGAGACTGTGTGTGAGGGGACAAGAAAGAAAAAGGATGTTTATCCTTTACTTTTTTTTTTTTTTGAGATTATGTTGATTTCTCTTCAAAAAGAGCCAAATAAACATGATTGTTTATGGCGTAAAAACCTTAAAGCCACAAAATCATCGTTGTTTGTCAGGGCTGATTTGTGCTCATATGTTAACTGACATTTTGCACAAAAAATAATAATTTTAAAGGAAATTCAGATCTCACAGGGAAGTCTGAAATTGTCTTTGTTGTATCCTAAACAAGTTGAACAGAAGTTCAATCATTTCAATATTAAAAACTCAAAGTCAGAGTGTCCTTGAAAGCACCAAAAGGGAGACAGTTCTGCTCTTACTGCTCCAGTTAGACTTTACAAAGGGTTTTCATTATTATTTTTTTAAACTTTCTGCAGTAAACAGAATTTAAATCTCAAAGTCTTGCTCTGTTAAATCATAATGAGGTGTGTAGAGTAAAAAATTCTGCCAGCACAAACGTATAAAACCACCTGAAAGCTCCTTTTATGACTCATGAAGCAACATATTGCTGCTATCCTACTTGGACTGTGTTCAATGCAATGATTGCACAATCTGCCTTGAAACAGCCCCGTGTACAGTGTATCTATACTTTTAGAGGAAAAAAAATGCACTTTTTGAAGCAGAGTATCACAGATATCTGAGGAGAGCTGAGTGCCTCCCAAATAATGGGTTTTGTTCGGCTCCTTTAAACAAAGATAACAGGAAAATAAAAGTCAAATCAACAAACCAACACAAACTGATGGCCAACATGGAAACAGGAAGCACAGAAAAAAAGCAGCTTCCCAGAGGGACGAGTGAATAATTTTTCCGGCTGGATGAGGACTCGATGAATTACACGACTTTACTTTGTGTTTTTTTTTTTTTTTGTCTCGAGAAAAGAGAAAGGTGCTTTTCTCTGTGACAGCCGCTCGTTTTCCAAATTGCAGGTTTGAAAATCCCCCCCAAACCCCCTGAGCACATCACCCAGCGTCAAACTGTTAATTCAAGCCTGAAAAACACTCCACAGATTCTGCAGCTGGGAGTTCTGTCTCCTCTTGACGTACCCTGCCCTCCGGAAAACAATCGTGGAAGCACAACAAACAGCCAACACCCCTCTGTTATTTATCCTGCAACTGACCTAAGAAATCCCAGCAACTCAACCCTCCATAACCCAGGAGTTTCCTCCAAACCCCTGCTGCCTGAACATACAGTATATCATACACAGAATACATTTCACATCGACACATCTTTTCGTTTGAATGTTTTGTTTTTCTTTTCGTGCCTTTGTTTGCGTGTGCCGAGAAAACTTTGAGTCCTCTTCCTCCTTCCACCTCAGCTGCCCCCTCAACCTATGTATAGAAAAGGGCACAAGCCCTGAACTGTTCCACCAGGATCCGGATTATTTAGCCTTGTCTAATCCTCTTGACGGTACCCACGTTGCTGCTTTGTTTCCTTTTGACCTGTCCATTTCAGTAACTGAGTGACTGATGTAAAATCACTGCGATTTGGTGGCGATCAATCAGAGCGGGGAAGCGTACAGCATGGGGCGCTGCCGGGAAGATGAACGATCATGATGAACCGATGGGATCAATAGCTGACCCTGCGGCTCAGCTCTGAGGTGTCACCTCCACCGCGGTTGCTCTCTAAATTGAAGCGCGTTGATGAAGGTGCCCTCGGATGGAGGGAGTCCCGCCGTGTCTGCAGAGTTACATAATGAGCCCAATCACCCCGATGCCGAGTCCCTCAGAGGGAGAGATGGCTCCACTTAAAGGACACATTCGCCATTAAAGCAGTCAGCACTGAATCATACAGCTGATGATGTGTGCTTTACATTCAGTCTGCATGCAGCACATCATCGGCTGCTGCTTTATGTGGTTAACAAAGAGACCGTTACATTTTATGGAGGGTGCACCGGTTCATAGAGGTCCAGGTTGGGTACAAGTTTGGTTCAACTCAACAGAAGGTCACATCTCGAGGTGTCTCTTATTTAGAACGGAAAGAATGTAAGTGACAGGTGCTACCAGGTGTGACTGCCTTTCTCCACAATTCACGATGATTACACATACCGCCACGGGCCTAGATTAATGGAATATTTTATTAGGATTGATTTATTGATTCAGGGTTTAATAGTCTCTAAAACTCTTCAACTGTATGTAGAAAAACAATCCATTAGAAGCAAAACGAGGTCGAACATCACAGCAGTCCTGGATCCCATCAGCAGACATCTAACAGTGATTCAGCTTATCCATCTGGGGCGAACAACCTGCACTCTGACATCACCTCGTCCTCGTTTGGTTCTCAAATTGCTTGATGGACTCTAAATGTAGGCAACACATAGAAAAGGAAGTCTTGGCTGGAAGTCATTTATAGCTAACCCCTTTTTGGGATTCACCCAAAAAGGGAAGAAAAAACTGATTTGGTCTCGATAAATCTTCTGGATAAAAACTGCGGGGCTGCATCTTTGGATTTGAAATATGTGCGTGATTTGATTTTACAAGAGAAATTCATAAATGTGAATAATTAGGGGCGCAGCTGAGTGTATGAAGAGGTGAGCCTGACTGGAGGCTTAATGCCATTCGACCTTAAGCCTCAGTTATTGTTAGCATGCGTTTTTGACAGCTCTGTGTGGTCGCGCTGAGTAGTGTTTTGTTTCATTTTGGTTTTCCCTTGTATTTAATATATAGTGCAGAATCATTCGCTGTGAGATGATCAAGCTTGAGTTAATTTTGTTTCCCCTTTAATGAATTTTTTTTCTATTTTTCTGTGCCATAAAAACGAAGACTGTTCAGCAGGTTTCCACACAACATGTGAGATATAAGTGAGATAAATGTGATTAATTTGAATCACCCTGCAGTGACACTGTGGAGATAATTCAGACTAACAAATGAATCTGTTAATTTGAGGATTTGCTGTAGAAGTCTATAGCACCAATTATTATCTGAGAGCAGAAATATTAAAACTATAAAACACATTAAAAAACTGTAAACCGTGAGGTCTGAAACAATCAATGCACTGACTCTAGACTCGTAAGGGTTTATCCCTACAAAGCCATATTTAAGTGTTAGTGAGAAAGGCCTTCTGGGAAATGAAGTCTTTAAAGTCGATTTACAATATGTAGGGAAAAAAAAGAAAACGTAACACTGTTTTCTTTCCTCATCCTTCGTCTGGTGTGTGTATTGTTTAGTGACAGTGTGTTGCTGTTGTAAGGTCACACACTCACGTGCATACACACCCAGCGCACATGAAGTCAGGTAGGTTTGTGTCCTTGAACCGAGGGCCATCCTGCGGTCAGATGGATCTTTAGCAGGACAGGGACACATAAGTCACCTCTTTACACGCACACACACAAAAATGCCATGTATGAACACACACATCTTTACCATCTGCAAGCGAACACACACTCCGCCCCTGACACGTCACCCCTCTGTGCCCGGCTTTATTAAAACCAGAGTGATGGTCAGTAAATAGACACACCCATACTGAAACACAAACACACACACACATACTAAATGGCTGATTGATGCTCACCTCCCCACCCACCAAGTCAGAATTCCCATGGTAACAGAGTCTAAAATCATCCCCCGCCCCCCCTTACTCCACACACACACACACACACACACACACACACACACACACACACACACACACACTCTGTCTGCCCCTGTGTTCCTGATATTGCAGGTGTAATGACATGTTAATGGCTGGCAGCACAGACCAGCAGCAGCAGACTCGTCAGCCACTTTCACAGCTTAAAGGAGCAACATCTCTTTTCTTTTTAGCTTAATAAACCCATTAAAAAAATAAATATGACCCTTTTATACTACAGCATAACCTCTAAGGTTTGGCACTGAATCAGATCGGCTGAATTGAACAAACATTTGTTGTTTAATGTAAGGTAGAAAGCTGCTTCTTTTTCTCTCCACGTGTTCTGTAAATATTTGTTCTGACCGAAACCTGCAGCTTTGCTACATATAAAACTAATGCAAAAGATGAGATTATGTGAGAAGCCATTCAAAACTCCATAAACAAAACAAGCATTTTAAAAGTCCCTCAACAGAACAGATAGTAACATCTGTTTATTTTAGCTTCACAGTGCTGTTTTTTTTTTTTTTTTTAGCTAACTTGTAATAACAGTAAAACCTCTGTATACTTTTTTGTGCACGTTAATGTCTTATAGTGCACTTTCTTCCCTCCTTCTTTTTCACATGGTTTTATTTATTTTGTTACACCCCTTGTCCTTTAGCCATTACAGGGAACATAACAGCATGTCAGGAACTTATTCAACTCAAAAGGACATTCGCATATCAGCGTTCAGTTGCATCATAAATAGGTGGTCCAAAAATCTCTTCCAAAAAAAAGTCATAGGCAGCATGTCAAACTTTGTACAGATCTTCTTCATAGTGTAGATGCTTCAGCATCCTTTCAACCAGTTTGTTGTCGTAAAATCTGTTTATTCACAGCGCTGCTATAAGGCAGATTTATGTCGATGTGTGACTTTGTGGATGCAGTCAGACTGTCACTCAGTGGAGACAGATGGACGAAAGTGTCACAACTGAAACAGAACGCTTTTAGATGGAATCATGGTGCTGATCCTAGTTATCAGGTCATCCAACACAGTCCTGGTCAGTCTCAAGAAGTTCACGAAGAAGGAAAGTTAGTCCGAACACAGTTAACTATTGTGAATATAAACAAATTATCTGTCAAGCAAACTTAACAAAGTTATTGACACAAACACTCCTTCAGAAAATAGCCCAGAATACATAAAAATGAAAGATTAATAAACTGCAAAAACTTCAATTTAAAAAGCTGAACACATTCATGTCTAGTATTTTTTATATCATTGAGTCAAGTTTAGGAAGGGGCTGAGGATGTTTTGAACCAATGTGATTTTCTTATATTTATTTTTATATTAAAAAAAAAGATACAACTTGTTTTTTTACCAACTGAAACATCTATAAAACATCCAGAATAAACACAACATTTACTTCATACGGACACATGGCGAGCACAGAAGGTCTGACGTTTTGCCCTCTCCGGTGAGAAGTGTCTGGTTTTATCGCCTGGTTGTCTCTACCTGCATGGAAACGGCCCGATCTGACCACCCTCCGCCTCCACTGTAATTCAATCAGCCTGCAGTCAGCGCCGATGAAATATGAACCGTAATGGCGTGCCGTTAGCAGCTCAGGATCAGATGACTCAATCTTACAGGGGGCCCAAAACAGCGGTTGTCGCCCGGCGCCCTTTTGCCTCTCATGGCCCCGGCTGATTCGATCTTAGGCAGGGGGTTAGAGGGACGCTCATGGGCAGGCTGTGTACAAACCTTTCATCTAATTGAAACTCATTATGCACAGTTTGTTTTGGGAAGTAATTGCTTTTTTATGGACTTTTTATTGTTTTGAATCACATCTGAATTGAACAGATATTACTGCTTTATTTTCAATTAACATGTAAATTGGATATATTGGATAATATACATTTATCTGGATTTGTTTAAATCATTCAGATAAACCTAAAGTCCCTTTAATATGCTCTTGGTCTTCTAAAGGGACATACGCCCTAAAGGGACATACAAACGTTTTATTTTACTTGCGAAAACATGTAGTTGTCTGCATACAAATTCTTGAAGAATATTTTTTAATTTCTTAAAAATAAGTTTATGTGACTTATCAGCCACCGTAGTGTAAGATAAAGACCATTGTATTATTTTCTTTCCCATTCATTTTTTTCTAGTAAAGAGACAATATACTGTATATATATTGAAATCTTTGGTAATCCAGTGAAATAAAAGAGTAAAAATGTTCTATATAAATAGACATGATCCCTTTCTCCATATTAAGCTACAAATTTGATCAATAAAAATACTTCAAATATAAAATAACAATTCCCTAAATTAACCTCCAAAACGTTTTAATGTTTTAAAACTGATCTTAAATTAAAACACTTTCTTTAAAGGATATGTTGCACTGTTTGCGGGTTGGACTATAAATTCTCTGCAGTATTTTCAGACTTTGTTATGTTTTTCTCCTTGTGTTGTATGTTGACAACCACCACACTGCCCTCTACAGGCTGTTAACAGAGTTTATCAAAGTAGGGAACCTGCAGGCGCTGAGAACCTTTAGAGTGCTGAGAGCCCTGAAAACTATCTCAGTCATCCCAGGTAAGGCCTTACCACCATCACCACCAGGGGGCGACAAGGGACGGAAAAAATTAACAAACACTCGTCATCGTGACTTTCGTCGTGAACGTCCTCTATTGTTCGTCCAGTCTCTGCCATGTCCTGCAGTACCAGCCCTGCCCCCGATCCCCATTCTTTAGCCAATCAAGGGTCAGAGGTGTAATCACCTGGTCTGAACTGAAGACATGTAAAGAAGGAAAAGTCCGATGAATAAAGCTGAACACATGAAACCTAAATGGAGATGTTTCAAATGAATCAATGGCTGCTAATAAAGTCAGATAAAAAAAAGTAACACTTTTTTTATTAGAAGAGAAAAAAAGAGAGAGGGAGAGTAGCTCTGCAAGAAGCCGAACTAGAGAAACTGAAGAACTGCAAGACCAGTATGATCTGTCGCATCTCGAGGCTAAAAACATACCAAAAAGCAACATACCTGTACGTCACTTTGGACATTACTTAATTAGTTTATGTCGTGAACAGTGTCATCATTGCCCAATATATCTTGACATGGTTCTTAAGCTTCTTACATCTTTGCCAGCTTTGCTAGACTCCAAATTCCTCGACATTGTTGCTTTAACAGTTATAACTAATAATATTTACTTATAACATAATAAGTTGGGTAAATCATATGAAAAAGACTACAGGTTTTTTCTCCAGTTTAATATCCATGTGAGCAGCTTTAACCATCTGATTTCCCCTTCTTATAAAGTTGATGTTTGGCTTGAACCTCCAGTGTTGCCGTCCAACCCGGCTTGTCTCTGCTGTATCTCTTTCTCTCTCTGTATCTCCATTCTTCTTCTTCTCTCCCTCTGTGCTGGCTCGTTGTTGCTCAGTGTGGTCATACCCCTCTGTGTGTGTCTGTTCTTGTGCTTCTGTCTCCCGGCCTGTTGCAGATATGTCACTGAGTTTGTGGACCTGGGTAATGTGTCAGCCTTAAGGACGTTCAGGGTACTGCGAGCGCTCAAAACCATCTCTGTCATCCCAGGTGAGGACGCCAACACAGGGGAGTGAATAAGAAACGCTCCCCTCTCGTCCGGAGCCTTCTGGAAACTCTGAATCATGGGCTCTGTTTGAGATCTCATTCTGCATACCACCTACAGAATGCTTTACACACATGTCTTATCGAAAAGTATGCATATAGGTGATATGCAGAAAATAAACACGAAAGTCTTGCTGATATCAGCTATGAGTGGACATCAGAGGCTCAGCAAAAAGCAACTTTAGTAAACACCTTTGAAAAATTCACACAATAAAACAGGAGAAAAAGCTGACCTTACTGATTTACATTTTGAACATTTACACCAAGGCCAAGTTTAAATATTTTGGTTTGTGTTAATGATCAAAAAGGACGTTACAACAGTTTTATTTCTATGTTTCCAGAAATACAATTCAAGTGTATTTCTATTTGAAACAACATACTGTAAGTTGAGCAATGTGCCCCAGAGACACAGGCAGAAGAATACAAGATAAAGATCAAAATATAACAATTGAGAGTTTAAGCTAATAAAAATTGATTCAACGCCTTTTAGTAGAAGCATATTATGTCTAGTGTCAAAGATTGTCCAATAACTTTCAATGCGACAAATAACTTTGAGAGAGGCCTGATTTGATGTCCTCTCTGTTGTCAAGGTTGTTTGGTTTTATGTCCTGGTCCTTGTATCATTTAACAGGAAAACTGAGATTAAAAAAAAAAAAAAAAAGGCATCAAAAAATTTGAACCCAATTAAATCAGGATCCTATCCTGATGATTCATCAACAAGTCGAAAAATATCCTTTCAAGTTAAATGAAGAAAACCTGTAAAACCATTTCAAGATTTCAAAATGTATTTCTGTTAAATTGTTTTTACTGTCTGAAGCTCAACTGTACCCCTCTGGTCATAATATTCAAACAACTGTGCTATCAGAAAGGGTCGCCACGTTCCAAAAAAGATTTAATACAACCATGTAACATTCTTAAAGATACATGGATAGCTTGAACATTTCTACACCATTGCTTTATTTTCAACTCTGGACTAATTCATGCACTCTGACCCTTCAATTGACACCTCATTTGACCAATCAGGACCATTCACTGTTCCTGGCTACTTTAGCCAATGATAGCCTGAATAGAAACATCACTTCAGAGATGGGAGCAAATGAGGTCGCCTGGCTTGAGTCAGCTAATGTTGATTCAAGCAACAAAAATATTGGAAACCAAATTTACCAGAAGTTAAATGTCTCCAATAACCTTTTTTCAAATAAAAGTCCACGTGAAAAATATATGAAAAATTAAATGCCATTATATGCCAAGCTCTTTCTGTAATGATTGTTCTGATCTAACTTGTGACAGCAGTGATGCTAACCTAAATCCAGCTAATGGTTGAATAGTGTCATTGCTCATAAAGAGAACAGAAGATTTGATTGTAGTGAAAAGTATTTCTCCAACAAAAACCTGGTTCAAAAAACGAATAATTCAGATCTGTTGCTGGCTAGCCTCTGTATGTTTCACTCTGCATGTTAGCATGCAGCGCTAACAACATCTTTCTTTTAAGCATATTAATGCTAACGTAGCTGGTTATAACAATGTCTGATACATGTTATAACTTCCTCACAGCAGCAGAAACATTGAAAGCATGTCATAAATGCAGCTCTTACACATGATATTTTTTCACACTGCTCATTCATTAGCTTACAGACGCAACAATATGAACCAGAACAATGCTGAGTCTATGAGCCAGCATGACAAAAGAGACGCTTTGGACACTGATGAAAAGTGTGTCATGTCTGTTTCTAATGAATTAACTTTAGAGAAAACCTGGTTGTTTCTTTGATTTGGTGAAATCGGCCGAGGATTGTCAACTTGTCTGCACCCTTTGTGTTCTGAGTGTGTTTTGTTCCTGCTGTTTTTACCATATGTTCCTCTCCGTGTTGGTGTGTGCGTTTGTGTTTTTAACCATGTTTTATTGGACGAGTTTGTAGCCTGTTTCTTGATATGATTGACTGTGACTCACAGTATTTTGCCAAAAAAATTAAAGCTGCTGTCAGTTGAAAACCTCCAGATTACGAAAAAAACCACAAAAAAACCAAGGTGTATACCTTTTTGAGATTTTCCCCTCACAGCAGAGTTATTTGTATTTTCTGTAATATTCATTTTGTTTTTGTGTGTTTATTGTTATTAATGTCCTCTAAGTAACTATGGTACAAAACGATGGCTGCCCTTTAATCTGAATCGAAACTTTTGTTTCATAGTTTTTGGCAACATTTAAAGTTTGTTTGCAACAAATTAAGTGTAACATTTTGGATCATTGGGAAATGATTGAAAAGCGGCGGCTGTCTGAATGCACTGTACAGTCCTAGATCCATTTAATTAATTAATTTTCAAACTGAAGAAGACTACATATAGGGCTGGGGGATATGACCTCAAATCAATATAAAGATTACTTCAACATTTGACCTTGATTACGATGAATGAACAAGTTTGAGTTTTTTGCTCTTGTAGTTCACTGACATGATCTCTACTGTAAATATGCTCAAATATTAAAGGTCCCATATAATACTTTTTTTCCTGGTTTTATCTGCTATTTAGTGTTTTCCAGGTCTCTTGTAAATGTTTAGGCACATCTATGTGCAAATTTCAAAGTCCGCAGCAATGCAGCTTCTCCTACCTCCTCCTGTTAGCAGTAGCAATAACCGCATGTAACACTCGGTCCCTCGCCCCCCCACGTTGGAAATGGGTTTGTCACATCACAAACCCATGATGTCACTGATAGAAGCCCATTGGCTTGTTGCCCCTCGGACTGATTGTCGCATTCCCAATATGGTAAAAGGGACGGGACATATTTTACGAGTGCATATCAGAACAACTATTTTGTCGTGATTTTACTTAATATTTCAACCGAAAATGAAAGCATCGCTTAAAATGAAAACCACACAGTTTAGTTGGAAGTACAGACGAGCTTCTCAAAAACAGTAGAACATGAATAAATTGCATTTCTTGCAATTCATATGGGCTTGTTAACAATGGAGACTAAACGGTGATATTTTTTTTTACAGTTTAGAGCATGGGTGTCAAACTCCAGACCTCGAGGGCCGGCTTCCTCAGACTTTTAGACGTCTCCCTGCTCTAACACACCTGCTTTAAAACAATGTGTTGTCATCAAGCTCTGCAGAAGCCTGATAACGAGTCACTTGTTGGATTCAGCTGCATCTGAGCAGGGAGACGTCTAACAGTCTGAGGAAGCCGGCCCTCGAGGACTGGAGTTTGACACCCCTGGTTTAGAGCCTATCATGCGTTGGCTTATGCATTGCAGCTCTATGAGTGTCAACATTTCAGGAATTTAACCGACAAAATATGTTAAAGCTCGATGACGACTAAGGGCAGCCTTAATTCCAAAGTTACTTAGCAAGAGTTTGAATTATTTCCATCATTTAAAGAGTGATTTTTTATCCGTGCAGTTGTTGCCCTCGCTGTATCGTTTACATGCATATTAATGTTCTCTACATCCTTGCGTCCCCGGCGGTCCCGGAAGGCCTGAAGACCATCGTGGGTGCTCTGATCCAGTCAGTGAAGAAGCTCGCTGATGTGATGATCCTCACCGTCTTCTGTCTAAGCGTCTTCGCCCTCATCGGCCTGCAGCTCTTCATG
Organism: Symphodus melops; assembly: GCF_947650265.1. NCBI lineage: Eukaryota > Metazoa > Chordata > Actinopteri > Labriformes > Labridae > Symphodus > Symphodus melops. The sequence continues at coordinate 18,128,536 of NC_136704.1, forward strand.
GGTAACCTGCGGCAGAAATGTGTCCGCAGCACAGCACACTGCATCAACGACACCCTGCCGACCAACACCTCGTTCTTCTGCAACAACAAGACATGGGCCTCCGTAAAGGACTTCATCAATGACGAGGGTGAGAAACAAACTCTGAACTAATGCTTTGGACAAGAATATGTGCACTGACAGAATTTGTTTCACCATTTAGTTTAATTCGCACATTTTTGGTGCTTCACAATAAAGGTTGGCTGCTGTGTCAGCTTTTTTCATTCTAGCCGGTGAATGTCTGCAAACATTGAATACCAACTTGACTGATTTGAAAACATTTTGCAAGACATTAGTTACAATAAACAGTAAACATTCAACAACCGCTGTTCCCCCTCCCTTCAGTATATAATAATCCCTAAAAAAGAATTAGGAGGCCCCCTGTATGAAATTACAAATTAAACCTGTGCAATTACAAACAATTAACAAAGTGTTGACCTTCTGAAAGTGCGTGTTGTTTTATGATTTTCTTAAACAGACAGGACAATACCATGTTGGCACAGTGGTTACAACTGCCGTCAATAAGGACGCACAAGCAAATATTGTCAGGGGTGTGATGTGTGTACAGACACACACACACACACACTACAGATTGACACACTAACTGACACAGAGAGGTCAAGCGAGGTCAGCTGGTAAATACACAATTTGACATGTCAGGCATGTTGACCAGGTACATAATATGTGGAGGTACAGTATAAGGCCACACATACATGCGCGCACACACACACACACACACACACACACACACAAACACACAAACACAGGTCTAGGTCAGGGTTAAGGAAACACTTAACGCTGCTGTCAGATGAAACCTCAGCTGCGTGTTGTCTTTTTCTCTCCATGAAACTAAAACACTGGACTGCCCTTGTGTCACTGAACATTAATCAAACACACAGACGCACACACTTAGTATAAAAACAGCAAATCCTTGGAAAAACATGTAACTGGAAATACATGGCTTACTGTTTTACCTCATTTAAATATTAGATTTGACTCCACTTTATCTTTTCCTCTCACAGGTTTAGGACCCACAAAAGCAGTGTAATACTTTATTGGATCTGGCCCCAATGACACCAACTAACTTACCTGATTTACATGATTTTAAAACCCAAGTGTGAACAATGTATTTAATAAGTACTAAAAACTCCAAACACACAAAAACACAAACCAGCACACATTTATGAATGTGCTTTAAAAACAATTCTTTCAGGTTTGGAGCGAAGGGAGTAGATTCACGCTACATCAAAAAGAGAAGAATTCCCCTCAGACATAAAAGGCAGGACAAGCAGACTCCCTCATTATCCAAAACCAGATGTGTCATTATTTAAATTCATAATGTAGCAGTAAGGAGGAAGGAGGAGGGCAAAAGAAGGCCTGCTCTAATAAAAAAAAAAAAAAAGTTAGGAATTAGAGGGGGAAACCGCTAAAAATAAGTAGAACTTACAGCTTACAGTAATGAAGCCTTGTCGGGATGCGCTGATCCTTCGCCAGTGTTGCTTCTATTTATTCATTTCCAGTTTGCTTTGCCATCCATCACATCAAACGCATGTCCCCTGCAGGCTACCGTATCGACCTTTAAAAGCTTGCCCTGAAACCTGAGAGCCGAGCCGCGGCAATGAAGCCCGTCCCGTCAGGCTGATCAGAATACAGCCCTCAGTTAGAGATCAATGCTTGATGCTGTCCATTCTAGACATTTCCCATCATGCCGAGGGTCTGTTTGCTCAGAGCCGACCAACAGCAGTAGACGTCCACGTGGAGACTCTGATTGAAAAGAACGGAGCTGTGATCGTCGGTTAAAGCACAAAATTGAATTTGGTTATGGTCAGCATGTTTGTCACTTGACTATACCTGGCAACAACATGTTATTCTTTAAATGAAGCGTCAATGAAAAGGGTGTCAGTGAAATGGTAATGAGAGCATCAGCTTATATCGTTTTTTATTTTAAACAACAGCAGACTGAGTTACTCTAGACTTCTTTTATAAACCGTCTAAACTTGGAAATAAGGTCCCAATTTCTCTTTACGACTTACTTTTTAAACTCCCAAATTATTATTTTTATGTTTATTTTCAGCCAGAAATACTGATTCCACCTCAACACCACAGCTGTGTAATAACCTGCACTTTTGTACATATTGCTCATGGTGTTAATATTCCTATTATTCCTTGTTTTACTCATGTTTCTGTTTTTAATGATTGTTCTGTATAAAAGCAACTGTATATCCTAACTTCTAATAACTATGTTTAAAGACACACATCAAAACACCTCAGAGGAGACTTAAAAAAAAAAAAGTTTTTTTCCCAATCAATCATCACACCAAACCAGGCCTCTCTCTGTATTCACAAAACTTCCTAAGTTTAAAGAGTTGCTTCTAGCGACCAAAATTGTTAGATGGTTCTTAAAATCATGACATTTTCTGACTCCTATCTAAGATTTATCGAGCTTTCTGAGAGGATCCTGAGAATCTTTGTGAATACGGGCCATGGTCCTTATTTTTACATTTTTCAGGGGCTAAATAAGTAATAGGTTTAAAAGCTTTGGAAATGCTTCAGGAGAATGTCTGTACTGTCATCCTTTGGAGAAAATTAGCTTGATCAAAGTACGTCCCCAGAAGTTGTTGACCACCAGACTTTATTGATGAAAACAGATGAAGTACATAAATTGTAAACTGCAGATAACAGTGGTTGAGCTTCCTCTTTCTTAACTAGTTATTTTTTAAACTTGCACAAGAACATAAAACAAAGATTTGCTTTTTAATCAAAAATCACAATATTAATTTGATACCAGAAACAGCAGTGACATTTCACTTTCATTTCCCCACATTTCTGATATTTTTCTAACCAATCATATTTAATTCAGGAAAATTGGCAGTTTGGACCCCAAATGGTAAATCTGTGTTTGAGCAATTGCAACACTTTCTATACTTTTTACATATTGTGGCTGAAGATATGTAATAATAATAATAAAAAAACAAAAACAAACTAAGGCCCAGGTTTAAAAATACTAGAACTCCTCTTCAATCATGTCTCAGCACATTTCACTTTGACCTATAATTCTCAGTCATGTTCCTGCAGATTTCCATCATGTAAATGAATTTTTTCGCAGGTGAAAATGCACGATGGGGAGGTGGAGATGTATTCAGGCTTGTCAGAGTAATTTGCTGCTCTCGAGTTTGAAAAGAAATGAAATTAAACCCACTCTCTCGACATCCCATGGAGACAATTTCCCAGGTTTCTGCAGCTCTGTAACAATCTTCTCAGATGGGGGTCGCTCTGAAAAACCCTCTATTAAATGTCAGTCTGTGGACTAATATGCATGTATTTAAAGGAAGTTTTGGACACCTGAAGTTTCAGGTAACAGCTAGACTGTTCCTATGTTCTTTGTGCGGGGAGAAAAAGCCTCAGTGACTAATCCCAGAGCTGCCTAACAGCCTTGTGGTTACTTTGAGTTGGTGAACAAAAGCACTCCAGACATCAGAAGTTTTTGTTTGGCGAGCGGGGATGCAGCCTCCCTGATGCACTCGATAACAAATGAATGGCTGCGCTCCTAAAAAGGCTTAAGTGCCTTTGGTGCAGCGGCGGTCAGACGTGGTCAGAGCCAGACAGAAGCAACAGAGAACCCGCTTCGCTTGTCAAAAGGCGGAAACTTTGCACATGCAGCCACAATAAAGCAAAGAAGAAGAACAAGGATTGGTTTTGCTCTGCAGACTTTGAAATTTTGAAATACTTTGTTTTCCTCTGACGAGCGAAGGTTTGACTGAAAAGTGATTCAACTTTGTTTTGCAGGGTGCAGCAGCTTCTTTTATCTCCCAGAGTGCATTTAGTGTGATAAGAACATGATGTCCATGTTAATATACTTCAATCGGTGCTTTGTGTAATCCGTCATAATGGCTGCAGTTAAATACATGTGGTCTGAATTGCGTGTTGAATAAAAGATTAGTACGCTGAGTATTTGTTCCCGTCGGGCGAATGGATGAAAATGTCAAGCCAGAATTTAAGGTCACTGTGTCTGTGGAAAGAGTTGCTTCTGATATCTGTCAGGTCCTCGACTCTGTTATGTAAGGTTGACTCACAGACCAACAGCTTTTCACAACGTAACAATCAGACCTCCGGTGCTAATGTCACCAGTAGGGGGAGATTTTTGTTTGTTTGTTTGCTCGTTTTTTAAACTTTTTGGCTCTTTTTTTAGACTACATATTTTTTAATTTAGGACCAAATGAATCTCTGTCCAGATAATTGTTCAAGCAGTTTTCAAAACTATCCTGGTATGTACTAAAAGACCTAAAATTGCATGACCCAGAACAGCAGCCCTCCATGCATGACTGATTATGCCTTTGGACACATAAATCTCTTGAATAGGACATTAATTTCGCCACATGTAGGCAGAAGTAATCAGTGATAGACAAGTTCCTCGACATTATTAACTAGTTACTATCCAAAAGTAGCAGAGTTTCTAACTGACTAACTGCATTATATAGACTCGAGTTACTGTACTTGCGAAAGTAACTTATTCTTATACACATATTAGTGTTCACATTTAGTGTTGCTGTGTCTGTGTGAGAGAGAAGAACTCTAAAACTACTTCACATTGTAGGCATTTTGATAATTAGTTATCTGATGGAAACTGTTTTCAACGGTTGCTACGACAACGCCAACAACATACCTGTCTATCAGTCTGCTTAGTCCTGACTTGGTGATTTAAAATCAAGCCTTGTCCGTGTGGATGGAGTCCTCTTTGGTCTGCCAAGCTAACGTGAGCTACACCTGGGCCTCCAGTGTCTGCAGCACCGAGCTCTCTGACAACTGAAGTAGTAGGAGCGTGTTGTCTAGCTCAGCTCATCGTGAGATTGAAATGACTATTCTTGTCAGTATACTATGTTTGCATTCCTCTGCACATAGGCTACAACTCAACTCTTGTCGTTTAATAGGAATAGCAGGGAAAAATAATGAGTGTGGAGTTCCAAGTCAGGAAGTGTGTTTATTTATTGCGCGCAATATTATTTCTCCCAGGATGCAACTGTGCTAACGTCAGTATATCCCTTTTTGCTGAAACAACATCAATAAACATCCGTTTTACATCAGCTATTTTACTGCGCCTTAAGTAGACAAGTGCTGGTATTATTGATTAAGAAAAAGAACTACACATGTTACTTGTTACCGCAGATGCAGTACTTGTGGAGTTACGGTAACTCATTTAGCAACATAACAATAACACGTTACTCCCAAACACTTGGTAAAGTTGTACAGCAAAGATAGCGGCGAGCGTAGACAACAAGGTGAGCAGGGCCTCACATTTTATATAGAGAGAAACGCTGCAAATCAAGGCTGATGTTGTTTGATTTCATTAAAAACCACATGTTTAAACCACAGCAGAAGTTGAGAAGCACTTCCTGCAGACGTGCATTAAAAAGCTTTTATACCTTTGTGTGTTCAGACTGGAGAAACACTCCATCTAATGATATTGAGTTGTAAGTTGAATTAATGTCCTTGTCGGTGGTTTGTGGTCAGATTCAGTGTTAAATGCTCAGCAAACAGCGATCCAGCTAATGGTTTTTTATTTTATGGCCTCCTGCTCAGACGTCGTCTCACAAGCGGACTTTGATGAGTATATCGATCCTGCGGTTACACGAAGTGACGGACATGCGGCCGAGGATATGAACACGAACTGAAACAAAAAACAATTCCTGCATGCTGGGGACTAGATTCTTTTTTTTTTTTTTTATAACATTGGGGTTGCTGGTCTTTTTTAAATACATATTTGTGTTATTGTGCGGTTAGCTCTTATCAAACACCTTGATTGTGTTGTGATCGAAGCTGAGGGAGACGAGCTTTTTTTTTTATGATGCAAGGGGATTTTTTTTTTTAAAAAACATGGTTGTTGTTGGTCTACATGGACTCTGTGAGGCTCTTCAATGGTTTATTCTCAAACAACAAAGTGTTTGTGTAACTGAGAATAACAGATGAATTAACTTGTTAAGTCAGATGATGACAAGCAACTTGTGCTGTAAAGTAACTTACTGTTTTTATGACACGGGAGTTTCTGCTCGACTAGAGCCTAAAATCTTTTGTTTTTCTTGTTTTATTACAGTTACGCTTTTTAAAGGGTTTATTAATATTCAACACATTGTACGTGTAACAGAGAAAACATGAATGAACTGAGGAGGGAGATCAGCAATGATTTTGTTGGACGCAAACATACCTTCTCAACAAAAATAAACTAGAGAAGACGTACCATACCGAAAAGGCTGTTGCTTGTTTCAGGAAGTCATGGTTTTTACACTGGAGCTAAAAGATGCACATTCTTTGTTTTGAATGAATCCCAGTTCAGCTTCTGTATACCCAAAGACGACTGTGCTACGTTCAGCTCCTACGACAAAACGATTTATGTCTCATCACTGCTCATTTAGGGCAACCTCTAAGACATCAAACAAAACCTGTTGGGAAAAACATGTCTGGGTAAACGTTCAGTCTGAAAAATTTAGCAAAACAGAACGATGTTGTGAGATTGAACGCAGCCCTGATTGGACAAAAAGGTAAAAAGCTCCTGTGTGGGTGGATCCTGGGTGTGTAGGAGGAAGTGTACATTCATAGATTTGAATCTAAAGAATCATTTTTTTGTTCCTTTTCAGACAACTTTTACAAAGTGGAGGGTGCCAAGGATGCCTTAATCTGTGGGAACGGCAGCGACGCAGGGTGAGTGAACGATTTCAATTTGTTAAATTTTCAAAGCTGTGAAAGTTTGGTGGTGACCCTTTTTTTTAAGTGTCAAGCTTGTTGAAAAAGAATTGCAGTTTTGTGTGATGGCTTCGAGACCGATTGTTAGCTGGGTTGTTTTCAAGTTTACTGAGAATATCTTAATGCAGAGGTGTTTTTATCTTGCATAAAGAAAGCTCAGCATATCACACTTTGGATTATTTTTAGGATGATGGTTGAAACGATGTGAGACTTTCCATGTTTAAAAAAAGCAGACTTGTTGCATGCTTTACAGTATATATCTGCTGCAGGCTACATTAACAGCTACTGGCATGAATTTAATGGTGAATAGCTGGTGGTCTTGTTGCTTTGTGGGTAATGTAGGCGTCCAGATTCTTAATTGAAGAAAATTAAGGATTATGAATGAGTGTTACTTCTGTATGCATACATTGCTTGTAAACCTTTTGTACTTTCCACTATGAGGTTGACTTGCCAAGAAGTGCAAATCTGAGTTCTTTGGAAACAATGATAGGCAAATGAGTAAAACAAATCTTGATATTCTTTCACCCTAATAGAGAAATGTTCACTTTAAAATTAAGTCCTTAAGACCCTAAACATCCCGTTCTGTAAAACGCTGAGCCTCAGGATCCTGTCGGGATGGGGTCACTCTGCACAGTCTCTAATGTTAGAAACTACCCGTTATTTTGGGTTCCTTTTGCATAAACATCTACCACCAGACGCGATACAGATAAATCCTCTTCCCGTCCAGAACTCAGTGAGAGCTTTTGTTTAATTTCTACTAGTGTGAACAGAGGAACAGTTTCCAGTTAAATATCCCAGAGCTCTCTGTCGCTGAGCTTTCCATGAGCTCTGAGCCAAAGAGGACAAGTGTGAGAAGCTTTTGTTTTGTCAGGGAGGACGAGGCAAAAACATCACTGTCTCTTTATTTTCCTGTCACTCAACATGGAGGCTTGTCGCTTATAACCTTCAATAACTATTACAGCATACAGTCCATCTGACTGAGAGACTGCAGACTGTTCTGAGCTGAGAATGTAAACGGAACAAAGATGGAGGCTGTTTTGGTTGCGTTCATCATGTCCCCGTCTCATCTCTGAGACAGAAACCAAATAATGAGCAGGTTGAGTCTTCTGTTCTGCAAATACTGTTCTCATTGGCAGAGAAAGAGAGGGTAGAGACAAAACAATTAAGTTTGCACAAAACAGTGCTGAGCTAATCTGGTTTCAGGTTAATTAACTACTGAACTTATTCAGGGAGTTTACTATATATCTGTGATTTTTTATTTATTTTTTTATTGTGCAAACAACATTGTAAAATTACACAGTCGTTTTCGCATCCTGAAAATATCGAGATAATTTTAGGAGGACTGCTCCGGAGACTCTACAGATCTGGCTGTTCACATTCAGTATGTTTGTCAAATGAGATGGCGGGCAGGGGGTGTCCTAAGGTCCACTTTCTGACACTATAATGAGATTATTTGCTTTTATATCAATTCTACGTGGACAGAAAATAATGCAGCTATTAAATCGTTGCTACCAGACTGCATTGACATAAAAAAATTACTTTAGCTGTAAAAATATGAGAGTTGCCGGTGTACTGCAGCCACAAACAGCTAGTTTGCACTCGTTTGGGACTTTGGTTATTGAAAGAGATTTAAGATCAACTGGCATCTGTAAAAACTTGCATTCTCTTTAACTTTCTACATTTTATTTAAAGATACAAATTCACAAATTCACCTTTAAAATTGTTCTTGAGTCAAATATCTGCGAAATTTAAAATACAGAGTGATCCATGGTTTTTTGTAGGTAGCTGTGTTTGGTTTAGTAAATCTCTTTGTCTCTCTGGACATTTGAAGCTTGGCTGAGGTCCCTGCTGCAGAAACAATCTCTGTCGTGTGTCATGATCGCATCATTTGAATGTTGCTGCAGGTGTTGTGTTCTGCAGTGTTGTATGACATGTCAGGATGGACTACGGTCTGCGCTGACCGTCCATGCTAAGAGCAGGACTGTGACAGACACTGAGTGACATGGCTATGACAATATCCTGTGTGTGTGTGCGTGCGAAAAAGAGACTGTTATCCAACTCATAGGGCCTCTAGGGAAAACAGTTAGCCTTCGTTAGCCTGAAGCTAGCTGACCATGCCATGTGAAACCTGTCTGTGGATGAGAACACACAGCTAGCAGGCTAATGGAGAGCAAGCTAACTGATGTGAAAGCTACAGGGACAGGAGAAGAAGAAGAAGGAAGGTTCAAAGGAGGTGAAGCAGAAAGGAGGACGAGGAAGATAGGAAATGGACAGGGAGAAGATAAATGAGAAAATGCAGGAGACAGGAGGAAGAAAGGAGGTTATAATGGAGAGCTATGTACAGAGATTTGCACTGATAAGAGAGAAGTTAAAGGAGGAGAAATGAAAAAAGAAAGGTGCAAGGAAAAAAAATAGAAGAATAATGAGAGAAGAGACAGATGGGGCTGCCAAAAATCACCAGGAAGAAGAATATCTATCTGATTGAAACAAGGATGACACAAGTAACATTGAAGCAATGAGGAAAAGAAAGGAGACAAAAGCAGATTGATTCAGAGAAAGTTAAGTAAACGGGTGAAGAAAAAGAGCCACAGAAAAATGAACATCACTTTTTACTAAATCATGAACAATTAAACTCACCTCTTGGATTTTCAAACTGAAACAGGGTCAGAAAAAGTCTCTCAAACGTCGTCGAACATCAAGTCTAAACTCGCCCCTCACATGCTGGAGAAGTGTGGTCATTAGGCTTAAACTACAGAAAAGTTGTGCCGTCAGATTTATATTATTTGTTATAACAGCTAAAACAGTTGCTTAGATAATTTGCAGGGATGAGTGAATGTTTTGCACATCTGTAATAACTGTTTTAAATTTCTCCCGAGGGAAAACGAATAAAGAAGCCTTGACCTTGATTTCTAAAAGTAATGACTGAAATAGAGGAAATATAACATGGACATGGCCTAATGGGTAACATTACGTTAACCACACAGGGATCTCAAAACACAGAAGAACTACATAAGAGGACATGGGTTCATGCATTTTCCCTCGATAACTTGGTTGTTTTCTCAAGGTCTCGACTAATTTATTATTTGTATATTTTTTCGTTATCTTGGGATAACAACACTTGTTTCTCATTTATATGTTTATTTTAGTTTTTATCCTCTGAACCAATTTAATTAAATAAAAGTATTTCAGTCAAATAAAATGTTTAGATGTATGTCCCCTTAGAGCTTCCGTAAAGATGACTGAAGAAAAATACAGTTTATGATTGTTTCTTCAAAACCTCTTGTGGTGGGATAAATTAATTTACATTTTGATCAGCTGAAGAAATATTTGTGGGCATCATCTTCAAAGTCATGACAATCATTCTGATATTTGTGAGGAATTCTTCAGCTTTATATGGTTAAAAAATAAAAGTCTGAGGTGAGGCAGAGGAAACCTGTGGTCTTTACACCGTCGTCCCTTCACAATAAAATGTTTGTTCTGTGTCGGAGCCTTTAGCTGTCAGTGACTGGTTGTTGAGACTGGGATAGTGAAAAATTCTCTCTCTTCCGATTCAGACTGAGTCAAAGTTTTGAGAGTGGCCGAGTTAGCAGCCAGCACAGAGAGAGAGAGAGAGAGAGGTAGAGAAAGAGACAGAGAGTCATAGATGGGCGAGCTCGCAGTGGTGACAGTGACGTTGATCACATGCTGTTTGCTTCCTGTGCTGAAGCTGCTCCTCTCGCTCATGATGCTGATTCCTCAGGCCTAAAGGCAAAGGTCACTGAGCTAACCAACTCTGACACACACTCGCACACATTAATACACTGCGACTCACACAACCAGCTGCACACACACAATCACAGCAGCTTTATTAGGCAAGTTCAGGACGTTTGTCATGGAAACATGCAAGATGGGTGTACGTACTGTATGTCTTGTGTCCGTGTCTTTAAGGAGAAACAGGTGTTTTTTTATTGCTACATTGTGTTAAAGGTAACGATGCGTTGATTATAAATAACAGGGCAAATACGGATTTTTAAAATAAGAAGGAAACGGATTGCTTACACCAATTTTTTTCCATCACTCTTTTGTACCTGAAGCTGTTATCAAAACGAGGTTTGTGATTGGATATTTAGTTGCTGTTAGCGTCTCCCTTCTTGAAAGGTCTCAGGATCATGCCTTACAAGATGCACGCCACTGACCGTTCTCAGTGTGACACCGTGTCCTAACAGCCCTGGAGCATTAGAGCGTCCACACTGATCCCTTTTAATTATTTACTTCTTTGCTCTGCAAACTTCAGTTTCCCCTCGCTAACCAAGAGCATGTGGTGCTTTTGTATTAAAGGTGGACAAATAAGGGTGGTGCTTTTTATTGATGAGCTACAGTATTGACTCAAAGGTCTCATCAATAAACAGCTACACACAAGTTAAAGCACAACATTTCAATTATGGATATAAATGTAATTAATGCAACACTTAAACAAGCGGAGTAACTAACCTATACAGCTCCCTCCTGGCCTGTTGCATTGTGATCTGGCCTCTTAAATAGGAAACAATTGAATCAAGCTCATTTTGTTACTCACGTTCGCTTGTGTCGTGTGCTGTAATCACCCTGTTGATATTTTCTTTCATGTGTTACCATGAAAACGAGTCGTAGTATGTCAGTTTTCTTCTGGCAAAGAAAAAGCTCTCCTCTGAATCATTATTTATGCACACTAGTTCGATCACACCGCGTGTACAGAGGCTGTAGTCCTTCAAGCGGATGGCCCAAGTTCGAGTCTTCTATCCACCGGCAAATCTAAATAAAGACAAAGGCCAAACCATTAAACTCGATAAGAAGAAAATTTGTCTTGGAAAGTTATAAAGATAAAACAAAAATGTACACTTGTGTCAGATAAGAAAGGAGAAATAACAGATTAACTGAGAGATTATCTTTTGGTTGTGTGTGCAGTGGATTTGTGCTTATTGACGGGTTGAATTCGGTTGATTCAGCAATTTTGCTGCAAATATTTATTCACACAGTCAAAGATGTTAAAACATCAAAGCAGCTGAGTGACATTCTGTCATAATTTTTCTGTTTTGGTTGCGCTTCCTGTCTGCAGTAAGCGAGTCGACCCGGAGGATAAAGCGGTTGAAAGAGACACAGTGACAGTCAAAGCTTTATATTACAGTGAACTGGAGGCTTTTTGAGTTGGACTGTGGCAGAGCACTCACTCCAGGTATTTCCTGCATTTCAGCTGCGTCACAGCCTCGTTTAGCCTCAGGAAACAGCACATTGGCCCAGCTAAAGCAGTCTGGCAGCATCTGCTCGGCCTCACTGTGTGCTTTATCTGCCCTGTGTGAGGCTGGGGACACCGTTCGCCTGAGGGGAGGGGTTACAGAGCAAACAAATGTCCGAGTAAAAAAAAAAAAAAAAAAGAAGACATGCATTTGGAAGTGAGGAAAGTTGGTCTGAGGTTAAGGAGTGTATCTGCAGAGACACAGCTTGATTTAACACATTTTAAGTGCCTGAGCCAACAGAGGACGGATGGACCATAAGACGTTTGTCTGTATCCTATCAGGTACAATACTATTAACAATTTAAATCCACCCAAAAATATGTTTAAATATTGCAGATCAATTTCTGAAACCAGATTGTATTTCACAGTATGCTTTTCACAATACTAGATATTGAAACTTCGATATGATACTCGTTAAAATTAAAGGAAACCTTTTTTTATAAACCCAAATTGAAGGTAATTTTCTAATTTCCAGAAATTGCAAGGAAATTCCTGTACAGTCTAAACTGTTAAAGTTTAGGTGTTTTTTTTTATATTATCATTAAAATAACACATTGTATCTTTTTAAAACGTGGTATTGAAAACCCATTGAAGCATTGAAAATGTCCACTACCTCATTTTACAGTACAGCTAATATACACCAGTGTGGTTATCAGGTATATCTGCTGAGCAGCAACTACTCGAAACTGAGAGACTTTCATCCTCTTGTTTTTGTGAATTTTGATGAGGGGAGATCACCTTGCAAAGTTTAAACTCAGCATCGAGGAAACCTCCACAGATTTAATTGTGTATGTTCATGTTTTTTTCCCACCACAAGTCTTTGTGCTTTTCCATTTGCATCATTTTTTACTTCCTCTGGCTCACAGTCAGAATTATGTTCTGCAGATAATTTATTTCATTTCAGATCTAAAATGAGACTGAATGATAGAAAAACCCTGAAGCTCCATTTCAAACGAGATAAATCTGCTGATTGGAGTCCTGACTGACTGGATAGATTTCAGTCATTCCTTAGAGAGATGAGCCAATGCAGTTCAGCTACAATTCCTTTTAATTAGTCAGAAACAAAAAGGTGTGAGGGCTGAAAATGCAGTAACTCTAAATTCAGTCCAAATAATGTTCAGAATGTCTGTAAATATTCAGCTGTGTGCAGTCCTGATATGAAAAGATGAGAAAATAAGAGGAAAAAGCTGCGACCTATAAAATATGTGCGTGCCGTTTGTCATGTAACCGGTCATCACCTCGGCCGTGTCAGGATTCTGCTGACATGCCTGAAACATGCCAACCACAGAGCCAACACGCAGCAACGATACAGAGTGACAGCCGGCCCCACGGCATGCCTCTTTAGGGATGCTAATTAGCCGTCGTCGTTAGGGGCTCTCGTTATGGGAGCTCGTTGGCATGTGACCCGCAAGGTCGCCCAGAAGAAGTGGTTTTGTGGTTAAGAGGAAGTGATGCAGGGCTGTTTGGAGCTGGAGGGACCAGGAGGCCAGGAGCATTGATCTCCCATTTCTCCTGATTCACCAGGACAGCATCCAAGACGATTTATGTCCCCTGAATGTGCTTCCTTTGATGTGTTTTAAAAGAAGACAATCTTAGTCCCAGCCTGTACCTGTCATTTAGTCATCATTTTTACATCTGAGACTTTAATGAGCGTGTTCCAATCACAGATTTTTTTTTTAAGCCAATATTTTACTGAAAAATAAACAGAATACAAAAACACCCAATGTGTGATTGAAAACACGTCCAAAAATCCTCAAAGACTTTTTAAAAAATCGTTTAAACACATTTCCTCCTGGAGAAAGTGAAGTGGAATTTCGCTTCACGTCAGAAGATGCTTCTTTATTCCTGGAGCCAAAAAGAAAGAGGAAGCACCTTAAAACTCGACTCCAGTACTACTAAGTGGAAGATTTCCAACATGTACAGGATAGAGCAGTCTTCAAGGATATGGGTTTGTAAAAATATCTCAAACAAGAAGAAAGAGAGGCATCGATGGGAGCCACAGGGGCAAAACAATCAACCCGAAATCTCTAATCTAAACTACTGACAGCACTTTTCATCCAACCATCAGTTGATCCATTTTGGGCCTCAACCTTAATTCTGAGTTTCTTCCAAAAGAAACACATTTTGGCAGCTTGTAGGTGTTAAGTTCTCCTTTTGGTCACCACCCAAACTTGTTACTACTGAGCATTATTTCTCTAAGTCTCTAAGTTTGTAAATTGAGATGAGAAGTTTGACTTTTACTCTCTTCGCCTACTTCAGGTTAAAGACGGAATTCAAAATGTATAGATAAACCCGTCCTTTCTTGTTTTTAGCATATTCTGGGTTCTAAACTACTATACAAAAGGTTAGGATTTTTTTTTTCCAGTAGATGAATGTAATTCTTAAAGGCTGTTTTTGAAAACGTTACAGAAAGGATCCCTGCCAAGATAGACATTTTGTTTTAAAGAGAGAAACATTATTTTTTTTACCTCAAACAGCTGCTACATCACTCTCTACAAGCCTCCAGACTACATTTACAAAAACAGTGGTCTTGCCTCCCATGATCCACACGCTAACAGTTTGCTTACAACAGGCTGAAAGATGAGAGCAGACAATTTGATCCAAATCTAGTATCAGTACTGAACCTTATCAATCGACATGGTTCTTTGGCTTTGCATAATGTCTTTGCTGTGTTCTTTATCCTCTCTTATCATGTTTCTTATGCCAGTACAGCTGCACTGAGAGATCTTTGGATGGCACCAAAGACCACTCAACTGAATCCTTACATCGTGCACTAGATAATTAGCTGGCTAAATCATATGGAAATGATCAACTTTGCCTGAAGTCACAGCAACATGTCTGATGTATCCTCGGGCAAGACACTTAACCTCAAGTTGCTCCTGCTGCTTTGTCGGCGGTTTGTGAAAGTGTATGAATGGGATTAGTTAGTACTGATGGGCCCGTTACACAGCAGCGTCTGCCATCAGTGAGAGAATGGATGTGAAACGTTAGCTGTGACCTGCAATTTAAAAGTGCAGAAGATTAGAAAAGCACTATTCAATCCCAAGTCCATTTAACGTTATCATTCTAATTCAGAGAGCGTCTGGATTTCAAAGACACTTACACATAATAACATCTATGAATTTTTAAATAGTTTTATGGCTTGTATATCTTTAAATAATAATAGTCATTAAATGGGTCTTTATCTATCTTTGTATGGATAACCAAAAATTGAAAAACAGGCTCCATCCGTATCAAGAAGCTGTTTTCTCATTACAGCTGGGAAACAACACAAACCTGTATTCAGCCTATAACGTGACGAGAAAATACCAGACTAAATTCAAAGGTGTAGGCGGGGCTTTAATCATCGTTGACCCAGCTTCCACTCGGAAAGTCTCTGCTGTCATCGCAGCAGTTAGCGAGAAATATGGCCGACCCGACTCTGAGGAAATAGCTGCCGAGGGGGTTGATTTTCCTGGAATACACTGCGTCACATCGCGGCTATTTATCATTCCATTAGCCTAGCATTCACTGCTGGTGGTAGCCATATTGATGCACTGCCGACTGTGTGTGCGTGTGCCTATGTGTCTTCCATTAAATTATTTTAGCATTCATTTCTGTTTCTTCCCATGTATTTTCAGCTCTGTTTGAGTCTGTGTGTTTGTGTTTACAAGCTTCACTTCCTCTGCTGATGGTAGCCGCCAGTTTTGATGCTCCTCCAACTGTGTGTGTGTGTGTGTGTGTGTGTGTGTGTGTGTGTGTGTGTGTGTGTGTGTGTGTGTGTGTGTGTGTGTGTGTGTGTGTGTGTGTGTGTGTGTGAATTAAACTGTGTGTTTGTGCACGTGCCAGAAAGGTCTCAGCACCCCCTCCTACTCACTGCTGTTATAAATGGTTAAAACATTATGTTAAAAGCTGGACTGATCAATAACTCAGCTGCAGGACTGAAAACATTTTGCAATGTGGGGGTTGATCTTTTATGTATATGTGTGAGTTTGTGCACGCGTGTGTTTGTGTGCGTGTAGTGTGAGTTATGAGCTCTCTGGGAGGTTGAATGTGACATGTGTCCAATGTTCAGCCAAAGTGACAAAAGAGGCTCCCTCAACCTAATACCCAGTCCACAGGGAGATAAGTGTGTGTGTGTGTGTGTGCGTGTGTGTGTGTGTGTGTGTGTGTGTGTGTGTGTGTGCACGCACTGATAATAACAAGCCTTTTGCCTCCCCCCCTCACTGTTAAACACCTTTAGGGGGATCCTACTTTCTTTCTGCAGAGAAGAACTGTTCACCTTTGTTTGTGTTCAAAGTAAAGTTTCGCTTTACTTCCTCTACTACACGTACGTCGTCATCAGGTTCTTAGTTTATTTTGATCATCATTAACAAGGCATCCCAACCAAAAACATAATTTCTTGTGTTTAAGAAAAACACACCAAAAAAACCCCATGATGACATTCAAGAGAAGAAAGTAGCAGATGTAATTGGCTGTCATTGTTTTGATGAAGTCATTTAGGATTTTTTTGTAAATACATTTGAAACAAAGTAAGACAAATATACTTTATAAACCAATACTTACTGTGTAATTGAAAAGTAGCATACGTTTTTATAATTTGTTGCTTCGCTCATCAAATTTCTTTTATCACCTGACTATACGCCCGAACCGTCACAACTGTAAGTTTTTATTCTACTAAAGGGTTAGGAAGTGACTTGTCAGATAAATACACCCTGTGTTTACTGATGCAGTGTTGCATCTGATTCTAAAAAGCAACTTTTATTTGTTTTAAGTCTGTAAATGATTCACCCTTTTCCTCGTTTTTCTCGTTCTTTTCTCTTGTGCTTCAGGAACTCATGGAGTGTTTTAATAATTACTTAGTGACAAAGATGCAGAGGAGGATAAATAAGCCGGATCAAATTAAAAGTCGTCCACTCTGTGAGAACACTCAGTTATAAGAACATCCCACACTGGAAGGATCAAATGAACTTTATTGATCCCTGAGGGGAGGATTAGGTCACAGCACAGGTGGAGACACACAGGTGTAGGCTGAGGAACAAGGCAAGGTGATATTAGGGAACCTCAATTAAATACAACACCAAAGAAAAAACTGTCTGCAGGGATGCAAGATAACACAGAGCTGCTTAAATATCAGACGCATCCACATGAGCTAAAAACAAACAACGTGATGGAAACGAAGCGGCTTGAGGAGAAACATCCGAGTGGACTCTCTGACCTTCTCCTCCTGCCTACATCACACTCCCGCAGACAGGATCATGTCGGCCGTCTTCATCACGAAACCCCCCCCCCCCCCCCCCCCAGTTTGTCATCTGTGCTGACGGACCCAACCCTCCCACCACAGAACACACACACACGTGCATGCACACACACATAAAAACACACTGAGTCATGGGAAACCAGAGGACCAATTAGAAAAGACAAGAAGAGGCAGCAGTGTTTTTCTCTCAGGGAATCTGATTCACTGTCAGATTTTGAACATAACTTGATTTAATTCATAGAAATTGAACACTGTTAGTGGGACACTCTCTGGAGATTCATTTAATCCAAGCCAAAAAAACATGGGACGTTTTTTTTTGCCTTTACTGGCTTGATTTTACATATTCATGCCCTAATCCCAATGCCACCTAAAGTGGGTGAATGTTAAAGAAAATCCTGGGAAGAAAAAGTGGGGTACGATACGCAGCAAAGGGCCGATCTAAGATTCGAACCCCACGGCCTCTCTGATGAGGATTATAGCCTCTGTACATGCATGACCACTATATTAGGTGCTTTTTTTTCTAGAAAATGTACGGCTCCTTTTTCTTTTCTTCATGGAACAGCCTTAATCCTTTGACAGTCGTACATGTTTTTTGGGGGGGGGACAACTGATTCTGACCTTCTTTCAGTGGTGTTGAACCTCTTTTAAAGAGTCTGAGTCTGTGAGTAAAATTTCAGTAATATCTCAAACATATAAATAATGGTGAGATCTTGATTTCAATTAATTTGGACCAGCATACTCTAGACCTCTGTTTAAAATCCTCACAATGATTGGTTGAGAAAGGTCAAGATTAAATGAGGTCAAGAAACCCCATTTGTGTCCACTCTGGGCTTCCTTACTCCCTCAAAGCCCTTGCTTTTTGTGTGAGCAAACAATGTGGCTGTTGAGAGGTCATATTCAGGTGAATTATGGAGTCTGTATGAAAGATTAAACACTTCAGAGTGCGCCCAGAGACGGCAGAGGAAGTTTTGTATGAGAGATGAATATTTATTGACAAGTGGCTTCATTGACACAGAAAGAGTTGACATTGTTGACACGTGGGAGCAGATGGTCACAGGGCTGCGTGTGGTCTGATCAATATTTCTTCACACTCGACTGAACGTGGCGAGCTGTGTGACTTGGCTGATAGAAGAGACAGAGTTAAGAAAAGAAATACAGAAAATGTAATAAAACAGAATCTAGTCTCTGCTGGGGTCAGATGTTTTAGTCTGTAACTCTAAAGTCCTGTCAGATTTGATCTTACAATACATCGACACCTCAATGACAGGAAGTAGAAAGAAAGAAATTGATGGTTGTCTGTCTCAAAACTTTGATTTGGAAGTTTTATGAAAAACCTGAAGTTAGGGTCTGTCTGTCTCAAAACTTTGATTTAGAAGTTTTATGAAGAACCTGAAGTTAGGGTCAAGTCTTTCCCTGAAATTAATCATCAGCACTGGGTTTTATCAGCTCTACATTAGTTTTAACGTTGTCTAGATTGAACATAATTTGTGTCCCTAATAGGTGTAAAGTCCTCTATAATTTACAGTTGTCATCGTGATGGTTTTGAAAGTTTGGACAACTTTGAGGATGAAGAGGAGCTGAGGGTCGTACCGGCTGTTTGTTGTCAGCAGTGTGTTGTCTGTGACAGATGACATCCCTCAGGAATGTATGATGACTTTGTTATGACTCCTGCTTTAGTTCATGAGCCCAGATCATTTCATCCATCCAACACCAGAGGACCGTTAAATCACCCTAGGTTTTATCACTTGCTCTCACTGTTTTGATTTTACACGATAACTGCTGTAGATAAAGTGGGAAGTTATACTGATCACCTCATCATAATGTTTTCTCATATTCTACATCTTTGTGGATTTACATTAGCTAACATACTTTTTCCAGGTGTTAGTCTGTTCAGAGACAATCAGACATGAGAGTAAACACTGAAACAAGCACTGCCTCACTGACTATCAAGTTAAATCATCATTACTGTGAGAATGTTCTTTTGTTAGGGTTGGTCATTTTCTGCAGATACAATTTTTACGATTATGGTTGAAATTGTCTTTAGGACCTCACAGAAATTAATAACTCATGTGCTCTGAAAAAGAAACGAAGAAAATCTGTAATCTGTGGCAGCCTGTGAAAACTTCAACCAGTGTCTGCCAAGAAGAGCCAATTTTGATAAACCAATCACGTGTCCCGGTCTCCCTGTTGTTCTCTCACCCCCCTGCATGCATGAGCCTACACTCGGAGCCGAGGTTTGCTTCTGGACCAACAGCGCTTGTGCATGTAAAGTGAAACAAATTCTAAGAATCAGGAAGGGAAAAGAGACAAAGAAGAAAGATTAAAACACAAAGAGAAGTTAAAGCAAACACATAAAAAGAAAACTGCACAGAGAAAGAGAGAGGGAAGTGGGTTCACTGTTATCTCCAGAGTTTCTCCAAGATATTGATTGACTGACAGACTGACGGACAGGGTTCAGAGGTGATCTCAAACCCACGTCTCTGGTCCTTTGTGGGCTCCTTGTTCTTCTGAGACTCCCTCCCTGACGCCCCCTCAGGCTCTATTTCTGTAGTGACACATTATCCCCCCCCCTCTATAAATCATTTGGACACAGCTGGTGAAATGAACATGACTTAGCACTCTGCGATTTTCTCGAGGAACGCCAACAAGTGTCTGCATCAAAGCCAACGACACTTCTTCCCATACCAACACACATAGCTAAGTAATGAGCCACTCGAGAGCTCGTTACACAGGAATTTTACAACAGCCCCGAGCAGTTGTCAGGCAGCCCTTCTCTTTTTAAAACACATGTAGAGCAGTAAGTCTTTCCACTAAAATTGGACCTGCAGAGGTAAACAACAATAAGATCACAGGATGTGACAATGATTATGACAATGTTTTGATCGAGTCCACCCATAGTTTTTTGGTGTGATTTGCTTCGAGGTTGGTATTTCTTTTAAAGGGAACCTTTAGCATCTAGCATACAGCCACTCTGATGAGCGATTTTCAGCACCCTTTACCTCTATTTCAAAGTTTTCAGGATCATCCTTAGGCGTACATTCTTGAAAATATTTCATTGGTTCATTGCAAAATAACCCCTGTACCCTCAGTTATAGTATCCCTCCATATTAGTGTCTGTTTAAGGTACCCCCTTAGAAACTTCTTTAGGAAAAGTGTTCTGTTTCATCTGAAGCATTACATTCTGTTTAGTGGTAATTAGTGGGGGGGGGGGGGGGGTTCTTTACATGTTTATTGTGTGTCTGTTATGTTAAGTTTAAACTATGATATTCCAGCATTACCTCTAAATAAGACCAACTCAAATTCTATAAAAACAACAAAAAAACAAACAGATTGCAGTGAGCCACTGAGCCTCTAATGTACGAGTAAGAAAAGGTTTTGTCACGAATAAAGAGATCTGAGGCAGTCCACTGAAAGGTTAAGTAGCTCTTTTTCCCTTGGCTTTTCATTATTAAAAGTTAAACTGTGTCTGACACATTTTTCTCCCCACTAAAGAAACTCGCCTCAGCAACATTTAGACTTTGGAGGCATGAAAAGCTCCCGCCTGAAATAAATAGAAGGCTGACATTTTCCATAATGACATGTAAACCATGAGTCTGCTGAATACTGAAAGCTGAATGATATTAAAAACTCGTTTCCTGAAACAGCAAAAAGATGTTAAATGAGAACAAATGCCATTAAAGTTCTTTATGCAGTCCATTATGAACTGTTTCATGTAACATAACAAGACATTGAATATCCTGCACCAACTTTTATTCCTCATTATGATACAGTAACATCAGTTACTCTGTTTTAAATGACACCTTTCTTTAAGTGTGATTGACGAGGTCCTTTATTTTAAAATATTTAATGAACTGGGATATATGTCTGTTATTTGTCAGATTGACCCTGTGACTTTCATTATTTCCCTTACTTTTAAGGAACCTCAATAAAGAGAAAAAGTGATGGATGTATTTTTGTAGGACAACCCGGAGGTAGTGTTGATATGAAGTCTATTGAGAATTCGCCTATGGGATTTTTGCATTGGATTTTTGATCTTTGCAGAAAATAAGCTGCCAAACACACATTTCTGAAGTGTAGCCGTTTCGTTCAGCAGGCTAATCTTCATTAAAAAAAACCACTTTTATGATCTTTGAAGCAGTAATGCAGCCGAGAGAAGTAAAAAGCTAACGTAATGCTACGAGAGAACTACACCACGGTCGATTTTGACGTCCCAACCGTTAATGCTTACTCGATATAATCAACAGTTTTAAAAAGCTAGTGAAACCGTAGCTTAATAAGTCCTTTAGTAACATTATATTTGCAAGAGCGCTGAAAAACATGACTAGAGCTGATGCTGGATTGTCACATAAAACAAAATGATAGCCAATTAGGAAGCAAGCTAAGTGTTCATCTACCATGTTTGTCTGCCATCTGTTAGTGTGTGGTGCGCTGTTTTGGTCAAATTCTTGCTCTCGGCAAGCTACAGTAACAAATTGGTTGAATTCCTCATTATTTTTCCTGATGTTTGGTATCTCTTGCATTTTCAACATCTGCTAAGGTTGTATAAATCTTGTTATGTGGGCCAGGCTTTAGCTATAAATGCTTAGCTAGACGCATTTGCTAGTATATGTGTTAACTCATCAATCATCGTCCACTTGTTTTCTTGAATTGCTTGTGCGTGCACTCTTGCCTCTATTATTAGATTGTGTTCAGTGTTCCCACATCTGAACAGTCAGCGTGTTCTGAAAATAAGAGTTTATCTTGCTAACATATGTGGTGATAACTCAGTAAGCCTGTAACTCAAGGGTGTGAATCCTGAGCTAAAGAAGTCGGGGGTTCAAAGGGTTAGAAGCAGATTTACTGGACGTCTCTCAAACTCTGCTGTGATTTTATTTTCTGACCTGATGACTCTGAGCGGGAATGTTGATGAATGTTTTTCTCTGTAACTTTTAACGAGTGTATCAGGATCAGGTTGGTGTGAACACTCATCAGCAGACTGAGTATGTGTGTCCTTAGGAGTGCTCGGTAATCAGGGTAGTTGAGATGTTCTAATGATTACGCATTGGAGACGACTCTGTTATTAATGTGACAACACACACACACACACACACTCGCATACATGCACACATTCACAGTTAGCTGGGATCAAAGCCCTGGTTTGCAGCCAGCCGGCTCTGTGCTGTGATGCTAACAGCTAATTGACCCGCCTCGATAGTTTAGCTTCTATTTCAGGAGCTGCTGTGTCACTGAGGAGACATTCAGCAGACTAACAGCCAGAAGGATTTTCTCCAACTGTCTTTCTGAAAAACACTCACAGCACTGACCTAAACTTAACATATTCTGTCTGGAAACGTCAACCAAATGTCTTTTAACCATCTGTGTGGCGCTCCAGCACAGTGTCAAATGTACACTTTTCTTATTTGTTTTATAATTATTTTAAGTCTTCTCTTCTAGTTTCTCTCTGTTTATAAATTCCAGACTATTATCTCGGTTTAGACCAGAACAGGTTAGACCCAGATTACATTAGATTAGACTGGACTAGTCTAGTCTAGTCTAGAGGTAAATTAGATCAGAGTAAAACAGACTCGACCACAGACTCTTGACTATATATAATTGTGTGATTGTATTAGTCTAAGACTGGAACAGGTTAGAATAACCTAAATTTGGCTGGACTTGAATAGAATAATAGGCTAGCCCATAGTAAACCAGATTTCACAAAATATGTAATTGATTAAATAAAATAAAATAGGTCTGAACTAGATTGGGCTAGATTAGGTAAAACTAGACTAAACTCGGTTAGATTAAATTAGATTAGATACATGTGGTTTAGATTTGTTTTTTGTTAACGATGGAGAGGTAAAAATATGGTGAGAAAAGTTGTTAATCTAACATGTTTGAACCTATAGAACATTCTGGGTCTGTATAAGGTGTGGAGAGAAAAACACACACACACCCACACACCCACACACACCTCTGGTCCTTCCGTCTCCCAGCAGAGATGGCACAAAACAATGTCCCCCCGGCAACCAGCACTGTGATACGGTTGCTATAGCGATGCTAAGTACTCTCTTCCTCCCGGACTCGAGTTTACCTGAGTGTTATAATTAGAGGTGTGTGCGTGTATGTGTGTGTGTCTGTGTGTGTGTTTGAGCAGGAGGTCATAGGGAACAGACCTGAATGGCAGGAAGAACATGAAGTGAACGTACACACAGAAATCCCCAGGATATCTCCCAGAATACCCTCTGTCTTTCTCACTCTCTATTTTATTCTCCCTTTTTTAGGATTTTAATATGTACATTTTTTAAAACGAGTCATTATAATTTTTTTAATATAAACATATGTCAACAAACAAAATTCTTCAAGAATAGTTGCTGTTATCACAGTTTAGTATTCATGGAAAAAATTATACCAGTAACAAAATGTATGCACAGTGCACATAGGATAATGCCTGGCAGCACCACTGGTAGTTAAACACCATAACGCAGAGTACAAAAAATAATTTAACCTTTAATTAATCTTGAAAGATCATTGAGGGTCGACCCTCATTTACAATGACTACAGGTCATTACAGAAATGATGTGTAAAAACATTAGATTAAAAATACTAGACAGATAAATACAAGACTGCTCAAATCAAAGTCTAAAATGTAACTACGATAATTAAGTGAGTCTTATTCTTCCTGTGTTCAATGAGGTAAAATTACTATTTCTTTCAATTATGGCTTTGAATAGAGTGATGTAATGTTAATTTCTCAAAGGAAAGCACATTGTTCTTGACAAACTTTGCTCTGAACACTGAATATTTTTATACCATGTTATGTTTGGATTTGATGAATAACACTAAAATGTTCCATCAGGGCAGTGTTAAAAACACATTGCGTATATAATGTTTGAGTCTTTCTTAGGCCAAACTGTAAGTAAGTAAAGACTATTTATAAAGTACCTTTCAAGAGCAGACGTCACAAAGTGCTTCACAATACAAGATTAAAAAAACAGGAACATTACCGTATACGCAGACAGTTACATAAAAGCAAACATATGAAACAACCCACACATCTGTGGGTCTTTGGCTGTTATTCTAAAGTGTCCACAGCTCTCAGCTCTCTTTAAGTTTAGGTGATGTAATCTCAAAGGCACAGTCCTCTTTTGTTTTAACATCGGTGATAGGAACAACCAACAAACCCTAATCAGACGACCTCAGGGTCCTGCTTTTGTTGAATGGCTTAATCAGCTTAGTGGTGCAAGCCGGAGCCTGACTGTGCAAAACTCTTAACACAATAATACGAATTTTAAACTGGATTCTTAAATTGATGGGGAGCCAGTGCAAAGACAACAGGATAGGTGTGACATGAGACCGTCTAGATATTTTCGCCACCAGCTTACCAGCAGCATTTTGGACCCCTTGTAAAGCACTTCATGGATGTAAAGCTGAGCGATCATCTTAGTCTTTGAATCTCTCATTTCACTTTAAAAAACTCTTAGACAGCTCAGCTGACAAGTCAAAATGAAATATCCACCTGATGACATCAAACCCGTAACAAGTTCCTGTTTCTGTGGTTAAGTTAATATTGTAACCCACGATCACTAGAAGGTCCTGACTGTGTCCTACAGAAGCGACATTTCAAAATAAAAGCCAAACAATGTTTTATTTTAAATGTGCAATAACGGAATATCAAGCATGCTTTAATTCATTAATAACTATTAGAATAGTACAATTGATCAGCATTACAATAATAATTGTAATTTGACAGCCCTACATCCAAGCTTTTATACAGTCAAGTGAAAATAAACAACTTCGAAAAAACCTTTTGAGGTTTGAAAGACATGCACAACCGTGTGTGTGTATGTGTGTGTGTGTGTGTGTGTGTGTATGTGTGTGTGTGTGATGTAGGTGTGTAAGTGCCGGGCTGAGGGGCCTCCTTTGGAGAGAGTGGGGGGTCTGAAGTGGTGTCCCTCCATTAACACAGACAGAGGTGTGTGTGAGAGATAACTGCAGGCTCTCACACTCTGACACCTCGCGCACGCAAACACACACACACAAATCACAGACCTACATGCAGCCTCATGTCTGCATTTTTTTTTTTTTTTTTCAAACACACTCTCTTTACGTCCTCGAGACCCTCAAATGCACAAACACACTCTCAGTCAGCCCATCACACACACTTCACTTCCACTCTCTCCACTCACATGCCACCATGTTGACTAACTCGCCACGAGATGGCTGGACGACTGGATGGCAGTGCAGAAATCATACACACATACATCGTAATCAGTGTGTGTGTGTGTGTGTGCGTGTGTGTGCAAGATGCAGTGGCCTGGCTCAGAGTTGGTGTCAGTTCGAGTGGTATCAAAATGACTCTTGTGTGTGTGTGTGTGTGTGTGTGTGTGTGTATGTGTGTGTGTTTATGTGTTGTTTTCATACCGTAACATTTGTGACATCCATTGTTCAAAATATACCTGTTTACTGTTTCGTTAATAATCACAACATTGTGTACTTTCTGATTTGATCAGCATTGATTTCTCTTACTGTAATGTTTGTATCAGCAGCTCCTTTTAATTTTGTTACTGAATGTAACTGTGCCAGGAAACATTGTAAATTATATTATCATTGATTACTGTTACCGTAGTGTTTAGCAAACAGCTTTCCAGCTTCTTATTACCAAGTTACACATCTGTATGACACACTTATTTTCACCCTAACGTCTGAACAAGAGGCTCCTTATTTCTAAAAGATTTCATAGATAGCTGATTCTGTTAGATAGAATAGAAGTGTAATGATGACGTGAGCTGATATATGATGACTTTATACGTGACTCATTAAAATGAGATGAGCATGATGCTATGTTACAGTAAAATGAGCTCGTATAATCAACCCTACAGTGGTCTGTCATTGACTGGCGGTACAGCCGGTTGTTGTTGATATGACTAATGTTTGCATCAGCAGTTTTATTCTCAAGTTGTTTTCTTCTTCAGCCATCTTACCGTAATGTTTGTATCAGAGGTGCACTGAGATGAAATGTTTTTATTGCATTAAAATTGATTGTTGTTGTTTGCATTAGATTATTGATTGTTTTTTATCTGCAGGTCTGGGCTTTCACCAAAGCTGTTTCCGTATAGCAGCTAATAATACCTGATATTTTGGCATTACATTCACATCACCTTCAGAGCAGCTTGGCAGTCTGACGATGATTACTTTGCAACAACACAAGCTAGGAATGTGTTTTTGTGGTTTCATAATATGAATCCTATTAGTTAGGATGTGATTTAAATGGCATGAAATTGACTGTTCCGGTCGAGTGCTTTAAAGGTCAAAGACTGCATTTTTTGAAGGCAGAATCTGATACAGTGCTGCTTTTCTGCTGAAATCTACTAATGCTGGATCTGATGGTTGTAAAAGGGAAACTTTAGAGGGGTACATATACTGTACCCTGACAGACAAAGTAAAAGCTATGCACACACAGAAACAAAGACATTAAAGTAACAGGAGAGACAAAAACAGAACAAACTCTACAATGACACACTAAAACTCAAACAATCAACATACAAACATCCGAAAGATGAACTAACTTGTGAACGAAACATTAATAGTGTCCTCTTAAAATGACGGTTATTAATTGTACATTTAGGCTAAAATTGGTGCAGGTTAAAAGCAGAGGAGGGAATGTGATTATGGGTGTTTAAATATTATTACATCAGTGGTGTATTGAATGGTAAACGCAGGTAAATGGAGTATTCACACTTGTGTTTCAGTCTCCATAGGTTTAAATCTCCTCTGATTCACACCTTTTAATTGATTGATCTTATTCAATAGGATGCGGTAGTTCCTAAAATGGTGACGGGATTGTCCTCCCTACTCCGTCTCCTATTGACTATCACATGCATAAACTAAAAATGCAAGAGGTGTATTTGTCACTGTTAGTAACAGAGTCCTTTTATCCTCGACTGGACGGCTTAGTTTGGGGGAAAAATTAAGCGTATACCCACTTCTACAGGCACCAATGTATAATATTTAATTAAAGGAAGAGAAATGAGTTCTGACTGACAAATAATTTTAAATAGCTGCTGTACAACGTTTAGGCTTTTTGAAAGTGTATTGTCATTAATTAAAGATACTTACAGTTTTCCTTTAATCGTTTTTTGGACATAAAAATAATTTCCTTTTACATTACCTCATTCATTTCATATAACTGTATTTTTTTTAGTAAATAAAACATCATTATTAATAATCTATAGTAATCCCCGGCATGTCGTCGTTCATAGTAAACCGTACGCCCTCTGAAGTATTCTCTGGGAGATGAGTAAAAACCTGATGTAACTGATTTCCTCCCACATGTTTCATTTAATCTCTTAATGTCACACAGCTGTTTAGTGTGAGTCTTACATAACTGAATATTTAATTTGTCTGTGTAATCAATGAGTTACCATTCCCACCAAATGCTGTGCAAGGTGATAATGAATACAGGCATAACTACATGTTGATTTAGTGAGTGAGCTGCTGTTACAAACCTCCCCTGCTTTGTGTGGCGGTCTGGCGGGGGTGGTGCCAGCCGGGGCAGGTCAGCACGGTGGGCTAAGGTTGTCGGTTTAAATCCCCAGATAACGTCTGCACAGCGGCAACCTCTGTGAGTCAGCCTGAAGCTCGTCTGTGAGTCAGAGCTTTGTTCTACCAGAGGTTTGTTCTGTTAACGTCAAACTCTTCCTCGATCACCACAACTCCTCCAGCTCAGTCACAGGCTTCAGATTTATGATTTAAAAGTTTACAAAGCACCACTCCAAAGCTGAAAGTCAGCATCTATGGGAAAGATTTTACTCTCAGGGACTTCTGGTTGAATAAAAGTAATATGAAGATCAAAATCCTCCACTTGTTGTGCTTTTTATTGCATTTTATTTAGGAATTAAATACTTTTGTTCAAATTAAGTGTTTACAGATTTACATTATGACCGAGCTCAAAAACAGAGAAATAACTACACAAAAAACACATTAGCTATTAATTCAGGGTTTTGATTAGTGACTTGAATTGTGGCAGCTCTGCACGCTGTCAGATGTGTTCGGGGGAAGAATTGTAGAGGGAACGGCCAGCGATGGTTAAGGCTCTGTCAACCCAGGCATGATGCTTGGTCTTGAGTGAGAGAGAGAGAGAGGAAGTTGGTTTCAGAGGAGCAGAAGCTGTTGGAAGGAGTGTGGGAGTGGAGCAGGTTAGAGAGGTAAGAGGGGGCCTGATGGTCGAGGGCTTTAAATGGAAAGAGAAGGACTTTGAACTGGAATCATTGGGGACCTTGGAGGCAGTGGTTCTGGAGGAGAGGGTTGATGTGGTCACGGGAGCGGGAGTGTGTGAAGAAGCTGGCAGAAGAGTTTTGCATGAGCTGAAGTTTATCGAGGACTTTGGAACAGAAATGATCTGACATAGCCTGAATGATTGACATACACGTTTTAAGTGCAGTAAGCTGATTCTTGTAATGTGTTTCTCACACTAATATGTGCTCCGAGCCTGTCTAAAAAAATGATGAGAATAGTCCATCCTCTCTCCTCGTCTTTTGCCTGCTCCACTTTTCAGAAAATGTTTTCTCGGACAGGCCGTTTGGAGATTTTCCCTTCATGACATCACAAAGGGCATTAACCCCTCCCCCATGTTGGTGACACTCCCACAGCTCAGTGTTTGTTCTGCCCTCTAAGTCTGCCCTCTCACCGTGAAGAAGGCATGATGCAAGAAAGCCCAGTAGTTTAATTAAAGGATTGGAGGGAATTTTGAGCAAGAAACAGACCTATTTCTGGGAATTCTGAAAAATATGTGACCTTTAAACCTAAAAACTCCACTTCTGACTTGTGTGTATTCAGTCTTCCACAGATTAAAGCTTGATTTCAAGCTGCTGTAACTTCAGGCATTTGACCACCTGGTTGATAAATTCTAATTTGAATTGTGTGAGTCGGTTGTTGTGTGTTGTCGTGTGCAGTATCAGCTCCTCCTCCTCACTGACCGGCTCAGAGCTGCTGTGTATCAGCGGCTCAGATGTGACTGTGTGGGCGGCGATGGATGTGATAGGATATGAATGTAGAATATCAATTATGATGAATGCCATCCCTGAGTTACATGTTCCATCTCCACGGTGACACGTGTGGGCGGATCCCGGTTGCACAGCGGTAACAAGCCTTTAGCCGTAAACACTGATGAGGAAATAGAGCGGGTGTTTGTGTCGGGGGGGGGGGGGGGGGGGTAGACAGACATTTATGATTGAAATCTATCAGGTTTCAAAGTGTTCCTACACCT
Source organism: Symphodus melops (assembly GCF_947650265.1). Taxonomy (NCBI): domain Eukaryota; kingdom Metazoa; phylum Chordata; class Actinopteri; order Labriformes; family Labridae; genus Symphodus; species Symphodus melops. Next base: position 18,158,041 of record NC_136704.1, read on the forward strand.
ACTTTCTACTCCAACATGTGGTGTTAGATTTCCTAATCACAGATTTAAGAGACACAAGAGTTACAGATACATAACTGTTGAATACTCGATGAAGGCTTTGGTGCCTAAAAAAATCCTTCAAATGTTTCTTTAAAATCTGCTTTTAAATCATTTGTACATAACAAATATGCAGATGTTTCAACAGCTGCAGAAAACTGCTGTAACAGTTGGAGTGTGTGTGTGTTGCAGAAAATGTCCGGACGGGTTCGACTGTCTGAAGGCAGGAAGGAACCCAAACTACGGCTACACCAGCTTCGACACCTTTGGGTGGGCCTTTCTTTCCCTGTTTCGCCTTATGACACAAGACTACTGGGAAAACCTCTACCACCAGGTACATTTTTCCCAAATGTTTTAGTGATGACCAAGATAAAAGATTGATCAATATGAAGGCTGTGAAATAAATGTTTGAGTTTTCCCATGACAAGACTTGTTTCATAAAAGCCAGTGTGGGGCTTTACTTTACAGTGGAAGGGGAAATGTCTTTCAGAAGGGGTTACTGGCCAAGACAGAAAAACCTTTTAGCCTATCACAAGGAAGGACAGGCTGTATTGGCTGAAGCACAATAATAGAACACATTTCTCTCATTAAATTACGTCCACTGAATTTTTTTTTTAATGTCATCAACATGTTCAGATTAATTTTTAAGTGCCTGATAACATTACTTAAAGGGTCGCTACAAGGATGGACCTTTTAATGAAAGAGGTAGACGATTTTTTGACTAGCAACAACATTACTTGGCTCAGTACAAACCAAAAACAGTCATTTAACTCTGTAGAAAACAAGAGTTACTGGTCAGCCTTCGCAAAAAGTTTTAATATTTTAATGCAACACAATATTTGTTTAACACAGTGGTTCTCAGCTGGTGGGTTGGGACCCAAAAGTGGTTCACAATGCCGTTTTCTGTCACAGACGTGTGCCTGGAAAAAAGTGTCAAACTGTCTGTGAAGTGTTTCTTTTGAGCCTTGTCTTTGCCATTTCCAGTTCTTTTTTCATTTTTGATTAAATAAACCTGATTGGTCTACAATCTTTGGAAATGTGCTTAATAATTTCTTAGTAATTGGTTGTGAGTCCTGAGGCTAGACGGCTAGATGAGAACTCCTGGTTAAGCAGACATACAATAAAAGAATAACCAAGACAAAGTGTTCTGTGTTGTTATCAAGAAAGTTTAGTTGTTTAAAAGAGATCTATTTAAAGTGCTTTTAATGATAGTTAAACGTATCAGATCTTTACTCAGAAAACAGTTTCACAGGGAGTCATTCGAGATTTATGTTAAATGTTAGGTTTTTTAAAAAATAGATAAATATTATTCTAAATGTGAATTCAAACCTGGACCTAGATGTTCAGTAAAGCTCTTTTTACTGCTTTCAAAGCTAATTTCTGTGAGAATATGTTATTAAGGAGCCATGCCAACAGTTTGTCACTTTCTCATTTCTTCCATTTCTGGAGGGTGTCAACTGGACAGTTGAGGAGGACACCGTACAGAGGAGTTTTAACGAGTAGTAAAAAAAGTATTTCTTGTGTCTGCAGACTCTGCGATCAGCGGGTAAGACCTACATGGTATTTTTTGTGGTGGTTATTTTCCTGGGCTCCTTTTACCTGGTCAATCTGATCCTGGCCGTGGTCGCCATGGCATACGAGGAGCAGAACCAGGCGACCATCGCTGAGGCGAGCCAGAAAGAGCGAGAGTTTCAGGTGGCCATGGAGAGGCTGAAGAAGGAGCAGCAGGTAAATTAGTGAGGAGGATTCTCATGCATATGCACATTTCTGAATAAATAAATAAGGTAATAAGAAATAAGATAATAATCTTAAATAAGATAATTTACGTTTGCTTTTATTGTTCACCAGGCTGCGGCTCAGAAACTCTTGGACACTGACTCAATGATGTCACCAGATCTCTCTCCGTTCGCTTTGCCATTGGACATCATGGAGGAGAGGAGGCGGAGTCAAGCTCTGACGGGAGTGGCTGAATTGGAGGGGAACCTGTCAGAGGAGAAGTTGCTGCAGGTGGACATGACGGAGGGGGGGAAGGTGAGACAAGCAGAAACATGTTGTGTCGAAAAAAAGAATAAGAAAAGCCACATTTTCCGAATTAACAACCAACATTTTCCCCGCCCTTCTCCAGCCCCTCCACCCGCTCCTCGGCCGGTCCTTCTCCACCAGGACTCGGCGGAGCAGTCAGGTCTCCTCCATCTTTAACTTCCGACTGAGGAGCCGGGGGTCGGAGGGGGAGATGGCAGATGACGAATACAGCGTGCCGGGTGATGTGGTGGAGGGTGTCGGGGGTCGAACCTACAGCGGGGGGACCTTCAGCGGCATCCTGCCCCACCCGTGGCCCAAACGAAGACCGAGCACCTTCAGCACCGCCAGTCGGGGCTCCCAGGTAAACCCCAAAAAATGTAGATTGAATCAGATTTTATTTGTTATCAGTAAATGTTTTGTGATTAGATTAGACAAAAATTAAGGGAAATCAAATGTATATGGTAGCCCTGCAGCGTTCTGTCCTTGGAAAATCTCCAGAGAGCTGGCCAATCAGAAGAAAGTGGGCACTTAGAAAGGGGGGCCAAAAAGAGACCAGAAGTGTAACGATCAGTTTCAAGCAAAGGCTAAATTATGGGTTTTACTGACACAGGAACAAGATAAATACAATTCTTTGAGCTGCAAATCATGAAAAGAGCTGACCTAATTGTTTCACAAACTGACAAGATGAAAAGTGAAAATGATAATAATCTCTCACAGTAAGACCTAGAAGGAAAAAAAAAACTGGGGAAATGAAGACAGCGTTTAATGTTATATATAAATATAAATGACAAAGCAGATTTGTCCCTGTATTCCTAACTTTTTTTAATTCTTCTTTC